>NW_025400995.1:1363686-1438125 GCF_015345945.1 Tribolium madens | reverse complement strand
ATGCGATAATATTCGTGTAATTGAAATTGACATGAGTTTGCTATGTTAATTACAACGTGTAATTAGAATCTCGATCAGAAAGCCAACATCTAGGATAATTTAGTTTCAGGTAATTAAAAATCCATTAGCGAAGCGTGTAATGTAAATTCTTATTTTTAATGGAGAATACATTAGCTAGTGACCGGTCGGTTTTGCAGATAGCGATACTACACTACTAGACATTACCATTAATTACCGTTTTTGTTTCATTATTAAACCAAACAATCGGATGTCATTTTTGTGTCCAAACAGTGTTAACGTAATTATAATATATAGGCAGTGGCGGCTCGTAGTTTTTTATTAAGAGGACGCAGATCTTTTTTTTTATATAAACAAATTGAAATATACGTGTACAGGTTTAGCCAAAAACGAGTGATACATTCTGGGCCTCATTTTTTGAGAAAATATTATTGGTTAAAACCGCATCTCGCTATCGTCTTTTGTTTTCGACTTACAGACATAAGTTGACATTTAGCGAGATCTAAAAAAATTCATATTTTTGTTATTATAGAAGATACGGATTTGAAATAAAGACATTATACAGGCACTTTTTTACGATGAATTCAATAATGTTGTTAACTATTTTTTTTCAGTTACTTGTTTAGCGCGCGGCCCCCGTAAGCCCCAGTCGGGGGCGCAGCCTCCTGCGTCCCATCGGGCCCCAAACATTATTTTACACAGTCTAAAAGACACTTTGCTAAATAAAAATGAAACTCTTAGTCAAATCCAACAGGATTTGTCCATAAGTGAAGTGTAATTTTATAATTTTTTCAAGTGGCGCGAGTGATTTTAGGTAAATGTGAGTTTTTTTTTCTGAAACAGACATACGATGAGAATTTGATAATTATCAAGTGTAGGCGATTCAAAGATGAAATAGTGAGTTTTGTGTTGTGTATTTTTTTATTTTATTCAAGTGATGCGAATGAATTTAGTAAAATGCGTGGGGGACATTTTTTTTAAATTTAAGCATTTCTTTAAGGAATTTTTAAATATTTTTTACAACTCTAGAAATTTTTTAAACCAATTCATTTGACACTTTCTTAGTCTCCCCAACTGTCTTCTATAGTACGATGTTTTGAAACGTCTCGAATGACATTTTTTTTAGTTTAAGCATTTCTTTAAGAAATTTTTTAATGTTTTTTGCAACTCTAAAAATGTTTTAAACCAGTACATCTGACACTTTTTTAGTCTCCCCAACTGTCTTTTGTAGCACGATGTTTTGAAACGTCTCGAATTTTTTTTTTTTAATCTAAGCATTTCTTTAAGAAATTTTTTGATGTTTTTTGCAACTCTAGAAATGTTTTAAACCAGTACATCTGACACTTTTTTAGTCTCCCCAACTGTCTTTTGTAGCACGAAATTTTGAAACGTCGCGATTGGCATTTTTACTACTAAATTTAAACATTTTCCTAAGACTTTTTCTTCTTCTGAAAATCAAAGTCAGTACATTTAACACTTTCTTTTTACTCCAAGCCAAACTAATCCGAAGTAACTCAAAGTGGCCTAAAGTGACCTGAACCGACCTGAAGCTACTCAAAGTGACTTAAACATTATTTTTTACAATCTAAAAGACACTTTACTAAATAAAAATGAAACTCTTAATCAAATCCAATAGAATTTGACCACATTTACTAGTTTGACAACTAAAAAATGATTCTTTGCTTTGCTGACCACGAAAAGCTAATTTTTAACAGCAAAGAAAAATTTGAACGATTTATTAAATTTATTAATTTTAATTTGCGGGGCCGAATCTACATTTGTGGCTATATTTTATTTACCCTGGAGATGTAATTTGCTACTCAAATATATGTTCTTGACTTTAAGTCTGTCTTTCTATTTCCCTTGGTTTTTTTTAAAGTTGTATTACCACAGTTTTAGACCATGCTTCTTCACCACGACTTGAAAATGGTCAATTTTTTTTTTGTTTGTTTTGCTTCCAGTTAACCACTCATATTTAATATACCAGGATTTTACAAAACTATTTTAATAATAAATTTTCCTATAACCCTAAAAGAAAGTAAGTTTTTCCATCCTAATTACCTCCCTTCTCTGTCAAAATTACAATAAAAATATATAAAACCTCTCCGGGAAATAGAAATTTTACCTCCCCCATAGAAACTGAAAAACATGCTGCTGGGGTATTAAGAGAAATTGTTAGTATTGAAATTTTTCTTGCTGGATCGTAGGAAAAATTATATGTATGCATTGGAAAGTGTCTTTTCCTCCCTGGGTGTTTATTGCCTTGTCAAGTCGTATTTGATTCATTTGACATCGGGCAGTAACTTCCACCTGTGTGAAGAAAAAATACACTTTCCTTCCTTGTAATACAAATAAATATTATTTAAGTTTTGATGAGGTGCACACAATTCTTTTGTATATAACTTATCGTCGTACGAAAGTCGAGAAAATTTATTTGTTATTAAACTGAACGATACCTAATAATTTCTAATAGTTACCTTCTTCATAGACACATCCATACTCAAGACGCACATATTCACTTATTTTGACAATAACCAATCACTACACTAAAAAAATCTACCTTACATTTTGCATTATTGCAAAAAACACCGTTGCAAATTTAACAATTGACATTGACAGATTTCCGTATTTTCGGCAAATTAAAAAATTAATTCCCATTGGATTAATAAAAAAAGTTGGAGCTGCCTCTTGTCCCACTCAAAGTTCGAATCGAAGTTACTCTCTGGCCTTAAAACACTTTGAATTACGTACTAATCTTTTCAAAAATATTAGATCTTCTCAGCGACCTGCGCACTACGCCCTTCTAAACATCTCAGCTTGTTAGCAGGATGCTTATTAAAGTAAAAATTGAAGTTTACGATTCAAAAATAGTCAAAATAATTTAAATTTCTAGTAAATTTTTTTATTTTTAACTTCTATTTTCACTGGAGAGGCATTACCTCCTCTGGCTCACCTGACGAGCCGCCACTGTATATAGGTACCCCGCATAAATTACTAATTCGATTAAGCGAGATGGGAAAATAAAATAGTTTTAATTATATAGTCAGTATAATTAAACAAGTTAGTTATAATTATATAGTATAGAGCGTCTGCGCGAAAATGGTCATGGTAGTCTGACAATTACTTCGATATAGCACGACTACTACCAACCATTTCCAGTTTCCTGCATCCGAATCTTCACTCAACAGGAAGAACCGTTAACATTAATGGTTATCGACGAAAATTTAAATTAAATATTATTTTCCGAGGTCTCCCCTTTATTCAGTGCGCCACGAGGGAGTATACGGCAATTATCGGTTCTTCAGGTACAATAAATACATGACTGTTCAACTCTCGAGGCCTCAAAGGTCAACCAAGGTAGCTCTCTGACGGCTGCTGTCAAGTCAACTGAGGACGCGTAGCTAAAACCAAGAAATTTAAAAAGCATGAAACGCTGCTGCAATGACAATTACTCGCGTCATAAAATTGCGGAATATTTATTAAAACTTGTTTGGGCAGATGCTCCGATCAAAACTGGGGTATTTATTATCCAAATATGTTTTGTTACTCATACAGTTGCACTGTATCTATGTCATCTTGTCTGACAACCCCTCGCAAGCACTACGCTCGAGGCGTCTGTAACCCCAACCAAATCAAACCCTTTGTGATTCTATCAGTAAAAATGAAAATCTTTAGCTGTATCTTTATTAATTCAGTCGATGACATATTTTGGTGTTTGTAGATTGTCTCCAGTGTCTGAAAAATTTTCAAATGTGGATTGGATATCTGTCAGCTGAAGTATAGTTAAAGCTCACTTGCTTGATAGCATTGTTTGAACTAATAAGATCGTTTTCAGTCGAGTTAAGCAAAACAAACAAAGGGTTCCTAATCCATGAGTTTAAACGTAACTTTAACAGTGTAGATAATAACGTCTTGGAGACAAAGGCCTCGAGATCTTAAGATGTTGAGTAAACTCGAACGGTTCGGCAAACATCGTAATGAGATGACGACGCTGCCGACGTTTCGATGAGTTTTGATTACATTATATGGGATGTGAAGTAATTATATTGTGGGTGAAACGTCTTAATAAAGTCCGGTGTAAATACAATATTGACTTTGGTTGTCATTTTCGGGGTGGAATGATCGTAATTAAGTTTAATTTTGCACGTAATTTGAGCCGAGTAAAAGTTTTGATTGGCTTTGTAATTATGGCATCAATTTTAATTGGCAGAGCTGAAGAACGTCGCACTGAAACCCTGTCTTATAGATTTACCCTTGTGCCGTTGTAATTGCTCGCAGGGATTAAGTAATAGATGATTTCTAAATTATTCATTTTAATTTGTAGACCCTTTACAACGACGTGAATTACAAAATATATAGCCTATCTGAAAGTGAGTTATGTTGACAGTTAAAAAATAGCTAATTTTAGGTAAATCGATTCGAGCCGCTTCATTAAAAAATCTCCGATCGGTAAATTAATATCAAACAGATATAAAGCTTTTGATCTGATTTAACCGAATATATAAATAGAAAGAGGTCCACGAAGAGATCGGGGTCTCCCAAGAGAGTATAGAACGGAAGGGTCAAAAAGAAACGCTCAAATTAACATAGACCACCCTTCAATATCGAACATGCCCTCAGGTGAAGTCTAGTGATGCGATAGTCAAAGGACACAAGGTACAGGAGCAGGATTTAAACTCGCAGGACTCCGTCCCAGGGGGCTCCAGGATAGCAGGAAGTTACCGGGCTAAAAGGCAAGGGTTAAACACTAATACAAACGAAACTCCCGCAGAATAACAATACAGACTTCCGCTCGCTTCTATGGCTCTCCCAGGAAAAAGCTGTGAATATTTATCATAATTAACAACATTTATGTTCCTCTACAAAAAGAAAAAGACGGAGGCAAACAAAAAGTTGCTCAAATTGCTTGACGCTCGCCTCTTTTCAATACCAGACCTTCATCAAATATTAACTTTGAAACAATACTGTCATTGACTTTGAATAATCACCACCGAAATTAAAATATACATTAAAGGATTTTTACACTTACTTAACTCACCCTAACTTTTACTAATTTGTTAATTAACCTTCTCTTTAGCAGAACTTTATTTTAGATTAGGCACTTCGCTTTGTGAATAAATTTAAAAAAAGTTGAGACATACAGAGGAAATCTATAAAAAAGCAATAATTTTTTTATTGAATCAGTGTCAGTAATAGTCAGCCCACATGCAAATCACTCAGATGTGTCAAAAATAACATTGGACGGGTTTATTTTTTGGATTGTCAACAAATTTCACCTAATAGGAGTTTACGATGCATGTAAAAAAGCAGTAAAACAGAGCAGAGTCCTATTAAAAGAAATTCGTTTAACCATAAACCGCTCTCTAAGCCTTAATTATTTTAAGCATTGCTTAAAAATCGCGCTGGGAACAATAGGTCATCAGCTACATATGATCAATCAATGCTTTGTCTCTGAAAAAAACTAAAAGATGATCTTATGGCTGAGAAACGCCTACTTTTATAGAACTGGACGGCTTTTAAGTGACCGTTAAGCACCCATTGGTTGTTACCTGACGACCTAGAGTTATGGTTTTAAACTTATTATGTTCCACGGATTATGATCATTTCGAATTACCGTCTTTTCTTATTTAATATGACACAAACTCGGTGTTATGGCTTGAGATGGCGCCATCATCTGCGAATTTGACGTTTAATGGTATGCTCGAGTATAAACAAGACGACCTGAAATTGTTGATGTATGGTTTTTTTGAACGTGGAGCGTACCGGCGATAATGGCTTTATACTGAGCGACTGGAAATTTTCAATAAATAACTGAGCAACTGTAGAGCAAACGAGCCGAACATTGTCTCAGAATGTAAATGGATGACCGGTGCAATGACTAACGGCGTTTCCTATCTTTCTCTTTAAGATAATATAATGTTCGGTGTCAATTTTTCAAAGAGGTTTAATTATTGTTTATTTTCCTACAGTGGCCTATTTGTCTTCCCTGTCTATTTGACGAGATCTTAAAAGACAATATTGACACCTTGGTGCTAAACTTCTTAAAATGTCACCTTAAACGTCTAATGTTTGTTGTGAGAAAGAAACTTGTCGCGACATCTTTGATTGTAAACTTCCGTCTCCGTTGAGCAAACAAAAAATTCTTCGCAAATATTTTCTAATTGGAAATTAAGGGTAGCTTATTTTAGTTTTAATAAAGGGTTTATCTTAGAGTGGATTTCTCGAGTAATTTGTAACAAAGCTATTGGAAAATATGATTAAATTTTCCGGATTTTCTCAGCTTTAAATTTTAGCAGAATCTTATCGATCATACTTATACATTGCCGCTGACAACTCTTTCACATAAACTTTATGCCGTTGCCCAAGGGAATTTGCTTATACCTACCGAGAAAGCTTTTCTTAACAAAACTTTTAGAATATTATGTTGAGCTTTGACTCTCCATTTCGAAAATATCCCACCTCACAGTTCCAATCAATCAGCGATGTCTTTCCTCCACCTCAGCGGAAAAAATCCGTTAATCCGGAAAATGTTTTCCATCAGCGTAGTAGCGCGCATATCCTTTTTAGCATTTATGTTTATGAACAAGCCTTATAAGTTTTAAAATTAGCCTCGTTAAAACGGCATCTCCGCTTGAAATGAGCATTGAGCTTAAACATAAAAATTAGCACATCCATGAAGCCCCTTAGGGAGCGCTCGTTTGACGAGAAAGGGTAGAAGCGCATCTTTAGCCTTTCTTCGCAATTAAAAATGCATGCACAAGAAGACTGAATTGAATTGAACAACGTGTACTTTACGACATTGGACACACACCATGATCTGCGGTTGTCTCCGACAATCCATTACTAGAAACAAAGAGTTTTATTTGTTGTGGCCCAGCCGCAAGCACATGTAGACGACATGCAGTGGTTTAGCGAGATGGAGACGCACATGGAGGCCTAGCCTAATTATAACTTAATGTTTATGCAAGCAGCGGAGCATTGTTGTTTTTCGTTTGAAAGTGGGCAATAAAATGGACAACATCAATACCCAGCCTCCAAGTTTCGTGATTATCATTACGACAACACCATCGTAGAAACACCACACCAAACTCAGGACCACCCCTTAGTTTCACATTCGAGCACTACTCAAATTTTGACTTTTTACATCAATCACAATATCTCAAAAACAAAACACTTTTTAAAAAAAGTGCCAACGCATCGGTCTATAAAATATTTTTTTAAATCATCCTGCAAAAACCAAGATCGATTACTTCAAAAATAACTTAGTAAAGTTGTTTGAAAATCAGCATTTATGCATTTTTTTTTCTTTTTTTTTAGGGATATTACACTTTTTAATGTCATCGTATTGGCCTGTAGAATTAAAAACCTTTACTTTGATGTATAATACTTGAAATTCTGTCTGTTGTGTATTAAGAGAGTAATCTTGTTTTATACAAAAAAACACATAAAATAAAAAATGTTGATTTTTTTCGAAAAAAAAATCTAGTAGGCCGCTGTCATAAAAGACTATGCTTGGATGGTGACCTATTTGAGCATTTTCTGTAAATAGCCTTTTCTCAAAATTTTTACATTGTTTCCTGTCAATCATCCTTTCCTGTTCTTGTAAAGATTACTATAGTATTTTATGTATTAAGGGCATAATTAGGCGATTATGGCATGAGCGAATGTTTAAAACACCAGAAATGAGGGCTTTTAAATTCCCGACAATTATGCCCGTGGTACATTCACTCAAAAAAATGATGGGAATTTTACCTGTGTAAAAACTTAATGGTAAAATTCCCCATTTTCTATTGTAAAATTTACAGCAATAAAAATTACTTTGTATCTGGGTTATTTTTACACTTTTAAGTAAACAATCAGTATCAAAGGTGACAGTTCAATTAAATTGAGAATTTTACTACAAAGTTTGGAGTAGTTTTATTTTTTATTTAAAAAATACACAGTAATTTTATCTTTCATGAAGTAAAATTTACCTTTCATCTCGAAAATTTTATGGGCTTTTAGGGTGAAATTACCTACCCGTTGATTTAGGGTGGAAAATCTGAGGTTAGGTAAAAATATTTTAGTATCTTATAATAAGTACAGTACATTTTCTGGACAAATTTACACTTTTTCCAACTGAAAATGTAATTTTACAACTGTGGTTAAAGGTAACACATCTATGTACATTTACCTCATCAATAGGTGTAATTTTACCCAAAAATTTGTTTGAGTGTATAACGTTTTATTATATTTTATAATTTCTAAAAGATTCAAACAATTTTCTTAACTAAATTAACTTAAATTAACTAAAATTTGTGTCTATGCAAATTTAAGTATGGTTGAGGTTACTGCGTTTGTTTAAAAAACAACTTATTTTTCGAAATGAATGTTTCTGAAGCAGAAAGCGTTTATTCAGAAGAAATTTTACAAGAATTTGAAATTGCTCAGGGAAAATTGATTCCCCATAAATCAAAGGATTTGTGTGTGAAAAATATGACAAGTTTTGATACCATTGTTTGAATAATTGAATAAAACCGTTGCTTGCCAGATTTTTGACAGATCTGTCCCATAAAAACCAATTTATGCCCTCATCTGGGGGCCTATAACTAAATGACTAAAATAGAATAAAAATTGTTTCTTTTGTGATTTACTCACAATTTCATTTTGTTGAGACATATTTTTTCAGAATTGTATGGATGTGTCAAATTTTGCGACATTGGCCTATTCTATTGCTTTTTTTTTCAAAAAAAATCATCAACATTGCTCATTTTGCAGAAGTCTCACAAATTTTACAAAATAGATCCCACAAACCCTATATCGACAAAAAGCTCATAAAAAATGCCATGCAATAAAATATTAAATGTTGTGTTTGAAAAAGTCGAGTTTTGCTATTTCTAATTTGGCGTTTTTAAAACGCGATAGATCATCGACTCAGAGTTTTCCTTTATCTCAAAACATGTGTTAAAAATTGATGAATGAACTGAAAAAAAGTTGGTTTTGAAGTTATGAATTTTTTTGTGGGCCTATGCACGACGTTATTTTGGAGAATTCAAAAATGTGATAAAAATTGGGGGTTTTTATTAAAACAAAAACAGAACTTAGTTGTGTATTTTATTTTGGGATATTAACTATTTGAAACGTGCTTTATTATCGAACCTATCAAGTCGATAGCTTGGATAGAAAAAAAGTTTTGGCTTGCACTATAATTCGTGTTTTGGTATTTTTTGGAAGGTCAAAAATCGAGTTTCTAGAACTATTAAGAACATGAAAAGCCGTCCACCTTTGTTTAAGAGTAGGGAATTTCGGTAGAGGAATGATTGTTGTCAGTTGCAAGGTGTTGGAGTTTGTGGTGGCACAGCATGTTGTGTAAAAAATCTAACGGATCCCATTTAAAGAAATGCAAGTTCTATCTATCTGTAATTTATTATCTGGTGTTTTTCTCAGTGTGAATGTTTTGTAATGTAACCGGTTCGGTGTCTGCGATAATAAGGAAATTAGCGATATCGGACACCCTGTAGATCGTGTGGTGAGAAAACAGTTAGCTGGTATAATTTCAATGTGTATGGTCTTCTTTATCGGAAAGTGAATTTTGTTTCAGGGTCAGTGGATGGTGAAGAATAACTCACAGTGTCTCCTTTATGTGGCCATACAATAAAGACTTTGTATTTCGTTTTGTGATGTGTCACATATGACATCATGTAAAAATGTCGCTGTCGCGAACGACAGAAATTCTTGAGTTACTATCAAAGATTGTGTCACGATCGGTTAAAATGAGTGACAATTTGAATACGAGTGGTTCGAGTAATTAAAATATAGGGTGTTTGAAAAAATCGTTGTAGCTAAGCGATAACCATTTGTCAGAGTTTCCTGATTAGCTGACAAAGCGTGTCAAACTTTGAATTCTCCTCTAATTACGGTAGAACAGTAAACATTATAGTTTTACAATGCGTTCGAAAAGCTGTAGGGGTCACCTCTTTTATTACCATTACTTGGAGATAAAAAATATATTCCAATTAAAAAGCATGCCGCTGACTCTATATATCAATCTATAACATCCCACCAGGGGGCGTCGTCTCCGAGACGCGGACGTAAATGTGCATTAATATTGAATAGAAAAAATAAATTATGCTAATTACTGGTATTTAAACGATTTTTCTTCTTCCCTCATCGACAGTTTTAATTATTTTCACAGGATTATTGTGACAACTGGAGCCGCGTTTTTACTGGAGGGTTTTATTGCCTACCTGAAGCAAGTGTGGAAAAAACTGGTTATACAATCTTTAATTATTCCAAGTGGTGTTAAAATTGCAGCCGTTTTTTTGATTTAGGGGGTGCTTAATTGGGACTGTGGAATGTGATTTCTGATTTGGTCGACTGTAAATATTAAACAAACATTGCGTTCATGACAGAAGTCTGGTTTGACGCGAGCGCTTGTTTATGTTCGTAAGTTATAGGTGTGACATAGAGGACCGATCATAACTTCTTAGGATCTTTGTTTACGCTTCTTTGGTTGAAGCTGATTGTTATCACGTTTTTTTCTCAGTGACTGTTCAAAAATTATTGATCAGTTGACGGTATGGTATTTTTTGGTTTGTATGAGCGAGTTGAGTTAAAATGCAATAAGCAAGTTGCAATGATTAAGAAATAAATAAGGCAAGAAGCTCAGAGCATCTATCATAATGCATATTGGCTTGACAGAACCAAGTTGGTAGACCAAGCGGACTAACAAGTAAGTTATATATCGTGATCCACAATAAGAAACAAAGAAAAATCGAGATCGTAAATCACATTGTATGTGTTTAAACAAATTTCCGTGAGTCGATAAATAATAAAGTGTTAACTCGGTATAAATCCACATGGACGTTCAACATTCAAAACACATAATATAGTTTCGGCATTTGAAAGTCAAAGACGCCGACAATGGACATTCATTTGTTTTGGGAAAAACACATTAAAATATAATTCGAAGCAGGTACGCGACACAATACGTGGTCTAACAGTGCTGGTGCCCACGAGCCCTTACCCCCTACTGTGACACACAAAGACCCCATGACACTCACTATTTGTTACCTTTTATATACTTTATAAGAATCTATCAATCTATAATTAAACATTTTATGAAACTTGTTCTTATTGTAATTTTCGCCACGACTAAAATTAATTGCCTTCCACGAACCGATGACAAGAAATTGCTGTCCGGACCGATACAATCTTCTACCTAATAGTCTTCAGACTCTCACACAGGCCGCCTCACACCAATCAACCAAAAAAACTCATCAACTCACTTTGACAAAATTTTCTCTCACACCCAGATTCAAAGCACGAAATATCAAAACTCGATCTAAAATATCTCGGAAACTAAGTGGAATTTTTACTTGTTTTTTTTTTTTAATAAAAGATATGTGTTATATGTAGGGGCTCAATTTTTGCTTTTTCCAAAAAAGCTAGTTATTAAATTTTTATCGAATTAAATGTATTTTTTAAATTCAGCCCCTGTCAAATAATGTAAATAAGTAATACGCAAAATATGTCTTCAAAATATTGAAAAGTGTAAAAATGCCAGCGAATCGGATTAATAATTTTTTAAAATTTTATCTCTTATAAGTTCTCTCTTTCAACTGTATTTGCAGTTGGGTTCGACTGAGGTAAATAAATAACCGCTTACCGCAACTGACAATAAATGCCACAATTGCGAAATAATCCCGATATTTACTTTATCGTTGAGGTTTTAACACAATTTTTACATCAGTAGGTAATAAATAAAATTAAAAATAATTATCAAAAATGTAGTAAGTACATTTTTTTGCTCATGTCGATTTTGTCAGATAAAAATCGTTATTTTTATAACAGGCAATTTTCAATAGTAATTTGTTTTTGGGTGACGACGTTATCATGACATTTTTAAGAATTGTGAATGAAAAAACAAATTTTATACGAAAAAAAAAACTTGGAAATTAGTTTCCTGCTTATTGTCAAGATGTTAATAAATTGCACTAAATCTGATGATTAGTTAATCTTGAAAAAAATATTTTGTTTTGTAGTAGTTCATAAAAATAAAGCAACTGGATGAAAATTAGCTCAGGTGGGTGCAGTTGTCAGGGAAACACGGGATGTTTGTCAGAAGAGAAAGAAGTCATAATTTGCAAAACATGTAGCTATTATTGTCACAACTGAAATATGGTTTTACAACAATCAAAACGTTTTAACAATTACATTAATAATATTAATATTAATTTAATAATAATTGCATATTTAGATGAACTAACAATACAAAGACAACAATTAATACAGTGCGATCAAACGAAAAGTCTTTCTAATTGAGGACGTATGTCGCATGGCATTTCGTATGTTAGCTAGATGTTAAAAAATTATTTAATAATTCAATGTTTTCAAAAAAAAATTCCAACATTAATATTGGAGCAGAAATCTAAAAATTGTTTTAAGAAAAATTGTCAAAATTATCAAAATGTCAAAATAAATATTTATGTAGTTATAAAACACGATTTCATTGACGACGTGTTATTATGGAATACACTTCTTTTGGCATTTTGTCAATTTTAATATTATTTTCACAAATGCTTCATAATATTCTGGATTTAGTAAAATTTCTAATTTAATATTAAACTGAAAAACAACACAAATTTTATAGTTTCTTAAAAATCCCGGACTATTAATTAAATTTTCGCACCCTAATGGTCGCTAGAATTTTAAACTACGACTTTAATTTTAAATTCGAATTTAATTAGGGCTGAAATAAAAAAAAAATTAAAACAAAATCAAAATCATAAATGTGTAAAAACCCAAGCACCAGATTTCGCTCAGATTATTTCTTTTACTCAGTACTTGCAAACCGACCCAACAATTTCAATTTTAGGAATCTTTTACAATCCTGTCAATCATTCATCGCACGGATGTACGAAATAATATCTCGTTTACTATTTTCTTTATTTTTTCCTCGCTTCTTCAAATTTACCGGTAGAATCCCCTTAAATAAGGGCAATTTTAACATTTGGCCTGTCTTGTTGGGGGTAAAAACCTTGACTTTTAGAATGTCATTGTAGCGGTATCAAAAGGATTATTTAACAATAAAAGTACCCTTAAATTGAAAGGGGAAACACAGCAGTTAAGCTAAAACAATGAACATTGTACACTATTTCAAACAATTCTTGTCTATAGACACGACTGCAAATGTTAAAACCGCTAAATGGCCAAGTGTACTTTTCTCTTCATACAGGGGACTATTGTTTTAGCAACTCGGAACGTCCTGTGAGCTTTATATTATTAAAAAGAACATCAAAAAAAAACAAAACGTTTTGTTTAATACAGTAGATAACTATCTGATATTTTCAAATGGAATCAAAAGTTTGTGGATGAGTGCATTTAAAAATAATTTCAACTGAAATAACCCAGAAATGTACCGACAATAACGCGTTTAATTTAATAGATACTGCGTATGTCCAACGGACGTAAAAAAGTACAAAATGAGTATCCTGAGGGCCATGAATGAAATTACGAAATTAGGCTTTTGCTTTTGACCATTGTATAACGATGCGATGCTCATAATTGCTGAATTTACACTGGCCCGGTCAGAAACATCACAACCCTCATGAATTATCGGTTATTTAATAAATATTAAATATAAAATATGTTGTTGTTTGTTGTGAATCACCACCGAAATGTGTATAAATTTGTCTAAAAGGAATTTTCTGGACGCACAAAGGACAATATTTAATGTTGAAGTAACAAGTTAACTGAACCATGCAGAATTTCATATATTGAAATACAAAGTTGCGTTGTACGCGTTACATCCAATATGCGGTATTCTTTGAACTGAAATTCACAAAAAGCTCCTCTATATCCTTTGATTTAAAGCTTGCTATCACTCCGATTTCCATATTACACGCATAATTAGGCAGATAATGAAAGTTCTCTAACCAACCATGAACTACTCCTTTAACAATAATTGATAAATCACTATTAAAAGGCGAAAAAATGCGATTTCTTAGCGTCCATAAACCACAAGTTTTTTCCGAATATAACTCATTAAGGGACACGCTAGCCCTAGTAGGGGTGGTTCCGTATTGTATTTTAATTTAGGTTGGAATTGGAATTGCTCCGGAGGGCTGATAGTGGAAACAAATCTAGGAATTCAAAGGACGCGCACAGATTTACACATGATTTTCCAATAAAGCATCAAACAATCAACTGCATTTGCTTTGATCATAATTTTTTCGGCGGAGAATCGTCAACAATTTACATTCCACTAATCGTAGTTCTGGTCTGGACATTCCTCGCGTCGCGGTCTGTGATCACTAAGCGTGAACTAATCGCTACACGAATGATTAAATTTCAGCATAATTGTAACTTGTAGCGTGCAAAGGGAGAGTGCCTATCAAAGTCAATGTTTGGATCTTTGATATTTCAATGTTATGCCGTGTGTCTTCGCCTGCTTTATGTCCCTTTTCCCTTTGTTAACGCATTCTGTGCCACAGGCCCCATTTCCAATCCTATTCCAATCATTTTTACAACAGAAATAAATACACCATTTCACCGATTTACGACTGTCAACGAGCTTTGCGTCAACTCCTGTTTGCATTCCTTACGCTACATTGGTGTCATTGTGGCAAAAATAAGACCCACATGCTGGATTGCGATTGATTCTAAAATTATTCGCGCTGCCACATTTTTCAAAAGAAAAATACTTAGTGTAGCATAGAAAATCTTCCGATTTAACCCTTTATTAACCACTACTTAATAAAGGCCAAATTGCATTGAAAAAAGCATTTATACTGAACCTTATTGACACGGTTTTTGATCCTGGGTAGGTTTTCTTACCAAATAGCGAAGAAAAACGAAGTATCGCACGAAAAAAACAGAATCTGATAAATTAAATTTTTATTTTACTAATTCGTAATTATTATGTTGAATATGAATAAAGTTTGTCTCTCATTTTGATAATACAAGGTACTTTTATTCACAATTACCAATGTAATATGCCGATTACTAACTTTTCAAAGATTGGGAAACACGTCATTATATCTCATGAGCAGTCATTTTATCTCTTGGGCGGTAATATGCAGGATTGCCAACGTTAAAATTACAAAACTACCGAGAATTTTTTCTTTCAAATTGTTAAGTTACGCATTATATTTTGATAAATTAGTATTCAATTGCTCGTGTAGCAGTTTTTCTTACTTCTGAGGGAGCGCATTACTCCATTTCAACTATTTTAATATCAGATTCACACATTACTTCAACATTTTTTAAATGTCAAAGTCAAACGCAATTAAGATGGCCTACCACAACTTTGTTAGAATTTTATTTCATTCAATTTTTTGACTAAAAATAATATGATTGTGAATAAAATATCTCTTGATACCGAAAATTGTATGCTATAATTTTCTTTCAATTCGCCACAATGATTTTAATTTATTTTTACTCAAAAGTTTGAAGATTAGAGAAAATTATATAAATTTACTCAATATTTTGTTTAAAATTTGTGCGCTTAGAAAATATTAGGGGTATAATGCGTTATTGTCGTATTTTTTGGTCGTGCGGATAAATTTTACGTAGTTGAAACTGTAAAAAATAAATATGTTATGTTATATGGAGCAAAATTTTGATAAATTTCATAGATTTGACATATTATTTATATTTTATAAGGGTATTTACCTTGGGAGGCAAGAGATAGTTAGGGGGTCATCGGCAAGAAAATTATACTTTTTTTTATTAGGGTTGTTTCAAATTTTGTTTATACAGGATGTTTCAAGTTTTAGGGCCGCCGCAAAAATAAAGAATTTTGATAGTGTAAACGATAATTTGATTTTTTGATATTGTACAAAATTTTGAGGCTATGGTAGTGAGACCTTAAAAATTAAATTTGGAAAAAAAATAATAGTACATGATAAAATTCTTTGATTTTTTTTGTGAAAATAAAATATAAAGTTTTGTATAATTAACATTATAAAGGAAAAGGTTTGCAATGACATATATGACGTTCCCGGGCTTTATTGTGAAGCCTTCGCTCTATTGTCAATGCATTAACCAGCATGATCTCAAACTTGGACATAAATTACCAAAGTTCCCAATTTTCAATATTAAAATGTTAATTACTCAAAATTTTTAGTTACCATTAGAAAAAATCTAGGAATTTTATCATGTAGAAAAATTCTAATTTATTATTATTTTTTTCCAAAATTGATTTTTAGGATCTCACTGAAGTCTACAGGGTGTTTGTTTTTCGAGCTCCACCATGGGGATCTCAGTTATTATAAGAGATACGAGGTCGGTTAAATTAGGGCATTTTTATGCTGAACAATAATCTGAAAGAAAATTTAATGTGTCACTTTTAGTTTTTGAATTATTGGAAAAAAACGGAAATTTGTAATTTTCGTTTTTATTTTTTTCAAGCAAAAACTAAAAGATCTAGATGTTTTTAACTTGGACGTTCTTAAGGCACTTTTTTACTAAGAATCTAAATTTGTCATCGTATTTTCCATGATATCAGAGTTACAACACTCATCCAACTTTGGATTTCTTTATGGACGCCATATTTGATTTATGTATTTTTGAAAAGTCTTTTTGTTCCTGATTACAACGATGTATCACACGATATGATTAAATTTTACATGCTGATTAAAATTAAGAAAAAGCGTTTTTGCAAAGAGTGCTTTAGAAAAAAATGCCACCAATTTTAAGTGAGATCCCCATGGTGGAGTTCGAAAAACGAACACCCTGTATATAATTATCTATTGTTTGTACTAGAATTTTTTTTGTAATCAATTAGAAATATTTATTTTTATGCCGGCCCTAAAACTTGGGACAGCCTGTAGATGTATTTTTAGAAAAATTAGAATAAAGTTTATTTTTATGGTGGTGGTACTACACTTATACTAGAGATCCTTTAAAAAAAAAGTCTTTTGCTGAATGATTATTGGTAAAAAGGATCACCAGCCTTTTTTCAAAAATTTTTAGTAAAATTTGAAGAAAACACAAGTTGGAAAACATTTAATTTCATAATGTAAAAAAATTTGGAAAGGGAGAACGAAGGTCATTTTTGAGTTTTGAGTCGTATTTGTTATGGTGTGTTGGGAAGTCTGTGGTAATTATGGTGGTATTGTCGATTTGGATGAAAATGAATCGATAGTATCGAGGTGCGTTGTAAAAAATGTCTGTAATGATTTTTTTAATGGCAAGTTAATGATACGGAGGAATACGCTATAACTCATGAGAAGGTGAAGAATGTTGGTTCATATTATTATGATTGGTTCTTTGTGGTGGTGTGGTATTGTCAACCAAACAATGCATTCTGAAATATGTCTCCTCTTGTGTCTTGAGAGGCCCGTTCCAATTATTTTGAAGCGATCGCCCTTGAACGGACACCTTATTAACTGGTCGACAAAAACAAGTTTCCGCTTGGATGGTAGAATTTTTGATTATGATTATGAAAAATAAATCGTTTGTTTTATTGCACAATTGAAATGAGCTTTGATTACGTGTTCTTATAGACGAAATTGCATTCGAATGCAAATCATAATGGACAAACATTTTCCTACGCTAGTAGGCAAATCAAAATATCCTTTGTCCATATAATTTTAAGTGCTAAATAGGTTCGTGTATGATTGTTGTGCGGTGTATCATTACCGCTCCTCTGCCCCTCGCTTTTGCACGATTTGGTTATAGCGACAGTGCTACCACAATGACAGTGTAAGTAACCACGCTGCAACGCTCCATTACTCCCAACCCAAGCACAGTAACAAAGCTTCTGGTCTAAATCCCGAATTAGCAATTCTTTGATTAAAATTTCTCACGTTGCGTCACCGTTTCGTGAACGCTGCCTAAGGTTGCGTTGCTTCTTGGTGATGGCCACTGTCACGAATGACTAAGACGTTTACATATTATTACAGAGATTCATGATTGCTACTTGGAATTTCGAAGCGTTTTCGTGAATATTCTTCTTGCTCTTTTATCCAGACTCGATTTGCATCTTCGATGCATATTTGCCGCTCTTTTTTATCAATTTGTCGCCTCTATTGTGTTTGCTCATTCATCGAAAACAATTCAATAATCTCGATCTTGATGCTGTTGATTGACATTGTTTAATAGCAGCTTGCATCCAGAGCTTTTTCGCTTCGACTCATTCAGAGGAAGCTCTCTCGATTGATGATGATAATTATTGGAAACGTCGTGATGGAACTGAATACATTATTACATGATTTTTTTACCGAGAACAGCGTAAACAGATTCTCATAAACTTAATCACGTACCGATATAAAAAGTATAATTTAACTATGTCCGGGTATCTTTTCCAATAAACGAAACAACAACCAATGTCAAAACTATCAAGTGGGCTGAGACTTCAACATCCATTTGTCATTTGTCCCTTAGACAAAATCACGGCATTTGAACCACGTCAACTCGCCTATAATTAGTTTTGTATCACGTTGCCTCGAGGCTAGTATTCTCAATGCTTGACTTGAAAAAATCTTCACTGATTGCATCACTTGTCTCTCTATAATTACTTTAATTATTACAAACTTACGTAAGTTTATATCGAAGGAATATTTAATTGAACTCTTCCATTATAATGTCCTATACGGTCCTTAATTGTCTTTTTTTTTTTCATCCTGTGACAATACCATACCTACTTTTTTTAACTGCACTGTCATGTTTCTTTCAATATTTCAAGGATTTTACATTTATATAAATACACATCAAAAGGTTCCTACGTCTATAAAATGATTGATTATTCTTTTTTCTAAATGTATAGAACTTTGACATTGGTAATAATTGTCAATGAATTATTATATTAACTCGGCACATTACGACATCGGATTCGTCATCAAAATTTCAAAATTCAGCTCAAGTCAAGGGTAATTTTTTGCACCAACTCAAAAAAGGCTTTAATTTGTATCATCGGTACAGTATTATTAAAAATGATGGATGGTAAGGTTACCTCAAACAATACATTTGACCATCAAAACATGGAAGACAAACAAAAGTAAGGATACATGATTGACACCTAATAAAAGCCACTAATTACCATCAAAATTGTCATAGGTGATTGATGATCAATCATTGTCACATGTACACATGTTGATAATGCGATTTGTCCCATTGACACATTTTTCATTTTTTGGGAGTTTGTCAATGGTGTTTAATTTCCTCGTCCCGCCGTTTATCGCGAAATACGCATTCAACAAATTATTTATGTAATTGTAAAAAATACAAAATTGGAAAGAACTAAAGACACTTTTGTGTAAAATGTTCGTTGCCAAAACATGTCTAAACAAAATAAAATTAAAGCAAAATAATTTTATTCTAAAAATTTCAATGTTCAAAAACAAAAAGTGAGTAACAGGCCACAGAAGCGAAAGGAGTTACTTAACTCGACCAGTCTTGAACGCCACATTTCCAGACTCAGTTTTTAGGATATATCTTGCCCCTGCGCAAGAATAATTAGCAAGGGCTGAAAACAGTGCGCACATGGTGACTAGTCACTGCTTTGCTGTGCTTAGAGAGATTTTGCTTGAAAAAATTTTGTCCAATTTTAGTTTTGCGTGCGTACATTTTTGTTAATGAACATTTCTTAACTTAAATCTTTTATTAAAAAGAGTTCTTAATTAAAATTTTTTGGAAATATTTGGTTTTATGTTTGAACATTTCAAGAAAAATACAATTTCTTTAGAAACTTTTTGCGATCACACGGGTTCTCATAAAAGGTTTAATTGGGTAGTGGTTTTATGTTGGTTGTATCTCATGGGTGGTGAATTTTTGTCGTGATAGTGGCGTATGATCGGTGTTTGGTCTGGATGAGTAGGTTCGGAAGGAGCGTGAGGCAATAATAAAACAAAACCAATAGTCCCGATCAAAATAAAGGTTGTAAGGCAGCATTGTTGAAGGCCACTGGCACTAGTCCGATAATTTGACGTAATAATGCGGCAGGTCGGTGAATTCGGCCGAGATAAGAGTCGAAGTACGGCCACAGTTTCGCTGCTTGGTCGTGACACTTCCCAAGACATATGCTCCAACCTATCATTACATGTTGAAACGAAATTGTGGCATATTATAATGCTAAGGTCGCCCATATAAACGAACTCTATCGCGGTCTCGCGCCTTTGATTTCGGCCCCTTCACTGCGGATTATTACTTTAATTTTACTCTCATTTCCACACACCACCGATATTTTAACAAGACACCAAACTAAATTTTCAACAACTCCCGAGGGGCCGTTAACTCTGGAATTAGTTGTACTTTTTGGAATTTAATCGCCTAAGATTTTCTTAATATTTTACAGCACTGCGCACCAAAGCCTTGTAAAAATCATCGATTTTTACTGTAGCTGTCAAAAATGTGTCAAATTGTCAATTAGGTACAGTTGTCAACGCCAAAAATATTTTTTGGTTATTTAATTTTGTAAAATGCTATTTTAACAATAGAATTTATACTTCTGGACACAGGGCCGTAACCAAGATTTTATTTCGGGGGGGTTTCTTGTTGGTCCATGAAAATAAATCAAGAAAGGCGGATTGAAAAGCAAAAAAGCATTGCTCAGCTCTAAGTACACGTTTTTATTTTAAATTGAAATAAGAGGTCCTAATTAATCATAAAAAATACAAATTAACGAACAAAAGTAACAAAAATTAAAATACATTTTTAATACTTATAAAACTATACAGGATGTTTTATTGTTACAAATTTAAACAGGAGAATAATCATTTTTAAGACACAGTTTTCTATGAACAAACATATATCGAAAAATGTTACGCAAGGGTTGCGTCTTTTTTTTTCCAATATTTCCGAAATCATTTTAGAAAAAAAATTCAAAATTTGGTACAGATGATAACCCTTATTATACACCTAAACGAGTACAAAGATAAAATGTTGAAATTTTTGATTAGGGGCTTCCTAGGGTAAAAAGTATTCTATTTTGCCTGTGGTTTTTTGCCACTTTCAGCAACAACATTTCATAGTTTTTCATACAAATTTCGCGTTTTTCCGATACAATTTACGGATTTTCAATAAAATCGGTTTAAAAATTTATGTTACAGCATAAAAATTAAAAATTAAATTTGTTTTACCGCGTAGGACGCCCCTGATTAAAAATTTTGTTATTTGGTATTTGTTTAGGTGTACATATAAAGGTTATCAGCTGTATCAAATTTTATAATCTATTCTGAAATATTAGGAAAAATCCTTTAAAAAACGCACCTTTTTTTAGGGGGTGTAGCTCCCTTTTCTAGCATTTTTCGAGACATGTTTATAAGAAACTTTTGTCTTAAAATTGAATATTCTCTCATCTATTTAAATTTGTACCTAACAATAAAAATGAAACACTGTATAATTAACACATGAAAAATTAATTCACAAAAATTAAAATTAACTCACTAAAATAACAAAAAAATTAAAGAAATTTTTAACACTTATAACACCATATAACTATCACGGCCCTGTCTGGACACTATTCGCAATAAATTAACATTTTAATTTGTTATTTCTGACAAAATGTAATCTTGAAAAATTTTCTGCAATTTTTAACTAAGCGGTTGAAGAGAGAATGAAATTGTTTATCCATTTGTAGAGAATTTAATTCTCTAAGATTTCTGTATTTATATTTTCTTTATAATCTTTACGGTTTACGAATCATTTTAACATAAATGTCTTGCACTACATTTTTTTTTTTAATATTTCCATGTATCATTTTGAAAATCGATTTAGACTTACCTTCATTTTCTTCAATTGCCTTTTGATTTGTTATTTTTTTTCTACATTGTCCAGAGTAATACATTCAGCTTGAATAGATTTATTAATGGCTGAACTTTAAGAATAGGTACTTGTAATTTCTTTTCAAAATTACGTTGAATTTCTTATTACAACTATTTGAAGTATTTTGAATTATTTTGGAAATACGAAAATTAAGTTGGAATTACAGGAATTAATTTGAAAACAATAGAATGGATGGATTATTGGAATTATTGGATTTTTTTATAAGTTAGCGGCTCTTCGTGCTTTTCTGACACACCGGGTGAACAAAAAATATGAAACAAACGTTTTAGCGCGTTTTTTTAAACTTTTTTTAGTTTTTGATTTTTGATGATCTAGCTACAAAGCGAAAATATGACAAATTACTAATTACACCAAAACTCGCGCCCTAGAGAAAAATGTCATGTAAGTTAAGATACCGGGAACATGAAAAAAATGTTCAAAAAATTCTATCTATAAAAATTTTGACGTTATGAGAGTTTAAATTTTGCACTTCGACTTTAGTTATTTCTGTTGAAAAAAATTCCATCTTTTATTGCTACAGGCTATTAGAAAAGGAAACAAGGAAGCTGTATCCTAAATTGTAACTCTGTTTGGTGTTATTTGTGGCTTTTATTGGCACCTTTATTAAATAATTATAAAAAAAAATATATACAAGAATGTGAAAAAATAAATGTCAAAATTATTTGACAGAATTTTTTAAACATTTTTTTTATATTCCTGATGTCTTATCTTACCTGAAATTTTTCTCTATGGCGCGAGTTCTGACCCAGCCTGTATAGTGATTAAAGCAAAATAAATTAAGTGTTGGTTACGTTTGAGCATTTGGTTTGTTTATGGATAAAAATAGAGAAATTAACTGATAAAGTTTGTATTCGCGTGATAAAGTTGGTTGTGTAAAAAGCAGCTGATAATTACAAGATTACGAAAAGGACCAATTACTGTAATAGAGTGACAGAAAAAGCACATTACCGAATTTTTTATGGTCGGTAGGAAGAGGTGTTAGTTAATAATAAAAAATGAGCGGTGCGGTTTGCTCGATATAGGGACAAATACATCATTAAAGCAGCAGCTGGCCATATTTTCAAAGTGGAGGTAATCAAAGAGTGAATCAGCAAGAGGTTGAGTGTCCCAACCGATAGTTGAAATGTCAAAGATGCGACTTTTTTGACAGTCATTTACTTTTATATAGAAGATTGTTCTTTTCAAGTCTTTAGAAAATGAGTCGAGATATTCAACAAGTGGATGTCAACGTCAACGACAAAGTGGCTAGATAAAAAACACCCTCGATGCTTATAAAAGACTTACATTCAGTCCCCTTGAAAATAACATGAGAGTTGGAAAGAGATAAACAGCTTTAAATAACTTGCCGTATCACACGAAAAAGGGGACATTGTGACATAATTGGACATAAAAAAAAAAAGAAAAAAGACCTACACTTCTAAACTCCTACATCTCAAAGTACCATTGACTCTGGTTTTAATTAAAACGAAAAATAAATTTATAAGAAAAGGAACGACATAAAAACCGCATGAATTTTTAATGTTACTGCTGTCAGATGTCTGACATTTTACGCAATCGAATCGCTCCTCTTGACAAATTATGTTCTCTCTGAAGTTAAATCAAACGAAATAACATAATGTCCCCACGTATTATAAAACCAATTTCGAAAATAATCCCCTACTACGTTACGTGTTACTACTACACCGGATGACTCAAACAAAATTGAAAAGAATTCTTGATTTCCTTGTACAACATACATATGTATATGAATTGTTAACCCAGTTTTGCATTTCGAAAAGTGTTAGTTTGGTGAGTGCCGTAAAACATCTGTACTTTTTCTGTAGTAAAATATATTATCTTGTGGTAGCTGGAGGCTTTTGCATAAATTATAGTGTGTATGAGTAAAATGTGTTTTTATTTTGCGGTATGTCCCATTTGAGGCCTTCTTGACTTTAATTACAAACTTATAACGTAATTAAGTTTCGGCAAGAGTGGAAAACAAAAGACGATCGTAGGCGATGAGGTTCAGGGTAGAAATTCGATTGTGTTGAGGACCAACAGCTGTGCTCCCCTGTTGTGCGATGGAGTAACCTGGGGCATGAGCATAGCGGCTTGGACACATAAAAACAACAAAACAATGTCGTCTAGAACCCATAATTGAATGCTAAGTGAAACATTTTTCGATCTAAACGTCACACTTTTGCGGGATCGGATCGGGGGCTAATTATCGCGCATTCCAACCTCGCGTGGGGCTTCCACGAAAGCGCGACTTTTAATTAATCATAACCCGTAAATAGTCCATAATTATAAATATGATTTTTTCACTTTTACAACACAAGCGTTACTCATTAACATCCGCATAATTATTCATTAGACACGACCACGACCAGAATCAATAGTTCCTCAACTTTGCATTTTTCTCCAATTATTACCAATATCGCTATATAAATAATCAACGCTTGTTGTCTCTCTCGCTCCACGGAGATTATCGATCCAGATGCTTCGACTTTTGTTTCATTTTAGGACCGCTCACCAAATGATTTATTGTTGGCGTTTTTTATTGTTATTATTTCTACCTTTGACGATCTCTGCACGACCAAAGTCACACAAACAATCGCATCAGTTAATTAAGCTCACAAGGCCACTAGAAATATCGAAAAATGATTACCTTCAATTACACAAGGCGACAAAAAAAGTCATGTCGTGACAACTTGACAAATTTTATATCATTTTCTTCGTTCGTCTCAGTGAGACAAATCAAATGCACTACAAAAAATTTTAAAAAATCCACACACTTTGAACAAAATAATTTTTTTCTAATTTAAATGAATTTAAAATACTTTAACTTTAAAAAATCATTACTCAATAACTATTAGGACGATTTCCTTCAAATAAAGACCATTCTAAAGGGATGGCCTTGCTCTTTAGAACGATATAAAATTTGAAATTGAATATTGGCAAACTTTTCTTCGAACAGTGTTCGAAGTAAATCGAAATAATCTAAGAAAAACCCTACGAGTATTTTTTTTTCATCATTACCATCGTGTAGAACATCTCTTTATTAGTTGTAGTCCAAATTTGCAAAAAAATATACCGAGTAGTTTTCAAGATGTGATTTTTTAAAGTTATAGTTTGCTAATCAAGCTTTGCTAATCAAGCATTGCTCCATATAGGAGAAATGCATGTTAATGTTACTTAAAATTGCATTTTTATAAAAGTATTTGTTTTAAAACTCTTCTTTTGCTTAAAAATGGTCAATTGCACCTTCTTTGTTCTGAGTACAATAAACAAAAACTGTTTGTTTACTTAAAACAAATAAATAGTACCTGCGTACTAATTAAACCAAATAAAGAGTTTTTTTGTTGTAAAAATGACCACTGATCATTGAGCAAAGAGGATCTAGAAGTTTAAGGCACGAGGGCAAATCCTTTTCAAATCAAATCACTGTCCATTCAGATTTCGACTTGTTCACTTTGTTCTAGCTTTTTGAACTTTTTTGAAAATGTTCTGGGCAAATGCTTTCTCATCACTTTCGAGTGATGTTAAATGCAATAAGTTACCTGATTTATTTTGTTGGTACATTCTACGATTAGCTTCAGTTAGCTTTGTAGGTAGTAACAATTGTACTCGAAAGTGATGAGAAAGCATTTGCCCAGAACATTTTCAAAAAAAGTTCAGAAAGCTAGAACAAAGTGAACAATTTAGAATCTGAATGGAAAGTGATTTAATTTGAAAAAGATTTGTTCTTATATTTAAAGCTACTGTTTTAAACTTCTAGATCCTTTTTGCTCAATGATCAGCGATCATTTTTAGAACAAAAAAATTCTTTATTTGCTTTAATTAGTACGCAGATACTCTTTGTTACTCTTTGTTTGTTTTAAGTAAAGACACAGTTTTTGTTTATTCTAATTAGAACAAAGAAGGTGCAATTGACCATTTTTAAGCATAAGGAGAATGTTAAAACAAATGCTTTTATAAAAATACAATTTTAAGTAAGATTAACATGCATTTCTCCCATATGGCGCAATACCTGAATAGCAAACCTTAACTCGGTATATTATTTTAAAAATTTGGATTCTTACTAATGAAAAGATGCTCTACACGATGGTTACGACGAAAAATTTACTCGTAGGTTTTTTCTTAGATTATTTCGAACTTCTTCTAACACTGTTCGAAGAAAAGTTTGCCAATATTCAATTTGAAATTGCATATCATTCTATAGGGCAAGTCCATCCTTTTAGAATCGACCTAATAATTATTGAGTAATGATTTTTTAAAGTTAAAGTATTTTAAATTCATTTAAATTAGAAGTTCAAAGTGTGTGGACAATTTGAAATTTTTTTAGTGTCTTACTGAGACGAACAAAATGATATAAAATTTGTCAAGTTGTCACGACATGACTTTTTTTTGTCGCCTTGTGTTATTTGAATCCCGAAAAAATGAAGATGTGTTTTGAGACGAATTGGGGTTGAGTTAGAGGCCGCTTGATGATTTATACAAAAGGACTGCAAAAATGTGTCTAATAACAATAATTATTTAGCATAAATTCAATGGCCGGCTCTGACATCTGGTTATTATTAATAATTATGATCGTTATCTATCAGTGGGACTTATTGAAGAGTGTCCTTGATCGCAGTGTTTTGAAAGAATGTAATGAAAATGATGAATTTGTTTCAGGTAAGTCGTTTTGTTTTAAAAATTGGTTGACAAGGCTAGAGAAGGTCATCAAATGGTAAGTTTTTTGTGTCGGTTGATTATTGTTAATATTGATTCATATTCCGCGGTCGTGATCGGTAATCTCATCAAGGTAACACGTTGTTGTACTGGCTTTACCAGTAATAGCCACTTTGATAGGTAAGAGTTAAAGAGAGCATCAGTGAAAATAGAATGTTGGTCCCAAATGCTTCCAATTAGCGTTGAAACAGACCCAGAATGCGTCCGTAGCGTCTATCGGGAATTTCAATTTTGATGGATCGCGTTATGAGCGAGCAAAGGCAACGGTAATCCTTCTTTTTGTAAGGTATTCGTTGGTGTGCTGTATTATTATTTGAAATGACGGTGTTGTAAATAGCGGAGCACCAGCTTCCCGAGTCGTGGTTCGATCTCATGCGTGCTTTTAAAATGATTTCGGCTCCAATTTGACAGCAAATGGGATTGTCTTGAACGAGTGCGCCTCGGGATGACATTAGCCTGTCTCGATCGCACAACACAAAGGCTGCCAGCCGCCCTGTCACTGTGTAATGTATGCTAACACGTTTATGCCGAAGGCACCGATCACTTTATGACGCTTGACGCTCGCTGGAATTCGGCAACTTACTCACATTTCGTCTATTACCACATTTTTGCACTAGACGCTAATTAACACGACGAAAAACGTCCCAACTTCCAGACAACTTCCAAACTTTCCTGTTTCAAAGGCTTCGTTACCGCGCATTCTACCCATCTTTTGACAATTTATACGAAACTTGAGATTTTCTACCAACAAAACCAAAAAATCATTTTGCACCATGCTGAGTTTGGCGAATAAGGGTGCGCGTTATGTTTTGACGGGAAATTGTATAATTCCCCTTTTTTCACTAACTGTGCGTGTAAGCGCTATAATACATAAATGATTTAGTACTACATTACATGCCTACCAAACGATAAAAATGCCACCTTGAAGATAATTAAAGAAAAATTTCAAAAGGGTGCTAAAAGGAAATTATGTTTTTAGCGTGTCACGTGGAAAATCATAATCAAGATATTAACGATAAATACCGCATTTGATTGTGTCCATTTTTAATTCCTCAATGGGTGACCGCGTTTCTTTTTGGTGCAAATCAAACATCTGTCACCTGAATCAGCAAAATAGTTAATCGCTAATTACCGGAAATCTCAATTAATACAGGGTGAGTCAAAGGCACTTGACAGGTGTGGGGACTGTGTCATTTCTTTCTTGCTAATTGTCCGAAGAGTATAGTGATTGAAATAGAACGTGTTGTGCCAAGAGGCTACCACAAGGTGTGTTAGAATTTCGATGTTTCTGTCAGTAGGTTGAAAGTGTTCATTAAAAATATATCAAATGAATGAAAGGACAAGGTCGTGATTTGCTTTAAGGATCAATTAGTGAATTGTGGATCACCCTGTGTTTTTTGGCGTTTGATTTGTGGCTGGTAGCATGATAGGGGTACATCCATATTAATGCGACATTCTCCTTTTGAGGAGAATAACGAAGCGCCACCACAAATGTCAGTCGAGCGCCCCATATCGCGCATTCATGAATAATTCCTCACATATTTACAAGACTGTCAAGTAGTCCTTTGTCATGCAAAACGCTGTCGCAACGTCATGAAACGAGATGAGTGAAAACCGAAAAGTATCAGCGGATGACTCCAATCAGATGCAAATCCGTCACATTTTCATGATATGTTCTAATGGCCATGAAAATTTCGTTACAACAAATTTATTATGATGGGATATATGGGCATATTGCAGCGGAAGCGTGTTCGCCCCTCAAGCACGCCGTTTTCAAAAGTTTCAGAAGTTGTAATTAGTTTTGCCGAGTCCGGCCGTATTCACGTGTACTTTTTGTGCGACTGCGATTTTTAATTAAGCTTACCTCGGTTTTTATATTCAGAAAGTGTTTTCCAACTGGAAAAATATTCAGTTCATTTGATATTTGTTCGCCGGTACCCTTGGCTTATTTTCTTGTCTCTATACCTCCGGCTTTCATTCCAATTTTACCTGACCGATAATGCCACAAAACGCCATTTTTTCAAACAACTCCACTCCAAATTACTACTCTACATCGCTCACTGCGAAATTTACATTACCCCAATCACCCCGACCACAAACCTCGATAATACACTCCTTCTTCCATCTCTTACGCTTATACCAATTTTCAAACCTCAATAATAAACCTCTCCTCTCTCACTCCAATTTCCACACGCACCACACATTTCCTCAATCGATTCTTTTCAAACCATTCATAAACACCAACAAATTACGCGACTTTTTAAGTTTTAAAGCTTAACTACTTCCGGTAACTCTGGAATTAGTTGTACAAATTTTTGAATTTATGCATATTTGCTTGGAATTATTTCGAAGTTTATGGAATTATGTCTGAAATCACCATAATTTTAATTACTGAAATTACCGCATTTTTTAGAATTTCTTTGAAAAATTGCGTTGAACTTTTTTAATTTACAGGATTTTTTTTAGAATGGCGAAAATGAAGAATTAATTTGGAATTGTAGGAATTAACCCGAAAACAAAGTATTAATAAAATTACTGTGATTGAATTTTTCTGAAATTACCGGAATTTTTTAGAATTCTTTATGAAATTACGTTAAATTTTTTGGAACTATTGGAATTAATTTGTAATTACAAGAATTGTTTTAAAACTACAAAATTATGGAAATTAAGTTGGATTACAGGAATTTTATTACTCTGAAAACAATGGAATTACGATGGATTAATAGAATTACTGGAATTGATTTACCGAAATTACTTGTAAATTACAAAATTACGTTGAATATCTTAGAAATATCCTAATTAATTTGAAATTACGGAAATTATATGCTGGAATTAAGTTGTAATTGCAAGAATTGATTTACAATTATAGGAATTAATCTGAAAACAATGGAATTGGAATAAATTCACTATTAATCAATAGAATTATTGAAATTGAATTTTGGTGTTTTTTTTTAATTACCTACTTATCGGAATTATTTGTAAAACACTGGAATTTTTTTAAACTAGTAAATTATTAAAATGGAATTAAGTATTAAGAAATTAGTTTAAAATTGTAGGAATTAATCTAACAACAATGGAATTACGATGGAATAATAGAAGTACTGGAATTGAATTACCGGAGTTATTTGTACATTACTAAAATTTTTCTAGAATTACTAGAATGTTTTTGGAAGTACTAGTAGTTTTTTGCAATTATCGGAGATAATTTATTCTTTTGAAAATTACGTTAAATTTCTTAAAACTATCAACTATTGTAGGAATTAATCCGAAAACAATGGATTAATAAAATTACTGCAATTGAAATTTCGGTGAAATTTTTCTGAAATTACTGGAATTTTTTAGAATTTCTGAAATTCTTTATGAAATTATCAGAGATAATTTTTTTGTAACTTACGTTGAATTAATTACTATTGGAATTATTTCGGAATTATAGAAATTATTTCAAAACTACAAAATTACGGAAATTAAGTTAGGTTACAGGAATTAATTTAGAATTTTAGGAATTGAATTAATCTAAAAACAATGCAATTACGATGGATTAATCGGATTACTGGAATTACCGGAATTACTTGTAAAGTACAAAATTACGTTAAAGTATTGTAACTGCATAAATTATATCTTGGAATTAAGTTTAATTAATTTAGAATTAAGAATTACGAGTAGTATGAAAACAATGGAATTACGATGAATCCAATATTAATCAATTGAATTATTGAAATTTAATTTCGGTGGATTTTTTTAAATTACTTTATAAATTACTGGAATTTTTATTGAAATTACTAAAAAAATTTTGGAATTAGTAAAATTACTAAGTTAGAATTAAGTTGTAATTACAGAAATTAATTTAAAATTGTAAGAATTAATTTAAAAACAATGGAATTACGATGGAATAATAAAATTACTGGAATTGTATTACCGGAATTATTTGTAAATTACTAAAATTTTTCTAGTATTATTAGATTTTTTTTGAAATTATCGGAGATAATTTATTCTTTTGAAACTTACGTTGAATTTTTAAAACTATTAACGATCATTAAGTTGGAATTACAGGAATTAATAAATTTGTAATTGGAATTAGTTTTATTCAAGTTAATGGCTTCTCGATTTCCACCAACTATTTTTAGTTTGAAGAAAATCTAGTGTGTAGTTTTTCTCTTCCATGGAAGGCAAATCATTCGAGTGATAAACCGCGACATTATGGTGCAAATGTTGGTATTTTGGATATCCAGGATGTATCCGCCGACACTTCATGCGCCATTAAAGTGACATACGGTTATAACACGCCGAATTTTTACTGCTTGATAGTTGAAGGGAGCGATTTTTTCAGTGTTTTATCGTATTTTTGAGTGCACAGATTCATAATTGATATTATTGCAATCCCAGGAGTAATGAGTCAGTCGGACAGACTCGGCTTATTGAATATGCCGTTCCGGCGTTCAGCCGCGTGCGAGCCTCGCGAAATTATAAAACTTCGGGGGCAATTATGTTTATCCACTTTGGATATTTCTGTAGCCCTCTGCTCAACTTCACATACGGCCACGTTTACACGCCGGCTTAAAACCGAGCAGTGTGCTTTTTTATTTTATTCAGTAGGCATTATCAAGGCAAACTGCCACAAAAGTGATTAGAAGAAAATGAATCGTGTTGCTTGCTGGTACATAATTGTGTTTGGTGATAAACTCGGGATTAAAGTGCTGTGTAGACGCGTTCATTGTGAGTTTTACACGTATGGGCCGCCACGTGGCTCGAAGGGGAATTTTCCAAATCGAATTAATACACCGGTTACATCGGCAAACAGAATTTAAAATTTCTTTTTCTAATTTTTTCCCTGGAAAATTACAAAGAGAATCCGACCGGGACTCCTCTTAAAATTTATTGTTCAGCATTCGCGCTAATTACTTTCCAGGAGTGAAATCGTGTTATTTTTTAAAGAAAATTTTTTTGACGAGTCATTCAGTCCTTTCTACTTACTCAATAATCATCGTGGTCACGTTTTTTATTGCTTATGTCACAGAGTTGACATTGTACATTCTCTTATTCCTGTCATTAGATGACATGTATTTTGAAGCTCAATGTTGGCAGCGATGGCTTGCAAGGCAAACAAGAACCGCCGCTCCTTTCACAGGATTTCTACCACTCGGGGACTCGGGGACCGATTTTTTCCTTTGGTCAAGTTTTAGAATACTATTTCTAATTAGACAAGAGCTAGAGGCTAATCATGTTTTCACTCAAGTCAACAATACTGTTAACGTTTCATGACTTCTGCATTCATCTTCGATAATTTTTAACTAAATTACTGACCAGTTGTCAAAATATAACGCAATGATTTGTTACTCCAGTATAGACAGGTGATAATAATGCTGGACAACAAGGGGGGTCCCAATCCTTGTTGGAAGCTTCGATTCAATTAGATAAAATGTTCACTTTAATTAGCATTATCGCCTTATATAATCAAATTTGAATAATTTCTTATAACTAGCATATCATTCGTCTCAACCGTCTATTAGGAAATCTTCAATTTTGGATGTTTTGGTAGCAAACGGTTCTATTACAGTCTATTATCCTTAATTGCTAGTTGTGATAGTTGCATCTGCTCTATTTAATATATTATATATAAAATAGCGGCTGCATTGGGACTAATAGATCACATAGTATTATGGTTTGATGGTTGAAAATTGCTTTTAAATGAAAGCACATTTGTGGAAGGCTCAAAATAGGTTAATTGAAAAATTGTCTACTTTTGCTAAAACTTCTACATGGTTGTGACGTGAGGAGGCGGTAAATTAGAGGTTGTCCAAGTCATTTGTAGTGAAAGCAATAAATAAATGATATTGAAACAAAAGTTTTTGGTTATTTGTGCAATCTCATTAAAATGTTTCTGATTCTGACAATTTGAAATATAGTTAGTGTCGGTTTTAAAAATCAAGGGAAAGACCTCAGTAGTGAGAAAACAATTAGAATTTATAGCCCAAGGTTGTCACGATAGGGAGTGACTCGAATTTATAATTCGCTGGTGATTGATAATAATAAATGTTGTACTTGTGAAAAATCCCTTTAATTATGGAAAGTGAATTTCGACTTTGAAGATGATATTGATGGATTTTGGTGTCGAAATGATCACTGGTGGTGAAGTTTTGATTGATTTATTTTAAGAATTTTAATTTGCACTGGCAGGGGTGGCAATTTTGGCGAAGACTTTCCCCACGAGCACTTAACCAGATATAATCCAGACATTTTTCACCCCATTTCAATTTACGTTTTGTCGTTTTTTGCGGAATAATAATACTTATGTGTGGCACAAAGGGACGATAAAAAGGGGAATTCGACAGCCGAAGAATTTAATCCGATTTCATCCAATCTCGCATTCGTTGTATTTTTTAAAATTCGCGTATTAATTACACCGAAAAATCGTGTTGTCATTTAGTACGCTTTGACATGGAGCAAGTAATGCAAATGGGGGAAAATTACGGCCACAATCTGCCTTAATTCGGAATATCCGTGTGGTTATTGACATAACCCGAACTCCAGGGGGGTTGAGCTGAAACCCCTGCACGTTAAGGGTTAATATGAACTCATTCGCAGTTCCCGACTAATTATTTCGGTCGGAAGATCATAATCCCCTCATATAATGGCCAGTTTCCAACTTATCAAATCTACCATCATGGCCGCCATTTATGTACATTACCAAGAAACCCGTGTTAAACGTCTATTACCTAATCAAATTGTCACCCAACCCCCTTTTGACAATTTTATTTCAGACGCCTTGGAAATATTGAGTTTGAGAGTTGATATGTGAGATGTATCAGTGCTGTCAACTTGAGAAAATGGAACTAGACATTTGTAAGTGGTTTTGTCTTTTGTATTATTTTGGGTGTCTGCAGTTTCATGACATGGGCAGATTATTTAGTTAGTCGGCAATTTCGAGTCGAGTTTAGATGTGATCAGGGTTAAATATTGTCGGTTAAGTGTATAATTAGAAGTTTTAATGATCTTGATAGAGGCCTGCGCGTGCATACTAAGAAAGTCAGTCCATCAAGGCATCAGACGGTCACATATCGATTCTCTGAAAATGTTGCAATTTTCTTGTCATAATCGTGGATGTTTTTCCCTCAACGAAGGAATGATGCGTTCTAATTTTACACTATAAATAATCAAAACTAATAACAGGGTCGAGTGAGCCGTGATTTTAGATTTTCTATGGCACAGCTAGTCGTATATTATGGGCCCCTAAAGGATGTAGTTACGTACGGCACAAGAGTGTGCCATGATGATGGCGCAACTGTCGTGCCACACAACGATTAACCTCAAACCCTAAATTTACAGAAAATTTGATAATTCCTCCTAACAAAATCGTATTTAATTTTGATGTGTGGGTATTACACACTGCACACAAAACGTTCTTTTAATTATCTAGTAGTCTCGGTCTTTGAGGCCAGCCTCCACCATGGTCTAACCTTTCTTTCCATTCCATCGTTATTACTGAAATCGTTTTAAACACTCTACCTACTACAAATGAGAGTCCGTCATGACAGACGATTAATTTCCCGTCATTTTGCAATCGATCACACACACAACCCCGATTATTCATTTCTTATGCTAAAAATCTCGCTTTTACTCACTTCATGACATCTGATGGTGCTATTTGGGTCACACACGGTTTTCGTTTAGACATTTTCGACAACTAGGTGCTGATAACTTACGACTTAACCAAAACAACGCTTCCTAAAATTAAATCACTACTTGTGTTACGCAAGGAACAACACCGGGTCCTATTCTATTTTCAACGAATTCCGTTATAATTGAGTCGCAATTATACCGGTAATTAAAATTTGTGCAGTTATCGTCGCTATTATGCTTGGATTGGCGTGTGATGATTGTCAGAAATTAAGAGTAGGAGAATTCGATTACGGTATTGTCTGAGGACAAAATGCAAGTGTCAGTCGGACGAGTTATTTACAGGTTGTGGACCTTTGAGGAAAGAAACTGCGTTAAAATTTGTCGTCGATTGTTACACTTTCTAAGAACTATCAGACGTTGATTTGCCGTAGTCAGTAAAAATTGATATATCAACGTGTACAGCTACGTTATTATTATTGAATCGATCGGATTAATCCGTTGAATTTCTATCGAGTGGGAATTTATTAAACCGACTCGAAGTGAATCGTTAATAGCCAGCAGTGTGGAGAAAATAAAATAAAAAAAAGATTCGTAAAATTACAATTCTTCAATCTGCAAAGTTAATATTTGTTTTTAGTTAGAATGGTCGTTACTGATGTTCTAAAACGGTAATAAAAGCAAAAACGGTCGGCTTGTGCTCACATCCCCTAAATTAGGCAACCCTAAGGATGTCCCCTTCACAACCCGTCAGCAGATCGCCAAATGATTGCGTCGGTTATCCCGCAAAGTAAATATTGCGTATAATGACTGAATACTGGAAGAACTCGTGTGTAATTTTTTCACCAAATCGCTCCAACCTAAGTGAAACATCTCTATCAATTATTTTACCCCAATAAAGATAAACATCAAGGTTTTGTCTACATAAAGTGTGAGCGTGCTAAATCAGAAGTTACACAAGATTAGTTCTCGTCGAATAAAAATAGCAGAACTGATTTTCTTTATTGAAATGTCAAATTCTGAGAATGTCGACAATGTATAATGAACAAATCTTTTTACTGAATACAGAAGTATGTAAATGCACCGACTATGTATTCAACCTTGAAGGTATGGTCACACAGGAGAAGAACCGTTACTCCAGCCTCTGTCACACTGGATGGAATCTCTTGGCGCCTCTGCATCAATGATGCTGACTCTCATTCCGCTCACCGCAACGAAAAACACTAATTTCAATTTTTAACACATTTAATTCACTTTCCAAATTTTGCTTTTTTCAATTTACACTGACTAAAACCATATTTTTATTTTTCAATTATGGTGTCATAATGATTTTTTTCATAAAAATTGAGGTAGCGTTATATCTTACTAAAACGTGATAGCTTGAGCGCTCTCACACCTGTGTAAAACGTTAATTAACCAGCTTTGTCGCGCAATTGCCTTTTCCTGGGAGTTTGAAAGCACTAAAAGTAGAAAACGCAAAAGGTGGACTTGAATGAAGGTAAAAAACAAAAAGTGAATTGAAATTTTACAAAGTAGGAGGGTTTCTAGAGGTAAAAAAAGTTAAAAAATGCCTAAATTAACGTTTTTCAATCATTCAATCTGACACTTCTGACAGTTGTTTTATTCATTCTAAAACTATACTTTAACACTGTGTAATTTAGATTCTAAGAAAATTGAAACAAATTGACATTTTGGTTATCTTTGGAGTTTGAAAATGAAATTGCAAGAGTTTTTTATTATTGCGTTGGTTGCAAATAGTCTATACAGGGTGTTGGTTTTTCGAGCTCCACCATGGGGATCTCAGTTATTATAAGAGATACGAGGTCGATTAAATTAATTGCACAATTTTATGCTGAACAATAATCTGAAAGAAAATTTAATGTCTCATTTTTAGTTTTTGAATTATTGGTAAAAATTTGTAACTTTTGTTTTTATTTTTTCAAGCGAAAACTAAAAGACCTAGACTTTTTTAACTAAGGCACTTTTTTACAAGGAATCTAAATCTGTTATCGCATTTTCCAAGACGCTCTTGATATCAAAGTTACAACACTCAACGCCATATTTGATTTCTGTATTTTTGAAAAGTATTTTTGGTCCTGATTACAGTGATTACCACACAATATGATCAAATTTTACATGCTGATTTTGCTAGATGCTAGATTTTGACGGTTCGGTTGACTTTGTATCTGGAAGTCACATTTCCGTCAAGCTTACCTTCTTAAAAACTAAAGTTTTGAAATAGGAACAATGTGATAAACTAGAATTTATTCTCCGCAAAACAAAACAACACAAAGTTATAAAAGATGCTTGATTGCACCACTTTCAAAATTTAGTTTGTTAATTAAAATTGGTGGCATTTTTTCCAAAGCTAAAACGCTTATTCTTAATTTTGATCAGCATGTAAAATTTGATCATATCGTTGTAATCAAAAACAAAAAGACTTTTCAAAAATACAGAAATTGAGTATGGCGTCCATAAGAAAATCCAAAGTTGAATGTTGTAACTCTGATATCGAGATGACAGATTTAGATTCCTTGTAAGAACGTCCTAGGTAAAAAACGTAGGTCTTTGACTTTTCGCTTGAAAAAAATAAAAACGAAAATTACAAATTTCCGTTTTTTTTCCAATAATTCAAAAACTAAAAGTGACACATTAAATTTTCTTTCAGATTATTGTTCAGCATAAAAATGCCCTAATTTAACCGACCTCGTATCTCTTATATTAACTGAGATTCCTCATGGTGGAGCTCGAAAAACGAACACCCTGTATTTGTGTAATTGTGTAGGTAATTTGTAAATAAATTTACACTGAGTAAAATTTTATGTTTATTTCTTCATTAGAACTACATGTTGTTTTTATTAAAAATTCTACATTAGTGTTTACTCTTTAAGAAAATCGGAACAAATTGACATTTTGGTTGACTTTGGAGCTTGAAGGAGTTTCGTTTTTTGAGTTGCTGAGCTCTGGGTTTGTTAGTTGTGGATGTAAAAATGCATTTTTGCCCACATGACCATCTTGATACATTTAGAAAGTGTGTAGTCGTGACGGTATGTGTAAACGGCGTGATTTGGAATGTCACGTTATCCAAAAGGCATGAATAATGTATATTGAAGGAATTTTCTAAAAAGCGTTTGTGTTTTACCCCCATCAGGAAGTTTCCACTGGTTTTCGGAAACTACAAGCGTAACATGCAGTTGGTTGCAAGTGATGCATTGTTGAGAGAGTCCTCTTTAAATTTCGAACGTATCCAGTTTGTGTAATGGATACATGAAATTTAAAATATACAGAGTTAACATGATGTAAAACCCTAAACATCGTACCCGGCGGTCAGATCAACACTGACATTGTATCCGGTTACATTTAGTGCAGATGGCGCGCATCACTCAAACCTACATAATGTTTAATCAAACAATACAATAAATCGGATGTTTTTAATTATTATTGACATGTAACGCTCTGAATATAGACTGACTAACGGATGTACACATTTTGGATTGTGCATAATCCGATCCATTTGCATCCAAATGCAAATATTGAATTCACAAATTTGTTTATTCAACAATGGATCTAGTTTTAAAACAAAACTACTTCACGGAGTCACCGCAATCAAAAATTTCTTTGGGAAGTGGCAATTCCGGTTTCGTTGTGTAACTTCTCACATTTTCGTGCATCAGTTAATCAACGACAATTCAACGACAATGGAGACCTCGTGTACTTCCTTTTGAATTTCACATACCGCTTCTTCGAATGCATATGTATTTGTTTTTTAATTAAAAATTCATTTGTTTCTTGAGTAGTTTACTAATCTCCATATCTGATTCGCTATGTGACCACCTTAACGACACTAGAGATATCGTTGGGAAATCTCTGAATTAAATTAAGGCAAATGCAAGGTCTCTTATACCGAAGTGCCGGTCTTGAATAATTCACTCTTCACGCGAAACTTCCGTCTCTTTCATTTACTCAAAATAACACATTTGTTTATCTTTTATTACGTGACGGGAGCCACTTACATTCCAAATTAAAAATAAATAACGGATGCAGTGTTTAATTATTGCGAGTATGGAGCAGGACAATCGTCGACCATAACTAATATATTCCCTATAAAATCTCTAATATTTATGCTTCAAGAACCAAGTCACCATGAGACTGTATACTTGAATAATTTTAATTAACCAAATTAAATACACTAATCAACACAACTTTCCCAACTTTGATGAACCCATCAGCGCCAAATAACGACCTCTTTCCGATACATTAATCCAAAAATATCGGCAAGAACACTAAATATTTGCTTACATTGAAAACAAACTAAAATCAATTTTCTTCAAAACAAAAAGGGGACAGGAAGAACAATTTGCTTTACAAATTTGCGTCAGCTTTAATTACCGACACAGCTTCATATTTCTCATCAAAAATCATTTTTTTAATTTAGGATATCGTTACGGTCGCTGCCAAAGTAGTTTTGACGTCAAAATTTTATCTAATAATATTAATCTTCATTCACAGTGACCAACGCTACTAATTCCGCTATATCTGCTTTATTCGAGTTTTGAAGTGTTAAAATTTATAGACAATGCGGAATACTACGGACCGGTTTACACGACATTTAAGGGCAATCAAAGTTTAATTCGCAATTAATTTGACGTAATGACAACTTCATTATTTGTTTAACTCTCAATCAATTCGCTTTCTGCAAATAGGTCTACAATTATTATTTAATAGAAAATCATACAACGTGAACAAGAGGTAGTCATGTAAAAATTGCAATAAAAGGTGTTACAGTGGGTTGCCATTTGAAAAATAAAATTTTCGACAACTCAAAAACAAACAAAATTGAAAAAAAAATATTTTTGAAAAACGTCACTTTATTCAATTAATTTTTTTAATAGTTTTGTTCAATGCTATAATACCAGTAAAAAAGTAAAATTTTTAAAATAACAGACTTATCAACAACACTAACTTTTCATCGATTAGAAAATATCTGACATAATTATCAATTCATTATTCAAAACACTAAAGAAAAACTGCGTACCACTAAAGACCATGGCCCTTTGTCATTATTTTAAATGTAAATTTAATTAATTGAGAAACACTTGTAAATAAACACCAAAGGCGTTTGCACAAATACAGGATGTGTCAGAACTCACGTCCCAGAGAAAAATTTCAAGTAAGATAAGAACAGGAACATGGAAAAAATGTTTAAAAAATTCTACCTGTCAAAAGTATTTTTTTACATTTGACATTTTTTTATGTCTAGTTAATGGTACTGATGATCTTGTATATGTTTTTTTTATAGTTATTTAATAAAGGTACAAAAATTTTGTTAATAAAAGCAACAAATAACATTAAACAGAGTTACAATTTTGGAAACAGCTTTCTTGTTTTCTCTTCTAAAAAGTTGAAAAATCATTTTTCCAACGGTAATAAATAGAGTCAAAGTGCAAAATTTAACTCTCATAACTTCGAAATTTTTATAGATAGGATTTTTTCCAAATTTTTCTATGGTCTTGGTATCTACCCTACATATGGCATTTTTCTCTGGGGCGCGAGTTCTGGCGCATCCTGTATACAGGGTGATTCAAAAATGTCGAACCAACTCTCGAATGGTGATAGAAGACTTTCAGCTAAGCTAAAATGAATTCAGATTTTCGTTTCAAGGTTTAAAAAAAAAATAGAACTGTCAATTTTTATATTATCATGTAGGCATTTTAATTTTTTTTTTCCAATGTTGTTAGATTTAATTTATTGTTGAAATTGCTAGTTTTTTACAACATAAAACACAAATTGGTGGTTTTATTTCAACAAGTATCTGTTCAGTCTTACAAGATCTGCTATTCCCGCTAACTAAATTACATAATCGAAACGAGCAAAAATTTAATCCAAAATCTGTACTTTGAAGAACTATATCTAATGAAAAAAGCTCAAACAATTTTTTGGCATGGGAACTTTTAACTCAGTTAGATAGAACATCCATCCAAGAGATGGTCTGACATTTTTGAATCACCTGTATAATAATTACATTTTACCCACCTTTTTTGCACTTGTAAATCACTTTTCTGGAAGAGTAAGAGCTACATTTTTGATGTTTATGAAAATTAATTTTATTCTTTTTGACTTTTGACCAAAATAAACCGGTTGATACAATTTTTATTTTTTCCTTCTAACAGGGAATAAAGTGACGCTTTATTCTCTTATATTTTGACTAATAACGTGGTACTTTATTGAAATAAAATAAATGAAATACTGATTTTTACTTTTAAAATAGAATAAATAGAATAAATTGTGTTTTTTGACATAAATTAATTCCTTGAATGAAAATGCCCTCGGCTCTCTACGGTCGCCTCTCGTATTAGCTACATTCTCGAGATTAAAATAATTTTTTGGCGTTTTTTCTAAGAGTTGGTGTTGTCGTTTGGTTTTTCTGGTGAGTGGTAATTCAGCGGTGTTGGTTGAGTTGGTAGTGTTGTATTTTCCCGGAGTAGCAAAAGCGTATCAATCGGTGATGAGATGATAAAGCGGAGAGAGAGCTGCATATGTCATTAATGTTGCGTTTTGGTTGAGATGGGTAATCTGGAGGCAATTATAGCATCCGAAGCAACGTGTTAGAAAAAGAGAAAGTAAAGAAAAGTAGTGTTCACGATCTCGTTGTTCGGATTCCAGGTACCGGGTCAAAAAATAATGGTGTGCTTTCGGCAGATTGTGCAATATTCGTGATTTATTCGAGGGGCTCGAAAGTGCGTGAATCCGCCACTGTCGAGTGGAGTTGAGTTTGGAAGCATCATGCGATATGCAAAATCTATAATGTAGCTTTGAATATTTAACAGTGTACATTTCTAGCAAGTGACAAGCTTTGCACGTATATTCTGTCGCTTGTCTCGTGTCCGAGCGTTTTAACATGACGTTTGAATACCTGTTATGACAAGCGCGTTGTTCAGCAAAAATACCACTTTTGTCGCTATTGTTCCGCTAGTTTTCATTTCGACTCTCGTACGTGCAATTAGATAAGATTGAATAATAGGAATAGGAATAGGAATCCCGCCTCTGATCGATTGATGGGAAAAATCTCGGCTCGAGTGGTATTTGCAGGGATTATTCGATAGGGTAATTGGTTTAGAGCGTCGGGCGAGAAATTAAAATTAAAATTGGTAAATAAAATATGAAACATAACATGCGTGCTCAAAATCACAGATTTTAAATTAAGATTAAAGCGTGTAATTAATAATGGACTCGTTAAGGCTTAACAACCTAACGACATTATCAAGATTGCGTATGTCATTTATTAATATTTAACGAAATTAATTCTGGCCATGACAAAAGGGAATAAAATATAACCTTTATTGCTTCCTGCGCATATGGCGTTTAAATTTTCTACCTGACTCCAACTCCGGCGTCTTATTAAACCCTAGCTAGCGCTACAAAGTCTCACAAAATTGTCTCACGACGAAATTACACCACTGCCAGCCCCCATGCAAAACACAAAACTCCGGATGATTGATAACACAACTATTAATTTCTTGTTTGCGTGGATTTCTCTGGTCTAGCTGCTCATTATTGCGACGTACTGACCGCACTACCTATTACCCGGATTTATCACAAAATTCACATTCAATATACCCATGGTACTGTCTACCATATGATTGTATATCTGGAGTTCTATGAAAGTGGTGTCGTGACCAACGTTCATCAGATATGGGCCCAACTCATCCATCAAACGCTGGGTGTGAAAACCTGATGAACAAGATAACAAAAACACTTTGTAATAACCTTTGTCTAAGCGACCTTTTACATGGGTTTGCAACGAAAAAGTCATTTATCTTAAATAAGGGTTGCTATTACATTTTAATGATCGCTATCTGATTTTAAATACCAGTTTCCAACACAAATAATCCCTCAGTTGGTGGTGCCTTCTTTCCACTTTCATTATTTTTACATCACGTAGACTTGACCAGACTAGACCGAACCCAACCCAAAATTACACTCACTTGTTGCTAATTAAAACTGATATCAAATTCGAAAATGTTGCGTAGAAAGTAGAAATTGTAGACCTAGACCTCTAGATTCGCAAATGTTTTGTCAAAATTATCAGAGGCTTCGCCCACGAGTATAACTCACACTATCAGGTTTTGTCGATGTTTATAGGGGGCGAGCGGCAAAGCCCTCTTCTGGACTTCACACTTTCTGATTTGCAAATGTTTTGTCAAAATTATTGGGGACTTTGCGTTTTTCAGTTGGATTTTAACCCACGTGTCAAGGGTTGAAACATTGCAATCTACTTCACTTGTTGAACTTCACTACATTTGTTTTTTTTTTGTACAAATATCACAGAAGTTTTGCATAATTTTCACCGTCATTTCAAATTTGGTTGATTCTAATCTAAAAATTTTTGGTCAAACTTCTTTTGTTATTTTTACATCACCAATATGCGCATTCCAGACTAGACCAAACCCAACCCACAATTATACTCACTTGTTGCTAATTTGTCCAAAAAATTATAAACTGATATCAAATTCGAAAATGTTGTGTAGACCTCATACTATCTGATTCGCAAATGTTTTGTCAAAATTTCTCAAAATTATCAGAGGCTTCACTCACGAGTATAACTCACACTACCAGATTTTGTCGAAATTAATCGAGGGCTCGCGGCTGCGCCGCTCGCTCTCTTCTAGTCCTCGTCCTACCTGAGTCGCGAAGATTTTGTCAAAGTTCTCGGGGGTTTTGCCTTCGAAAAGAACTCACACTATCAGGTTTTGTCGAGGTTTATAGGGGGCGAGCGGCAAAGCCCCCTTCTGGACCTCACACTTTCTGATTTGCCAAAATCGTACAATATTATTGGGGGTTTTGCGTTTTCCAGTTGGATTTCAACCTTGAAACATTACCTTACTTGTTGAACTTCACTACATTTGTTTTTTTTTGTACAAATATCACACAAGTTTTGCATAGTTATTACCGTTATCTCAAATTTGATTTGAATCTAATCTATAGATTTTTTTGTCAAACTTCTTTTGTATGGACTTGTTATTTTTACATTCCGGATCAAACCTGACCAAACTAGACCGAACCCAACTCACAATTACACCCACTTGTTGCTAATTATTGTCCAATAAATTAGAAACTGATATCAAATATGTTGTGTAGAAAGTAGAAATGATAGGGAGCCCCCTTCTAGACCTCACACTTTCTGATTTGCAAATGTTTTGTCAAAATTATTGGGGGCTTTGTGTTCCCAGCTGGATTTAAAGGGTTCAAATATTGCAATTTGTTTTTTTTTTGTACAAATATCACAGAATTTTGCATAACTATTTCCGTCATCTCAAATTTGATTTGATTCTAATCTAATCTAATCACCAATATGCGCATTTCAGACTAGACCTGACCAGACTAGACCGAACTCAATCCACAATTACACTCACTTGTAGATGATTATTGCTCACTTTTAGAAAAAAAATACTACAAACTGTATAAATAAACAATTATTCTCTAATCAAATTAGAGGATACCTGCTTGTAATTTAAATAATTCGTTTTATAAATTCATATATAATTATAGATAATTAGCGAGGAGAATTTTTATTATCTTAATATTATAATTCTTGAATGACATAATTTCAAGTACGTCTGTAATAGTACACAAGCTTATTAAATCGCAATTGAGGTGATGTCATTATCTTTAATATTTTTCCTAATAGAGAATGATTATTAAATTTAGCAGTCAATGGTGATAACTTAAGGAATTATAATAATTTATTTGTGGGAAATTAAGAGAGAAAAATTTCCTAGAATTAAGTATTGACGTTGACACGAACGCAATAAAACTATTTAAGACGTATTTCCAATTTTCTCGTGGTTTATTGTCGCTGTTAATAAATTTAATCACTGTAAGTTTTTATGGTTTTTTTGTCTCATTCATTTTATTTCGTTTTATAGTTTTCGAGTCTTTAAAGTTGGGAATTTGAATTCGTTTCGTCTACAAATCAATCGATTCTAAGCTTTTACGTCATTTTTATACCGTCCGGTAAATTTGAGTCTTTTATTTGTTTTTTTATGTGTTTTTTATTTTGCGCATAGCTTCAAATTACGAGGGCGGTTTTAGCCCGAGGAGCCCCGCTGAGTTTTATTATACTTTAAAATTTGTCGCCTGATGTTCACTCTCGTAAATCTATCTGTCCGCGCTGCCCACGTTATAATATACAGGGCGATTTAGGATTTATCAATCGCGTGTGGCCCTCGTATGGGACTAGATATCGCATTTTGTCGGCCACGAAATTGGGCTTTAGTTTCCTGAAGTGTGCATGTAAAGTGTCTACAACAATGCCATCTGCATAGCTTTCCGTTTCCGCTAACAAACGTGACATGCAATCGGAACTAGGTTCTCTCAATCAAATTTATCAAGATCAGTGGGGCTCCACCTCAAATGTGGCCCTAAAAGCGGCTGCCTTAGAGCCGAAACCGGCGGGCCCAAATGGACAATTTTGTTGTTTCAACGCGTAATATTTATTTTTGATAACATCTACGAGACTACAAATCGACACCTTGACAACCCACAATTAACTTTTGTAATGTTCTTTATTGTTTTAGAAACACGAAGATAGCCAGCCAGATACGGCACGACCCGATATTAGGGACATAATAAATGCGCCAAAACTCGAAACGGTCCCACAATCACACTACGCCACAAACACTTCCATAACGAACCTTGCGTGATACCAAGATCTGATTTTTACACACTTAATGTGAACACACACTTACAAATACCAACAAATTGTTCTATCCGTTTATCGCAATAAAATACCCCAAGCTCCTATGCTCACATCACCACAGAGTCTAAGTTCGAAGTAAAAAGTAAAAAACAGGTTCAGTTAATAATATACAGGATGTCCCAGCGAATTGAAAAGTCCATTCTACTATCAAAATTGTTTTTTACTCAATTGGAAATAATTCCCTAAAACTTGGGACACCCGGTACAATATTTTACAAAGAACAAGCAAGAAAATCTCTATAAACACCTTTCTTTTTAATTTTATTACCTAGAGCAACATTTTGAGTTTTTTGGTGTCAAGATGTCCCAGCGAGTTGAAAATGTCCATTAGTGACTTTTAAGTGGTAAAATTTTATAGGACATTGATAAATACTATTTAAATATTTTCTACTAGACGCGTGTCTCAAAATTAAATTACAATACAAACTTGTGCTTTTTTAAATGAAACACCATATGTTTCTTAGCGTTTTTGGATGTAGATTTTTATGGAAATGTTTTTAAACTAAACATTTATTACTCGATTTTGTTTAGTTTTAAAAATATATTTATATAAATATTTTTAAAAATATTTTTCTTATTTAAAAATAAGAGGTAAAAGAGAGGTTTTAAAAATTTATTACACAAAAACTAAGACATCTAGAAATATTTTTTTACTACAGCAAAGAAGAAGGTACAAGCTATAAGTTGTAACAATTTTTTAGTGTGTTGCATTTGCAAAGATAAAAAAAACGAAGGCGTTTCTTAAAAGTTCAATAATTTAAAAAAAATTAATGGAACACCCTATTTATTGTGTTTGCATTTAAAAGATTATTAAATTGTGTTTCTAAAATTATTTACTTTTAGGTGTTTATAATCAATAACTAAAAAGATATTTAACGTTAAACATTAAAAAAATAATTACTATTGGTTCAGTAGCCAAAAAGTGCACAGTTACACAAGAGATGGAAGAAATACCACTTAATAATCACATTTGTGTTAAACTGAATCTATTAGGTTTTATTTTTACAATAAAATAATTCGAATTTCAGTATTTATAACGACTTTTGCAATCTCTGGATAAGTCAACGGATAAATGATCCGTGGTGGAATTACTATTGTTGCTACAATTAATATTGAATGTTAAATATTTTTTCATTTATTAATTGTAGACATTAAAAGTTTATTTTTTAGATAGATAATTTATCAATCTATTAGATGCTAAAATGAAAAATAGGGTGTTCCATTTAAATTTTTTAAGTTATTTTACTTTTAACAAACTTCTTAATTTATTAATCTTTACAAAACCCTAAAAAACCCTACAAATTTAAATTCTGTACATTCTACTTTGCAGAAATGAGAAAAAAATTAGTTTTTGTGTAATGAATTTTTAAAAAATTCATGTTTTCGTCAAAAACTAAGCGAAATTGACTAATAAAAGTTTAGCGTAAAAACATTGTTTTAAAAGGCTACATCCAAAATTGCCAAAAAACATACGGTGTTTCATTTAAAAAAACACAAGTTTGTATCGCAACTTATTTTTGGGACATTTTTTTAAATTTTACCATTTAAAAGTCACTACTGGACTTCCTCAACTCACTGGGACATCCTGTATATTCAAAATGAGGCCCAAAAAAACTAAAAATGTTGTTCTAGATAATAAAATTAAAAAGAAAGGTGTTTATGGAGATTTTCTTGCTTGTTTTTTGTAAAATATTGTACCGGGTGTCCCAAGTTTTAGGGCCGGCGTAAACATAAATATTTGATATTTGATAGTGTAAACAATAGAGGATTAAATACACTTGAAACTGGAATATTTTCTACAAGATAAAATTCTTTGATTTTTTTCTGTGGTTGTGAAAGTAGAATAAAGAAAAAGTCGATAGGTTTTGAATAATTAACATTTTAATATTGAAAATCTGAAACTTGGAATAATTTCTGGGGGAGTTTGTGATAATTGGTGATCAGGCCAGAATTTCTTGACAAAAAAAAAGATCCGCAATGACATTCCCAGTTTTCAATACTATAATGTTAATTACTCAAAATCTATCTATTATTTGATTTTCACAGTAACCATTAGAAAAAAATCAGGGAATTATATCATGTAGAAAAGATTCCAATTAATTATTTTTTTTCTCAATTTGGTTTTTAGGATTTCACTGACATACGCTAAAAATTTTGAACAATATCAAAGCATCAAATTGAAGTCTGTATAATCCTCTACCGTTACCACTAACAATTTTTTTTTAATCAATTAGAAAAATTTATTTTTGCGCCGGCCCTAAAACTAAAACCCCGTACAACAAACATGAATCAAACATCGATTTTTGAATGTGTTAAAAACAACTCAGTTTTGAACTTAACTAAGTTACCAATTTAAATAATTATTTAAAATTGTATTTGAAATCTAGAGATTTTTTGTACTATAAGTGGCAAAACTTCTCTCTAATAAATTTTTTTTAATAAAATAATAAAATTAGTCAACAACAATACATTTTTAAGTCACTTTTTGTAATTGCCAACTGAAACAGGCATTCTTGTTTAGCCACGCAACCAATTTTTTTTTATATTTTTTAATATGTACCAGCATATTAGGCAAAAAAAATAATAAAAAATACATCTGTATATCTGAAAGTAAAGTTTTGGAGTAATATTTTATTACTTTTATGTTTTTTTTTCATATCTTGGAAGAATTGTTTTTCTACATTTTGTTATAAAAAAATAATTTTTTATTGACTGATAAGTAATAAATGAGAAATATAGAGGCAGAAAATACGAAAATGAATAAGTTTTTTATGTCAAACTTAATGTCATCAGACTCAAAACTACTTTGGTCAGATTTAAACTGAATGCATGATTTTTTTAGATTCTATTAAAAAAAATAATTATGTGTAAACATGGCATTTGTGAACTTATTCTTAAAATTCGGTTGTTAATCTCCGTCCATTATAAGTTCTTTGAGCGTTAAGCAGAAAAGAGTATGATTTTGAATTTAGGTTGCAGTGCCCAAGAGTAAAATGCAATTTAAGGAGTATGATAATATTACAATACGTTCGAGTTTAATGGCAAATAACATGTGTTCGAGTGAATGCGTGTCTGGTAGTATTAGAGTAGATAATTTGCATGCAAGGATGACAGTAATTTACCAGCACATGGGAAAAAACGAGTCCATTTTAGTGAACTTGCACAATTGTCAACATTAAAAGAACTCCACCTACTAAATATACCCTTTTGATTGGTAAAAGGATCGCCCCTGTGTATACGGTACACTTGGGCACTCAACATCTCAAATAAAGGGTATGGGGCATTATGCACGACCCCATTGCATATAGAAAACAGTCACATGACAGATGTTCTACCCTACTTGACATATATGCAATGTACTTGAAACTCCATCTTCCCTAAGGACGCCATTTTTGACAAACTTGTTTTTCGGACAACGGAAAATCCACGCTCTACTCCCAATCATTTAGCAAATTTACACGTCATTTACAACTTGATTATTGATTGTAAACCACTTCACTGCCGTTGTAAAATTTTATTACTCATTGTCTAGGATATTAACAACATTCTTATTATTTTTCCACCATATACAAGATTTACTAGCTCACTCAACTCGCTACTTAAACCGATTTAATTATAAAAAAGTCGTCACTGATGATTTTATGCAACAATTAATTGGGTATTATACAGGGTTATTCATAAATATGAAGCAATATTTGAACCTCAAAAATGACCCATCTCTAATGATAAGAATTTTACAGGGATATGGAAATTTGTTTTTTTTTGTAATAACATTGAAACCATTTGACCAAATATAACATTTGGAATAGTTATTTGCGAGAACATACCTTTTAAACTGGTAAACACGAAAACCGGATACATCTACTCAATTTCCGGTTCCAGTAGTTGCAGGTTACATTTTCTGTGCTTTTCCGTTTTTTTGGTCTCAAAGTAATTTTTTATTGCTCAAATTGAGTTGTGCAGTTCTTACTTTAACCCTAGGATGCATGACTGTTCCAAACAACAGATTTGCATAACATGGGTGAAAAATACTTAGTGCATTTTGACCATCGAGATTTGAATTATTAAGTTGTATCATTGTTAAAATAATGATTGTTTATTTAAATAAACGCTATTAACATTTTTCACTTTTATATCTATAAAGAGTGTTTTTTACAAATAGGTTTGCTCCTTGTACACACACTAGGTTGCATTTTTTTTGTTGGGCCTTTTTTTAGTTGTTGATTTTTTACTGGCGTGTTGCTTGTTGGTCGTTTGTCTATTTTACAAAAATTTACAAATATCTTTTAAAATTGACTTAAAAATCACACAAGGTTTGAATTGGTTATGTGTAATTACAAGAATTTTTTTTATTCTGTAAATTCCAATCTTTATATGAAATGTAACTTCAACTATTATGTTCAAAACATCATAAAAAAGGCATATCTATCTAAAAATATCAGCAAAAATAAAAAAGAAATTTAAAACTGAACAATCATTCGGGTACAAAATACCCATGTTATGCATCCTAGGGTTAAATTAAAATTTCTTTAAAACGGTCCATTTTAGTGGTATAAAAGGTTATGGATGTTTTATTCGAAATTGATTACTCTATTAATTTGAGTAATGAAAAATTAGTGAGAAAGCAAAAAACAGAAAAACACAGAAAATGTGACCTGCAACTGCAGCAACCGGAAATTGAGTAGGTGTATCCGGTTTTTATGATTACCAGTTTAAAAGGTATGTTCTCGCAAGTAACTGTTTCAAATTTTATAATACTTGGTTAAATGGTTCCCTGTAAAATTCTTATCAGTAGAGATTTTATAGGTCATTTTTGGGGTTCAAATATTTATGAATAATTGTATTTAGGTTTATTATTGGGGAATTTTTGTTTGAAATTTCAAACATTGTTGTTGGGGGAGCGATGGCACTAATTACGCGATTTAATCGATATTCTTGTTTCACAATATTAATAATTTGTGCGAATTTAAGTGGGATTATATAAGGACGTATCCTGGTAGAGTGTCAATTAAACTAGAGAAAAAAAGAAAAAGTGCGCCTTGAGTAGATATTACAACTAGATATACGGCTGAACTTTTTAATTAACGGAACGTAACCGTGATTAATAGAAAATTGTGTTCAAGAAGCATACCGTCCGCAGTTCGTTCGCCGGAACAACTTTTCCCATTACGACATGTCATTGCATTGTATGCAGATTTGGGCACTAACTGTGACAATCTTCATCTTCGAATACATTTCTCACAAACTCACTACGCTCACTGCTAAAGTCTTCATCATTTTCATTAACAATGAGGAATTTTAATAAAAACGACCGACTGACCCCAACGGAACTATGATATACCTACTCATTTCTGCAATTTATAACCCATTCAAAGGTGGAACGCGAGCGACGAAGGGGCGAGTGCCTTTATTATGCGACGCAGAATATGGATATTTTCTATTTCTTACGGCAATTAGCGTAGTGTGCGAGTCCATCTCAGTGCGCAATTATCCTGTCACATTTGCGATGCGAGAAAGTTTTGAATTTATTCGAGCGTTAGAAGGTGCATGAGCATATGAAAAATATTTTTTATTTGTTCGGTAATTCGATACAAAATTTCCTAATGTCACATGGTCGGCTGAACAGCACTCATAATTCTTTGTCCTTACAAAACACGGATTAAATATAATATGTAGAAGGGCCATTGATACAGATTGAGGTTCATAGTGCGCTCTCAATGTGAAAACAGGGATGCCTCTTCTGTGCACACAAAAACTGTATGAGAACTAATACAGTAAATGGCATTTTTCTTTGAAAATATATTATATTCGAGTATTATCCTGTCAATCATTTTTTACTTGTTTATAATGACAACGATGGTTGGCGATATTTCGCTTCCTTTTATGTCATTGTATTTTCCAACCTCCCTCATTGGTTGGTTTTGTCACATGCCGTGACAGCCAATCAAATTCTCACTACCTTCAATTGTTCATGTCCTATTGTAGTAATTGTCATCGTAAAGATGGCCGCGATTCGCACACCAACCAACCAATTGTTTTAGGGTAATTGGCGAGACCCTCAACGGCGTTGCGATCGTCGCAAATAACATATTAATTTATATTTTCAGTGTTCTTTACACATTAAATGTTTTATTATGCGGACAACCATGTTAGTATTTTTACGAGCTTTTTCACAGCAGGGTGGATCGTTTGCGGGAAGGTTAACTGCAAATAAATTTAGCAAACCTTTCTTACCTACTTCAAAATCGCTCCATTAACAACTTGACAATTTTATCATTTTTGTTTTTGTTTTGTTTTTTGGCGAGTTTGAGGCTTAGCCGCCGATTATACGGATTATGATCGGTTATTGACGCTTAAAAACCGTTCTCATGAATTAAATAACAATTTGTTAACAATTGCCACAAGAGGGATTTTTCTGAATAATTTTGCGCCTAATTAAGTTTCATGTCTAGTCTGAATTTTTTTCCGTTCGGGGTTGAATAATTAATATCAGGTATATTATGATACATTTTTGGGTGGTTTTTACAGATGAATTAGTAAACGGCATTGTTGAGTTAAGATGATATGTTGCTATAGCAGTATATAAATCGCGTGACTCATGCAATGTAAACGCAGTAGTACAGCATCCGAAGATAAAGCGGTCATCCAGTTATAAATAATACAGGCATGATGAAAAACTTGCATTGTATGAACGTATAAAGGGTTGCCCATTAATACCTAACAAAGGGTAAAAATGCTTAGGGTGCCCCCTCTTTTTAAACGAAAATCTAACTTCATATTCGATGACAGGCGGCTCTTCGCTCTTCCGGGATTTTGTTCTCGGATTGATCAAGAATCACGCCATTATGGACCTCAACCGACCCCATCACCTGCACACGCCATCTTGTCGCGGAATAATTTACCTCATCCTCATTATTAGCAAAGTTCGCCCCGTAAAAAGATACGAGAAAAATAAAATTAGTGCGTGCTGACTCGTTTCATAAATAACTCGGGAATATATTACCCTAAATAAAAAATACAGAATGTACGATAACGTAAACACATTAAGGTTCCCATACCCGATTCAAGAGACTATTTATGTTTAGAAGAAATTAAGTGTCGCTCCCACTTAGAGACTTTGTAGCACAAAGTCGCCGATTTATCGATTATTGGAGGTAATAATCAAATTGGGAATGGGATTAGAATCGAAACCTAACATGATGATAAATGTAGCGTCGATAGAAAAACGTGTGTAATGTTTTGGAACGAGTTTCTTTGTTAAACGTTTATATCGTGGTAGTTTACCTAAAGTGAAACTAATTTTGAAAGGTGGACATAAACATAACCTATAATTATAGGCAATCTGTAGCTTTTCCTTTAGAGGCAGACCGCTGGTCCTATAACATTCTTTTTAAATTTATAGAACCGTCATTTTTTGTCTCCTCTCACGACAGTTGACAATCTGCATTTAAGGCGACAGCGGTATATAATTTATTATTATTTAAAATGGAAATTACTGGGCGTCAAGTCCTCCGCATTTTTTCCACATAATTAACTATCCCAAAATTAAGATTTACATTTTTATGGCCAAAACTAATTCCTTTCATAGGCCACAATTATACCAAAAATGCCGGAAACTGAAACAACACACGTCAAACCATTAGATGTTGAAACTATTATTGATTTCAACTCAATCCATCACTTTCAAATCTAGTTACTCAAATCTGAAACGGGTTGTGCATGTAATGTAATGGAAAACGACTGTCCATAAAACAAAAAAAAAAAAACGCGAGCACTAATATTATATTGAATTAGTTTTTTGCACAACCAAAAACACTCCGGGTCAATGCTGATTTCCTCATCCAACCACGACTGGTTTTGGCACACGTCACTCACACCAACTTTCAGCAAAAATTTACAGCAAACGACATGATTTTTTCTATAAACTTCTATTATAACAGTTTTGAAATTGACTAGCGCCAATAATTTCTGACTTGTTGACAAAATCTCAATAAAAATGTTAACTTTAAAATTGTTCCATATAACGTTTTTTACATTTATAGAGATCTTAAAGACTCAAAGAAGTGCATAAAACGTTATTGGATCAAATTTAAAAAAATACGTATTTTTTGAGTTTTTGAAGGTGAGTGGTAGTAAAATCGTAAAAATAGTCAATTTACCTTAAATCGTAAAAACGCTTAAAATATGTTTTTCTTGACGTAAAATTACGCGCTGAACAGAATACAATAAGTTAAAATACTCTACGATGCATAGTTTTTGAGATATTGAGTAATAAGGTTAAGAATCAGGCTAGAAGCATAAGCACTCCGATCCGATTCTGACCAAAAAATTAAAAAAAAAAATGATTTTTATAAAAAAAATTAGTACTGCGTATACGTAAAATTAGAGAGCGCGCCTGTATAAACCGTTTTGACCTAGGACTCATAGTTTTTAAGATATGACATTTTTTTGAAAAAAACTAAAAATAGCTCTCTACCCGGAACCATAACCCGGAGTGACTTTAGGTTTACGTCATTAGATAGATAATTTAATGTAGATTTTAACGGTTTTTAGCTTTTTGTTCTAGGTCTTACAGTTTCGTAAAAAACACATTTAAAATTTTAGAATTTTAACAATTTTTACTTTTTGAATGACGATTACGGCGAAACTATTAGACTTAGAAAAAAAACTTAACACCATGGTAATCACCGTAAGAAAATCTACGATATACATAATATCTTGTAAAAAAAAATGAATTTTTAAACGCCGATTACGGCGAAACTAGAAGAGATAGCGTAAAATGCTTGGCAAATTCGTAATCAGCGCGTCAAAATCTTTCGGATAAGATAGGCTTAAATCGAATCTGAGACATGTTTAAAAACACTAGTTTTTAGTTTTTCCATTTTCCTTTTTTTATTTTGTAAATTGCGGCAAAACTGTATTTCAATGACATAATATTTTGTCGTAAATTTATGTAAAATGCTCCGGGGAATCGATTGGCGTCAAGAAGACTGCAAAATTCGTAATAGTTTTATGTTATAGTCGAATTTATATTTTTTTTTAACTTTATCAGAAATTGTCTCGATAACTATTTATTGTAGAACACTGATCTTTTTTGTATATGATAGAAAATTAAATTTTCTTTCCAACGGTACCAAACATAAGCGGTTATTGCCAATAAGTCCGGAGTTATTAGCAATAGACCGCTCCGAGTGCCAAAAATCGACCAAAATCTCAACAAAAATTTAAAAAAAAATTAACTTTAAAATTGGTCCATACAACGTTTTTTGCATTTCTAGAGGTCCTAAATATTTCAAAAAGTGCAGAAAACGTTATTGGGTCAAGTTTAAAAAAATTTTTGAGTTTTTTAAGGTGTTTGGCAGTAGTAAATCGTAAAACTGATACATCAATTTTAAGTCGCAAAAACTCTTGAAATATGGTCTTTTAGAAGTCAAATTAAGCGCTGAACACAATCCAACAAGTTAAAATGTTCGACGATAAATAGTTTTTGATATATTGAGTAATAAAGCCAAGAATAGGACTAGGTACCTATAAACATAGTCAGTATATTCGAGACTAACATTTAAAAATTTTTCGAAATGTACTTCAAGGGGTCTAAAAGTGCCTAAAACGTCGTTGAAACACAAAAATTTAAAAATCTAAAACAGTTTGTATGAATATATTAGACTAGAGCTAAATTACATACCGGGACCGTGGTGACATAAGGTCACTACTTCCGGCAGGTAGGTCCGGGGTTCAAACCCCGCAAAAGTCGACAATTTTTCTCTAATTCTAATTCAAATGTTTAAAAATGGCTGGCGCATAAGAGCGCGAACTTTAAAACAAGTACGTAGTAAGCATAATAAGATAGCATGAGCGCATAAGACCAAATAAGCATAAGAGCGGCAAAAGCATGAGCGCATAAAAGCAAATAAGAGAGCATAAGCATAAGAGCGGCAAAAGCTTGGGAGCTCTTTATCGTAAAATATCAAAACAACAAGTAAAACTTTGTTTCGTAATAAATTTTAATCCTATTAGGAACCTGTTATAGTAGTAGAGCACAAATTTTTGAAATTTTGAGACCTTAAAAAACCTACTAATTTTTCATTCAAAGTAACTAAATAGTACTAAATATTTTTTGATAGAAAAGAGACCAAAACCTGGTTGGGATTTTTGCCCAGTTGGCAAGATTTCTTTTCGTCGTCATTAAATATTCTAATGTTTATGTTCTGGAGATGTTTTATTTTTTTAATGCTCTAGTAATAAACCTATAAACATTGTTAAAAAAAATGCAAAATATAATTTCGTTTTTATTTTTATTTGCTATTTACAAATAAATCAGGGCTTTAAAAAATTGAAATTAGGCACTTTTTCTATAGAAGTATGCAGAAATGCCTTTGATCGGTTTTGGTCATTGACACCAGTGCGGTAACCTTGTAAAAATGAGACTAGTTGGTAGTTTTGGTGATAGTGGTGTGCAAAAATGCGTTGTTAGTGGGTTGTGGCGTATGGAGGGAGTGTAGTTATAGAGCGAGTCGGGCTGTAAGGAATCTCAATTAGAATTTCGAGATGGGATCTAAGTAAAAGGTGATGCATCTGCGGAGGACTCGGACGGCACATCGGGGGCGGTGTAGGTCCCGAGGTCGAGGCCGGGCAGTGGCAAGTGACAGGCACGCAGGTCCACGATCCGCCTCCCTGACGGCAGGGAATTAGTTTGCGGCAACGGTAAAGCCTTACCTGGGACGATGAGTTGGTCGTATAATATATGTGTCTTGGAACTCATTGTCTCGGCTGGCATCATTAAGCCTCAACTGAGATCCGGCGATTGGATATTTTATAACTAATATAACGAGACCTGGTCACCTCCACCGCCTAAAGTGATGATCCCAAGCAAACTCAAACTCAGCCTCTGCCATACAATACTACACACACACACACACTGACATAACAACTATGACGCACGTTCGCCAAACAAAACAAAACAAAACCTCGATGCCCATTATTGCTTGCCGCTCTCATGAAATATAAAGCAAAACCAAGTTCATAACTTCTTACGGGGAGATTGAACTTTAATTATGATATATATCATTTCTCCCTATATTACAACCGCGCGCATTTCACGATATACGACAATAGCATTATTCAAACCGACTAATTATACCAACAAGTCATACCAAACAAAAAATACACGTATTTACAGCCCAACTTCATTTTATTTCGCTCCCTTCTGCTCTCCTGCACTACTGCCCCACAAACGCGTTTCCCTCATATCCCTCGCTTGCTATCATCACTAATTCAAACTCTTCTCTCCTCATCTCGACGTCTTCACCTTTTTCCCATTGTTCTCACTCATTTCCCACACGATTTCCCATTCCAACTGTCACATACACCCACATTATCATAATTAACCCGTTAACACTACTCAATCTCGCTCCTTCTGATAACTTTCAAGTTTTATCAAAAGGCATTAACACTATAAAATAAATTAAAAATTGATTCAATGCTCGTATTGTGAGGTGAATGCAATATACTAATTGCTTGAAATGTCTAAATATATCTGTTAATAAGTTGTGTTTTCTTTTCTAATTGACACGCTTCTTTCTCCGTATTTTTATTGTTTTGTTAAAAATCTCATTATTTTTTTATAATCAAGTGTGGTAGAGTAGATTTTAAAGTGACGTATCAATAAGTATCAATCTTGGAGAAAAAGAAACCCTATTTTCGGGGAATGATTAGTTAGGGTAGTTAGTTTTGAGTTGAATACCGTGTCTAAAAGAGAAACAGTATATGGCATTTATATTATAGCCGAATCTTTTACCTGCTTTCTCCAGCCCCTTAAATAACGTAGATATATTATTAAATTATCCTCACTTTAAAATAAAATGCCATTTGTACCCATCCCATTACGGCAGATTAATTGCTTGTGTCAAAAATTCGTTAGCAATTTTAATCAAGATTTTAAGAGTGCAATTCGGGGCGTAACCCTTGATACGAGTAAAAAAGGCAGCGTATGTGCACCTCGAGTGCCCCCGGCGCATTAAATTGGGGTAAAGGCCGTTGATGCCACCCTCTCAGATTGTGAACAATGTTTTTATTTTTTGATGAGGGTGGGAATGATGGGAAAGTTTCAATCTTTGCATATTTATTTGTCAATCTATCAAAAGGGTCAATGGGATGTCGTCGCGCCGGAGACGCCCTTGCTGGCGCAGAAGGGGTGAAAATCGATCCGGTCCGAGTTCGTACTGTATCCATTAAAACATTTTCTGCAACTCACTAATCTGGAAGCTTTTAACTTTCTTATTTATGGGCTGGAGGAAGGATTGATGCCTGATTAGAGTCCTGGAGACAATAACTCGAATTTTAGCCAATTATTACCAATTCTAGTTGCTGGTATTGGTTTTATGGAAGCTATAAATATTTCTTCTCTCAAATCGAAATATTAGATGTCGAGGAATTCTGATTTTATAGTGAGCTACTGTCATTAAAATGATTTAGTGTGGACAGTGTTATGGAATGGAGGTTGCTACTGAAGTACCGAATGGATCATTAATTGACATAGAATCCTTGGAACGTCACACATTAATCTTGGTCTTTAGAAATAGCGGTGACACAATAAAAATAAAAATTCCGTTTGAATAAATGTCCCAATGACATTCTACCAATATAAAATATTTACTGACAGAGACGAGTATTGGTTCGTAATTGAAAGAGTGCTAGCCAGGCGCCGTAGTTTTATATAAGAAACACAATGAAGAATGACATTGCACTATTATACAATCGCTAAAGCTGATGAGTACGGACTCGTCTATCTTGATCGCTCCTTAAGTGGGCACACCATGTGTTTGTCCCAGATATATTTACACTGCAGCTTTTAGTGCCGCCACGATTACCATAAGGGAGACTCTCAATGGACGTCATTAAAGACGCAATATCACTAGAAATCTGACGCACCACTTAAACCATGATCTTCTATTCTCATCCAGAAACAAGTAATCACGCCCAAAACAATTTTACAAGTAATGACAACTCCAAACCCTCATCCAAGGGTGGGAACACAAAAAATCGATCTCACCTAGACTAAATCTATTAAAATCGCATTTTCTTACACCTAAACCAATTTATCATCTAATAACCAACGACAATCAAAATGCTGCCTCACCAAATTCACTCAACCGGCACAAAATCATTTTTTTATACTTACTCTAACCATCGTCTTGACACTGAAACACTGATTTTTTAATTGCCACTACCATCCATCATCCTGTCATTTCAATTTAACTACTAAATCTGGGATATTTTGAAAAAGTTTCAGTCCAAAAATGGACACTTGCTATTTTTGACACTGATAGAAAAATTGAAAAGGACATTTTTGATTTTTCTTATTTTTTATTCTTACTGGATTAGTTGAAAAGGTGAACAAAGCGTTTTAATGATTTGCCTATAAAGAGTTATGCAAATTTTTTGTCAAAATGGCAATGATTTTTTTTCAGTATTGATCTAACCATACAATGATAATTACACAAATTTAGTAATAGTTGTAATCTTTAGGTTATGGCTTTTGTAAAAAAAAATGTTTTTATAGCTATATCAAAAATCAAAAATTTTGCAGAAATCAAAAATAAAAACAAAAATTTGCAAAAAAAAATATTTTTATTTTTCTTATTTTACCTACATAAAGGTGAATATAAAGAATTGAGTTATAACCTTCTTGAGAAAAATGGTTTTATAGTGGTTGCCATTTAAAAAATAAAAAAAAATTGTAGAAGTCAAAAACAAAAAAAAAATCCGAAAAATTTTATTCTTGATAAAACATCACATTTTTATAGCACTTTATCATTCATATTTTTTCCAAAAAATAAATAGTTTAAGCAAAAAACGTTTGGTTCCATACTTTTTATTCATCTGGTATAATACTTTATTATCCGTCCATTAATTTTTTCAAAAAATAAATAGTTCAAGTAAAAAACATTTGGTTCTATACTTTCTGTTCACCTGGTATACAAACAAATTGTGAAAAATCAAATAACACTACTCAACATTTTTTTTCTCTTCTTTACAAAAGTTTTTTGGGGTAGGTATTGAAGAATATTTTGAAACTTTGTTTAATTTTTATTAGCGAGATTTTGAGAAAATTGCACCTTTTTTGGTTATTTTTGCGCAAGTTTTTTAGTTTTTTATTATGAAAATATTACGTAATTTACGAGTATCAGAAAAACAAATATGTAAAAATTTTGAAAAATTAATTATAATAAATGAAAAAGTGTTTTTAGCATATTTTACATGAAATACAGAGAAATGAAAGGTAGGATACCAGGAACATAAAAAAATGTTGAAAAAATTCTATAATTTCGAAGTTATGAGAGTTTAAATTTTGCACTTTGACTCTATTTATTTTTGTTGGAAAAATAAGTTTTTTTGCTACAGGCTATTAGAAAACGAAACAAGGAAGCTGTATCCTAAATTGTAGCTATGTTTAATGTTATTTGTGGCTTTTATTGGCAAAATTTTTGTACCTTTACTAAATAATTATGAAAAAAAATTCAAATAAGATAAGATACCAGGAACATGAAAAAAAATTTGACATTTATTTTTTGACATTTGACTTTTTTATGTCTATTTAATGATACTGATGATCTTGTATATGTTTTTTATAATTATTTAGTAAACGTCAAAAATTTTGACAATAAAAGCTATAAATAACATTAAAAAGAGTTACAATTGAGGATACAGCTTCCTTGTTTCCTCTTCTACTAGCCTGTAGCAAAAAAATATTTTTCTAACAGAAATAAAGTCAAAGTGCAAAATTTAAACTCTCATAACTTCATAATTTTTCTATATAGAATTTTTTAAATATTTTTCCAAGTTCCTACCTTACATGGCATTTTTCTCTGGGGTGAGAGTTCTGGCGCAAAATCATTGGTATTATTAAATAGACATAAAAAATGTCAAATGTCAAAAAATTAATGTCAAATTTTTTTGACAAATAGAAGTTTTTAAATATTTTTTTATGTTACTGGTATCTTATCTTACATGAAATTTTTCTCTGGAGCGCGAGTTCTGACACACCCTGTATAGAGGGAATTGTATCTATGATAAAAAAGGTGATACAGTAGGGAATTTATTACGTAGGGGTATAGGTAACATAGGTAACATAGTATACCTATGTATACTATGTTTGTATTTCTTAATCTAGACATTACAGACAGAGCAATTTCTGTCTAAAATAAGAGTTAGGTTTGAAATTTGAAAGTGACAATAAAACACTCAAATATTTTCTAATTTTTTAGTTTATTCCTGTTATAAATTAAACATTTTCAGAACAAGATTTTGTTGTGGTGTCACCATGATGAGAAAATTCGAAAAACCGTGCTTGGTTTGTTGTTTTATGGTTTTATTTTAGATTTTGTGTCGTTTTTTAATAAAGTTAATAAATCATAAAAGACAAAATTTGTACAAGTTTACGGCCGGCTCCTTTAAAATAATGAAAGTTGTATGGAGGCATTCACAGCGGTCTAATAAACAATTTTACGACGTTTTCCATCTTTTTCTTTGCGGTGATTAATATTTGAGAAGTCGGTGTTGAAATAGAAAAGTCGAATGCACATGGGGATTGTTATTATGAGTCATTTAGTACATTTATCAATTGATGTATGTGTCAATTCGATTAAATTAATTGCTCGAGTTATCTGCGTGTATCCAAAATAAATAAAGGCTATCGTTGAGTAATAAGAAATGATAATGTTTGAGAATTCGTGGTGGTACTGTCAGTAGTAAATCAGTTTGGGCAGCTGTCAATCCGTATTTGTTTTCGGGCTACCTGTATGGAATTAACTTTGGCAAAGTTCTTTCGGAAAAAGGATTACAATTACACGATTGATTAAACAGCTAGTTATTATTTAAAACAAGTGTAACAACCCTATTATTTGTCAATAATGTAAAGTTGGAATAAGAATACCATTGCTTTACTGGTATCCTGCTAAGCAATTGTATCCTAATGCATTTAAGTTGCTTTGTCGGTTGGCCCACCCATGACGCATGGTTATAGTCTAAATAAAATACGACCATCCATATCCATACTATTTTTTCTTTCCGCAAACACATATTCCACACTAAATGATAAATAAACAACAATCAATCGTGCACTAACTTATTAGACTCTAATTCTTCGCCTTATTAATAATTAATACAAAAACAAATTAGAATTATTTATTAAATAAACAAACACCTGTGGCGCAGTCGACAGCTTGCCATTATATTAAAATGCTAATAGTGGTCGTGTCATTCAAGATCACCAAATTTTATTTACTACAAGCCATTTAAATTATAATAAATGACGAAAAATAACAAATATTTGGTGCTAATTTAGTTATTCGAGTAACGCTTTACCAGTCAGATTGAATACATTATCTACCACATAAAGTTACTAACCTACCTTCACACATCCATACATTAACAACCAGAACCATCAAGTGTTTGAAAGAAATTTTTATTGCTATTATTTCTAATCAAACGAATTTAGCACTCAGCAGGTCTCGCTTATCTGATTAGAAACCGTGCTTTGAGCCCATTAACATGTAATCCATCGATGAAAGTTGCGAAAACTATTAACTTTCAGCGAGCGGATGGCTCGACTTGCGTAAGAATTTTTGATCCGTTTTGGTGTGCCGACCTGAGTCCACTTGAGTTGGCGTGGTGTTGGCGCGCTTCGTTCGGGGCGATGCAGCTGATCTTTATTATTACAAATTAGGTTTTTCGAAGTGATTAACTTGATAAAAAATCGGCGGTAGTGGCTGTTGTTGTGTAAGTGGCGCCATCTGTCGAGTGTGAAACTTATTAACTAGGTTCACTTGAAGCGTGAACTCGAGCATATAATGAAATGTATTATTCTTTAAAATACCGCTAAAATTGTCTCAGTTTTTATATCCTCAATTAAAAGTACAATGCGTAATGACCAATTAATCTTCCCGTTTCATTTTTTTTTAATGTGACAGTGGAAATGCTAATCGGGGACGGGAATAATTAGACGCAGTCGAGGGTACCCTTAAGTAAACAATTAATTTGTGCCCCGAGTAAAGCCGTTAGATTCTAATATTTTCAGATCACACGACCGGATTTGGGACCGATTCGGTAACTTGTTTAAAAACCTATTGCATTAAACATCAACAATCTTGTATTTAACAATGTTAATTAAACTAGGAAAATAATTATTGAACAAGTGTTGTTAGCTTATCGATTACCTGTAATTGATTACTTTTCAAAAGTGATTAATTGTAGTAGTAGATACAATTTGTAATTGTTTCTCACGTAAATAAATTATTAGAAATGTTAAATTTAATTACTCGCTCCATCCCGCGACTCTCCTGGTCCCACCTCCCCCTACACCAATCAACCCGTGTCACATTTCTAATAAGCTTTTTTTTCTCCACTTCAATGTGTTGTTTTCCGGCTTGCAACATTGATAATATTAGTACCTGACGTTTCGTCCGCCTACGGCAATCTTCTTCGGAAGTTAAAGTAGAACACTGAAAAATGTATCTATCTATCCGAGATGTGACATTTGAATATGAAAAACATGACGTTTGTTAATGCATAATAATAAGCGAAACGTCAAACTGATTCGAAAATAAAATAGCCGCAAGTTATTCAAATAACTTTGAAAAAAGGGATTCCAAGTCGAAAAAGCGCAAATCATGTCGTCTTCACTTTTCGGTTTAATATTTAATTAAATATTGTTTTTCTTGTTACTCTGATTCAGCGGAAAAATATATACGAAATTTTTTAATAATGGTATGTCATGATTTGATAACCGTGGAATTTGGTCCAAAAATGCCATTTTTATCTTTGTGCAATTTTTATTAGGGAAATCTCAAGATAATAATATCAATATTTAGATGTTTCACTACTCCGACGTCACAAATGACATAATACCACATTTTTCCAAAAAATTACCAAGGGATAAATGGCCGAAATTAGATAGGCGGAGCTCCTTTTTAAATAATTACACGCCTTGTTCAAATTCAAACCACACGTTTTCCGTTTGTTTTTCGTAGCTGATAATTTCATAAACAGTAGAAGTGAGTAATTTTATACCAAACGACTATAATAAAATTCAAAACAATATTTACTTTGACATTGTTTCTGTTTGCCTAGAAATAGGCAAGTAAATTTGTGCGCCTTTTACCCTTAAAATTTCAAGATCTTTTGTTCTTATTCCTATACCTAGTCTATTACTTTCTGTTTTTAATGGGTCTTTGACATTGCATTTTTCAATACAAGTTTAGAAAAAGTACTTGACAAACCTATATGATAATTTAAAATAGGTATTTTGTTATTTTGAAATCTTTGAAGTAAAGTTTAGTAATAGGTATTTTGATCAATATTTATCATTTTGTTTTTATTTAGTGTAGTCAATAATGTAAAGTGATATTATTAATATTATTAATAGTAAATATTTTTACAATTTTTATTGAAATTGGTCTGGAGTTTGGTAAAAATAAGTGATAAGGTTGAAAGAGCAAATTTAATTGAGATCAGCAAAATAAATTATTAGCTAAATAGTTGCTATCTTTAGGTCGGTATAAAAATGTAAATATTATTTTTGGAATATTTAATGAACAAAGTGTGTTTTAAAGTGGTGAAATAACGGTTAATTAAAGAGTAAAAAATGGGTGAGATGGTGTACAAACAAAACTGTCGTTCGTGAGTTTGGTGTGGGATAATAGTATCCTTCAAGTGTAGTAAGATGGAGCAGATAATAAAGCAGCTAACAAGTTTCTGATATATGTTCTCTGGTATTGTAAAGAAAGAAGTCTTGGACGTAGCCGTAGCCGTAGCCGTAGCCGTATCCGTATCGTGAGATGGTCAAAGTAAGATAGCGTTTGAATTCCTCGTTTGAAGCGATAGGACAGCACATGACGGGGGGTGCAATACATGTCCCACTATGCCCGTTCAAGGGGTATCGTCACCTAGACCGTGCGTCCACCTTGGCACCCCCCCAAAGGAGTCGGCTCCTCCCCGTTTGCGCACGCAAACTTATCCCCACTTTTGTTACAGCACTGGACAAGTTGGGAACGCGACATCTCTTCAGTAACAGTGCCCCCGAACCAGTGCAAGTTTATGCCGCGTTTGACATCGCTAGTTTAGTCCTTTACGGATGTCAAGCCCTTCCAATTCGCCTTAAAATACTCCTGGATAGACTGTTTTCGGTGCTTCGCAAAGAGCAAGTGCTTCAAGTGTTGCATGGATTTGGCTGGACCGCCGAAGATTACACAAGAGGATATATACTGCAGGTATTTCATGCTCGTTAATTACTTTCATTATCACCTAAGCTTGGCATTTCACACTTTTCGGCCGGGTAGGGCCTAGTCGATTTTCGCATAGGTGGTTCTTGATGTGCTAGTGATAGTGATTTTGGTAAAGATGATGACAGTGAGTGGACAGTGTCACCAAGTGGTTTTTTGACGCGGTGAGGTGAGGAACGTGTAATTTGGGCAACGTTTTCATGAGAATAAAGCCGATGGTCAGGCTGAGAAAAGGCGAATGATTGTCAATTGATCTGGACTCAATTAAGTCCACTGACAGTGTGAAATGGGATATAATAGTGAGTTTTTCGGTATGTGCTTCGTAGTCATCAGTATTGAAAACGAGTTGACGATCAAAATCGATACAAAAACGATGATTGACACACGTTCTCAAATGCTTATTAGCGTCCCTTGTATAACCCAATGTCATATTCTAACAAAAAAAAGTTGCCGTCGAAAATTGGATTTTTTTGCTTATCATGACACCAAATTGGGTTCTGGGTTCTGCCGACGTTCGCTTGTTTCCCGACTGTCTTTAGTGCACACCTTTGCTTCTGCCGACGCTCAGCTCACTAGACTGATGTTGTCTTTTAATTCATTTCAAAATCGAAACGTTTTTTTACACAATACCGGACCACAAAACGCATAGTAAAGCAATTTCTTGGCACGAATGCGTTTCGGTCCGACACTTATTAAAATTTCAAATTTAAATCGCGCTACCGACATTCGTGCACCTCTCTTCGAAATCACAGACACTCAAATTATATACTATTTTGCATATCATTTTTGCGAGACGCAATAATTTTTAGTTAGCTATAATTTTGAAAACGGCCATTTTCGATCCTCTTTTTGTCTGATATCCTCCATACTCTAATGTCCGATCTCGTATTTAATAATACATTCTCTTAAGTAATAGCTGGGTTATCATTAAATGCCCATTTCGATGCCTATAATCATCCTAAATATTTTTTCTAAACCGAAACTTAGTCCATTGCAAACAAGACATTAGTTATTAGGATTACACTTACAAGATTTGTGACTCCAAAAAAAAAAAAAACTAAATTAGCGACAATACACAAATTTAATTTCCACTTCCAATTACATCTCTTTTTACACAATTTGAGAGCCGGGGTGTGACAACTACAGAAAATGCATTAGCACCTTACTAGAGTTACTACTCGAGTGCCACAATTTAAACAAACGTTTTTCTAATTTTACACCCACGTCAATTTTGCCGTTACGAACTCTAACAATAGTTTAATAAAAAACGTAAACAATATAGAATCACGGACAGTATTGAGAAATGGAATTGTCTAAGATTCTATCTCACTATACCTACCATAGTTTAGTCATTATTGTTTTAAATTACCGAGTGTTGTGTGTTTGTTGAATTTAGTGTCAAGTTCAAAATGCAAATAAAGCTATAGTTTGCATTCCACGCGTCTATTTTGATTCATAACTTTATCCAACAAACGTGCCGTTAGAACGCAGCCAATTAATTTCCAAGCCTTGGAGCGAAATTTTCGGAAAAACGAATTTCCGATTTTTGAGCGTCGGAAGAGTGACATCAACGAATCAATTAAAATAAAACTTTTAAATTGATTGAGATGATTAGAGTGAAACGGTAGTCAAATTTTATCCAATTAGAAACAAGTGGGACAATTGTTAAAAATTTGAGAACAGGTTTAATTAAAATATGTATAAGCAATTTTCATCATTTCGTCTAATTAACAACACGAAACGGTGAATTCAGTTATTGTTAATAACATCTGTTACGATTTAGAAAATAAATAAAAGTATTTCACTTGTTAATCCAACTAGCCCCGTTAGTAATCGGAGAGAATTGTCATTTGATTGGTGTAAAATCCCGGACCGACGGCTAACACAACTCGAAATTGCTCGATTATACGGTTTGAAAGGATCGTAGCGTCCTCTTGTGTTGGTACCGCGTGTTTGTTTGCAGTAGATTGAACTTGAGTGGGGCAGGTGACTATCACCCCGTTTATTTATAAACGCGCGGGAGACATTCTGCAGGCTTCCTTTCTAAACAAGAATGCCATCGAAGCTCGATATTTTTATACATCGCCTTCATAAAATATACATTTCGTGTCTGTTCCTCTTGCAATCGACTGCACGAGCCAAAACAAATCAGATCAATTTGCGAACTCTACTACGAAACCTGGAGCATTGCCACCGACTTGAGTCCAACCCTGACTTCACTCTTTCCTTATTTTCACTTATTTGTCATTTCAAATCAAACTAAAAGCAGTTACAAATACACCGGATGATTCAAGATTTACATTCTCTTTCACTACATAACAATCAGAATTGAACTTCTTTTTGATTACATTTTCCATGTTTTTTATTTTGCTTGAAATTCCATTTTTTTATTAAGAATTTTAAAAAAATTATGATTTTTTGTAATTCACTCATAGTGAGGTAATAGTATATTAAAAAACAAGTGTTACAAATGCACGAGCACGAGTATCACAGTTAGAGGTTGTCATTTTTGTATTATTTTTTCTATTGAGCGTTTTTTAAATTAAATTTATTATCGTATGCGGTACCTAAATTGCTCGAAAATAGCTTAAATTACATTAGTTTCAGAGAAAAACGTTAAACTGTAACAATTTCTCACTTAAAAAAGACAGTCTATGGGCCAAGTGTCACAAAATTGCAACTATTTTCAGTAACACAAAATCCTCATTGTGACACCGAAATATAAAAACTAAAATAAAATATGTAATTTCAAATTCTAACCAAAATTGTAAAAAATGCCACCTGCTTGTAGCATTTTTACAGGAAGTATTTTTTATTTAATATTAAAAATATTAAAAGTAGGTAAAATATTGTATTCAATGCCAAATCGTTGCGAGGCTTGTATCGTAAATAATCATTTTTGTTTAAATTTTTTAGTAGGTATATTCAAATATTCCATCAATTTTTATTTCAACCTTCTTTTTTTCTCATGTAAATCTTAAAATAAATGATTATTGTGTTTTTTATACATTTTTTTAAATAAATTTTATTTCTGATTTTTAATTGGAATAAAAATACATTTAAATATACCAGATGATTCAAGATCTACATTTGATGCTCTCTCCTCTCTCAGTAACAAAAAGAATTGAACAAAAAAGCACAAATTTATTAATAAATAATTATTATTACACTAGTTTTCTTAACGTATAAGAAAGTGCTCTTTTTATTATAATTAAAATTAATATTACATAATAGTTTGCATCCATTTTTTTCAACATTTTCTTTTTGGGTTATTATTATCAATTTTAAGTTTTTATTTGCTTAAGTAAATTTTAAAATAAATGATTGTTGCATTTTTTGTATAAATTTTTTATTTAAAGTTAAAAAAATTATACCGGTTGATTCAAAACATTGTGGAAAGCTCAAAATATTTTTTTTACTTTTTGAATAAAACTCATTTCAACGTCTTTTTATATTTTTGGGAGCTGATATCGTAAATTTAGAATTTATTCAAATATTTGTGTGATGAACACTTTTACAAGTTTTTTTTTATTAAGTTAAGTGTCTTTAATTTATAATATTACAAGTTTTTGTCTAAATTGTTTCAATTATATCACAAAATAATTATCTACAATTTTTACGTTTTTAAATTATATCAGAGAATTTAAGATTTTGTGGAGGACCCAAAAATCGTCATTTTGGATTGGATTGTTCGAATATTTGTATACTTTTTGACAAGAATAGTTTCGAGTGGCTTTTACTTTATTTGTTGTAGGAATATTTTTGGGAGCTAATATTGTAAATTTAGAATTTATTCAAATATTTTTGTGATGAAGACTTTTACAAGTTTTTTTTTATTAAGTTAAGTGTCTTTAATTTATATTATTACAAGTTTTTGTCTAAATTGTTTCAATTATATCACAAAATAATTATCTACAATTTGTACGTTTTTAAATTATGTCAGAGGATTTAAGATTTTGTGGAGGACCCAAAAATCGTCATTTTGGATTGGATTGTTCGAATATTTGTATACTTTTCCACAGGAACAGTTTCAAACGGCTTTTACTTTATTTGTTGTAGGAATTTTTTATTTGTTTGTTTTTTTGAAATTTTTTGGGGAAACGCGAAAAAGTTTTGATTAGTTTATTGCCGAGGTTTGTGTCATATTTTGAAGTGTTGTGTTTTTTCCAGGAGTCACACGGCGGCACTCTGGACCGATGGAGTATCTGCAGTCCTGAGGAGGAGCCTCTGGTCCTCCAACAGTTCCTTAGGTTTGGAGAGACGCGAGCCATAACGCAACAATTGCTTCTGGCGCAGCAGGCACTTCAGGATCCCACACTGGAGCGCCTAGAACGCCGCCACTCACCAAACCTTCGTCGGGCGATGTCACCTAACCATCGCCCGTCCCACCAAACTGTTCCATCTGCTTTTCACCCGTCTCGTTTACCGACAATGTCTCCTCATCAAAAACACCATTTAAATTTCTTGAAGATGTCTACCTCCAACGGACCTCTCCCCTCCAACTCTCCTCCGAGAAGCGTCAGTACTAGTCCATTGAACACGTCACCTTTGAATCGTCTACAAAACATGCAACCTTTCGATTTCCGTAAATTGGGTGGCGGGCTTACGAATTTTCCGAATCGTGTAAGTCCCGACATGAATCGAAGAAGAGCGGAAAGTGAAAGCGTCGGTTTGAATTTGACGATGGCAACGTCGTTGTCTTCGTGTTTGCCACCGCCGCCTCCACGGCCGCCATCGTTGAGTCACTCCGCGGCGGCAATGGCGGCTGCTGTTTCGGTCAATCCTTTGGCGGCGGCTAGTTTGGTGGCATCGTCCTTTCCGGGACTTATGTCAACGAGGACATCGAGAAGTAAATCACCAAGTGGAGAAGTTTTAAGTGGCAATAATAATAGTGAAGAAGACGATGATGTTGACGAAAACTCTTATAGTGCACTTAATTTAAGTCGTGATAGAGATATTCTCAAAGCTCCAAGACAACCGAGAGGAATCCCGGGACGAAAACCCACAACACCTACTAAAAGACAATGGGGATCGCCGGGATTACCTCTAAATCTAGGAACGCAATTTATCAACCCGGCTACAGGGAAGAAAAGAGTGCAATGTAACGTATGTTTAAAGACGTTTTGCGACAAAGGTGCTCTTAAAATTCACTTCTCCGCTGTACATTTACGTGAAATGCACAAATGTACAGTTGAAGGTTGTAATATGATGTTTAGTTCAAGAAGGTCGAGAAATCGTCATAGTGCTAATCCAAATCCAAAATTGCATTCACCTCATCTTCGTAGAAAAATTTCGCCTCATGATGGAAGAAGTGCACAAGCTCATCCTCTTCTAATACCTCCCCAAACCGGTCTTTCACTACCAGCAGCTGCAGCTGCTTTAAATCCGCTCAATCCATTCGGACCATTTCCTTTACTTACTCCTTCACCAGATATCCGACACCACACGGCTTTAAGTTCCATAGACTTTAAACAAACTCTAGACCTAAGCATGCAAAAATTAGAAGAAAGAAAACATTCTTCAGTTAAAGATTACAGTGCACTATCACTTGTCGGTGGTACCCACCACCAGTCCGAAGAAGAAGAAGATGAAGACGATGACGGAATCGTTGTTGTTGGTGGTGACGAAGAAGAAGAACCCGAAAAAAATGAAGTCACAAATGGTGTTTCCTCCGATCAACCTGAAGATTTCAGTATGCCTTCAAAAAGGCCCAAAATGTCAGTCTCCGATGTAGAAGAAGACATAACTAGTAATTTAGATAGTAACGAAGATTCCCTAAGTATTGTCGACACACATAGTCTCAAAGATGAACCGAATGTACAAACAAACAAAAGAAAACGTAAAAGTCAAAACCCCACCCGATGCGCTGTACCTGCAATGATGGAAGACGCCGTCAGTGACTGCGACTCCTCAAACGACGTTTTTTCCGAACCTCTTAACGAAAAACCTCAAACCAATCACGAAAAACGATCACCAAGTCTTCTCGAAACAAGGAAAGAGGAAGAAAAATTCGAAGAAAAATGCAACTCGCCGCTAAACCTCGAAAAACGCTGTCCCGACGTCAATGCCAATGAACCCGAAAAAATCGCAAGTCCGGAAATAAAAAAAAGTTTGGCACCTTTATTCATGATCGATAAGTTAAAAAAAGAAAAACCATCGCACGATTCAGAGCCAGTAGAAGAAACCGATGAGAGGCCTGCCAGTTCGGTCGAAAGTAACAAAAGTGACGAATCGTTCGACTCGTCCAACGCTTTGAGACACTTGGAGAGCTTGTCTCATGGGCATTTTGGGGACTTGATGGCTAAAAGTCTTCATCTGGGCTTGGGACAAGGTCCGCAATTCCCCCCCATTGCGTTCATGATGGGCGGCGGCCCTCCCAGTCCCGCGCGGTCGCAGGCCTCCTCCGCGGGCAGCAGCAACGGCGCCGAATCCCCTGACGAAAACAGTCAAAACCAGTTTTTTGGCCACTTTGACAACGGCCAGTTTATCAGCGGGATGGATGTTCCTATCGACAAAGACAATCCGAGGAAGTGTACCGCGTGCGGGAAAATATTCCAAAACCATTTCGGCGTGAAAACTCATTACCAAAACGTGCATTTGAAACTGATGCACAAATGCAATGTTGACGGATGCAACGCGGCGTTCCCCTCGAAGCGGAGTCGCGACAGACATAGTGCAAATTTAAATTTACATAGGAAGTTATTATCTACCTCTTCAGATAAGTCGGCAGCGAGTTTATTTCTGGAGAAGTCTCCTTTCGCCCTCCCTGGCGACTTCCTAACAAGACTTTACGCAGAAGAAGCTCTCAAGAACCACCACTTGCCACCGCCGAATTTGGACCAATTGATGCTCAATGGTGATCGAATACCCCATCCGCCCTTGCTGCTGCCCCCCCTCGGCGGTATTCCCTTCCCGTTGGGGAGTTTCAACCATTTTGCGCAGTTCAACGGGTCTTCGACGATGAAAGAGCGCTCATCGCGGTCAAGTTCGCCCGTTTCTGGATCACCTCCTCCGCCGGTTTCGCTGAAATACACGCATTGTGTGGACGAAGACCAACCAACTCCGGATAAAGACGGGAACCTCCCTTGTCGGCTGTGTAAAACTCCGTTTCCTACTTCGTCCCAATTGAAAGAACATTGCGAAAGTAACCACTTGTCCGAAATGTTTAAATGCACGGTTATGGGGTGTAATAAGGTATTTATGTCGCGAACGCGGCGGAATTTGCACGCGGAAAATGAATCCCTTCATGTGAGTTTGTCGAGAAAGAGTTCGGAGAGTTCGTGACCGTTAAGTAATTTTCTGGACTTGCGGACTGTACCCCTGTGGTGGTGATCGACCGATGTACTTATCAAATTTTAGGTGTTTTCATATATGTGATTACTAGAATAATTAGGTCTAAGGTTCAGCTTATATAATTTATTTTTTATTTTTACTTGTTTCAACTTCCTATAAATCAGCCAGTCTTGATGAATACTCATTGTATATAAAGAATATTTATAGAATTAGGTGGTCTCGTAAACTGTTAGAGAAAAATCGCGCTATCAATGTGAATATTTCAATTGCTCATTTTGATAATACTGCACAAGTACGTTAATTGTCCAAATTGATAATTAAAATCTCGCTAAACATATATAAGCTTCCGCGTTTGGACAGTTGGCAGTGCTTGACTCACTGTTAATGCATGCAAATGAATATTCACTCTACCAGTGACAACTTCAGAATCAAACGTGTATATTTAAATGTGCAATAACTTTGTAAATATGCTATCTTGCCTATGAATGTATAGATGTATATATTTACTATCATTAGTGAAAAATTTGCCCTAGAATTATCATAAATGTATACGAAAACCTCTGTCGATTCAAATTATTTTCCACGTTCAATGGAAAAGTCATTTTCTCTTGAACCGTGACCGTTCAAATCCAAATTAATGTTATATTTGTAATATCTTAAACAGCACACCTCTGTAAATGTTATTTGTTATTGCATATTGCATATTCACACTCCAGTGTACAGTAACCATTATGTATCGCCTATGGGCTTCATTAAACTTATAGCTGTCGTACCCTTTCTTTACTTTAACCACCCACCCCATCATCACAAAAGTAATAATAATAATAATAAGTAAACACGGTAAGTAGACACACTTGACAATAAATTATTATAAACGAAGCATGTCCAAACAATTATCACAACACAAACACGACACTTTGTCGTTTCCCAACCATGTAAATAGCCGGAGCGTTTTCTTCCCCACCTCATTAAAAAAGACACAAATTTTGCTAAAGCGGGAAATTGAATTGCTGGCGCCAGCTATTGGCGCCGATACGAACCAAGAACTACAGAATACAACTCGCAACTATACTCGTATCAAATTATTATTGTTATTATAATGGGCAATAAATTTTTTTAATAATGATTTTACAACGGTAATAAAGTGTTCATAATGAATAATTCATATGTCCACAATTTCGCTTCGATTTGAATTTTTTATTGCTTGGAATTCAGCACTGCATGCGTGATTAGTGGATGATTTGATGTGAGTTTTTTTATTACAAGATGAGAATATTCTTAAAGCCATACAACGTGTGACACGCTAATAACACGGTATGACCGGCGGCTTTAAGTTTGACATGGGTCTACAGATCTTTCTCGGAATATAGCAATTAAGAATTTGTTAAATTATATGTAATTTTTGGAGCTGGTTTTTAAAATTTAATCGTGAATTAATCACATTTCTAATATTTACAGTGTTTGTGCAATTTCCATTGAATGATAATCGCTCACGATCAGCATGCAACCGGTTTAATCATTTTTTCGCGATTAATTGGTGGCAAACGGCATTAAACGTTTCAATTGAGATAATTCGACGTTTCAAGTGTAGTATGGGAACCTCGGCAAAACCGACTCAGACTGCAAAAATCAACACCGTTATTTAGAATAATAATAGATCATTTGCAGATTCTGAAATATAATTAATGTTCGAGACTGCATGCGTAAAATTTGCAAATTGTTCGCAATTTTACAAGACATCATTTGCATTTTGGTGAATGGACGTCTAAAATTTCTTAGTTTTAAATCAAATTGCCAGGTACAACGAAATTTGCAAACTAAATTATGGATTGATATATACACACCCCGACTCCAACTTTTTTCCACTTTTAGACACAAAACAACACTCCTGCACTCGCCAAATCAAGCACACTCAAAAATTTACTACAATAAGCACGAGCCTATAATTTGTTTAAACCAAATTATGGACCGATGTACGCGTTTTTCAATTTTCATAAAAAACAACAAAAATACACAGCTTCACCACCAAATTGTGATCCATCACTGCAAATTTAAAATATCTCAACGCAACTTTAACTACATTCATTTTGACCACAAAATTGTAGCTCTTTAATTGATTATTTAGAGGGTCTGATCTTATCAGTTTAGTTACTAAACTAAAAACTGATATCAAATCCTGTCGGATTCGAAAATGTTGTGTAGAAAGTAGAAATTATAGGGGGCTCGCGGCTTTGCCGCTCGTCCCCGTCTAAGACTATCAGATTTTGTCAAAATTTATAGGCACTATAAATATTTTGTTAAAATTACTGGAGACTTTGCCCCTGAGTAGAATTCACACTATCAACATTTTTAGAAAATTGTTATTTAAGCATTAATCTTGTTGAAATACTTTGAGTTCAGGCTTTAAATTGAGCCAAATCGATTGGAAATAGCACAAATTGCTTTATTTTGGCCTAAAATTGGATTTTGAGCAATTATTTTTATAAAATACATTGTTTTAGAATGATTTCTGTGTTAAAATCGAGCGAAATTGAATTGAAAATAACTCAAATTGCTTTATTTTGACAAAAAAACTGTTATTTAAGCATTAATTTTGTTGAAATACTTTGATTCAGGTTGATTTCCGGCTTAAAACTGAGCCAAATCGATTGGAAATAGCACAACATTTTTAGGGGGCTCGTGGCTTAGACTTCACACTACCAGATTTTGTTGAAATTTAGTCGAAGACTCACACTATCAGATTTTGTCAAAATTTATAGACACTATCTGACTCGCAAATGTTTTGTTAAAATTATTGGGGACTTCACCCTCGAGTAGAACTCACACTATCAACATTTTTAGAAAACTGTTATTTAAACATTAATTTTGTTGAAATACTTTGATTTCAAGCTTTAAATTGAGCCAAATCGCTTGGAAATAACACAAATTGATTTATTTTGGCGTAAAATAGATTTTGAGCAATTATTTTTATAAAATACATTGATTTAGAATAATT
>NW_025400995.1:1351976-1363603 GCF_015345945.1 Tribolium madens | reverse complement strand
CGCTCGCCCCCTTTTAGACTTCACATTATCTGATTTGCAAAGATATTATGAAAATTATTTGGGGCTTTGCTCCCAAGTAAAACTAGCGCTACCAAATTTAGACAAAATTTATAAGAGGTTCGCGGCCTTTTTTTAAACCTCAACTATCCGATTCGCAAAGTTTTGTCAAAATTATCGATGACTTCACACTACCAGATTTTATTGAAATTTATAGGGGGCTCACCCCCGTCTAAGACTCATACTATCAGATTTTGTCAAAATTTATAGACACTATCTGACTCGCAAATGTTTTGTTAAAATTATTGGGGACTTCGCTCCCGAGTAGAACTCACATCAACATTTTTAGAAAACTGTTATTTAAGCATTAATTTTGTTGAAATACTTTGATTTCAGGCTTTAAATTGAGCCAAATCGATTGGAAGTAGCACAAATTGCTTCATTTTGGCCTAAAATTTGATTTTGAGCAATTATTGATATAAAATACAAATAAAATCGAACGAAATTCGATTGGAAATAACTCAAATTTCTTTATTTTGGCAGAAAATTGTTGTTTAAGCATTAATTTTGTTGAAATACTTTGATTCAGGTTGATTAAATCTGAGCCAAATCGATTGGAAATAGCACAACATTTTCACACTATCCGATTCGCAAATGTTTTGTCAAAATTATTGGTGGCTTCACACTATCAGATTTTGTTGAAATTTATAGGGGGCTCGCGGCTGTGCCGCTCACCCCCTTCTAGACCTCACCCTACCTGATTCGGAAAGGTTTATCAAAAAAAATATCCGTTTTTAGTTACTAAATAGCGATTTACTTTGAAAAAACACCAAACTATTTCAAAACAATTCTACTATTTTGCGAGCATGGTTGTGTTAGCAGTTTATGGAAAGGCCGGCGTGCGATTGATTTTTGCAATATGTATTCATTAGGTCGTATGAGCCTGCGGTAAGTGACCGTACCTATCTCGCACATTTGAAACATCTCCTAATATTATGCTCGTGAGTGAAACATTTTCTCCACTTACTATCCAATTTACCTAAGGCATGTGCACTTTCATATGCATCAAGGTTTATTTCTGCGATCATATTGCCATTATTACTTGTCGTTTTTCTTTCTTTCTTTACACATTCCTCGTCTTCCGTTAGTAAGTGCCTCTCCTCCGTGACCACCGGCTTGATTTAATTCCTGATTGATATAACAAATGCGCTAATTCTCTCAACACAAAGCCTCCGATTATTTTTTCCTTTCGATTTTTCCAACGTGTGCTTCAAACACCTGTAATTGAGCATGAACAAATTGTCCGTGATCGCTCACTACTGCATTGTCGTGATAAAACCACAAGTAATCTTCAATTAGTCATTTAATTTAATATGCATGATCCTAGAAAGTAATTTCAGTAATTGTATGAATCACATCATTTTGTACGAGCTAATACCTTTCAATCCGCGATTCTAATTATCAATAATCAGCCGCAATCGTGAGAATTTTACCTCAATTTTTTCCTTTTGGAACAAAGCGGACTCCGAGACGCTCAATTAATTACACCGAAGGTAATATTGGAATAGCGACCGTGTTAATGATGACCATTAATGGGAGCAGCTGCTCCGGAAGTCTCCTGGACAAACCCCACGCGATTTGTGCATGTTACCATTTGTCCGATTTTAGATAACGCCCTTTAAACCACGATATCGATCCACCAGAACCAATATCAAACCCAGCAACCACTGATTGATAATACCAAACCATTATCAGAAGATATGGGAGTCATTTGGGTGTTATCAAACTGTTAACAAAGTAATGATATGCTGTAAAGCATGTCATTTATGTTTGGTGTTAAGTGTGTTTTTTGTGTTATGTTGGCACCCCAGTTGTCCGGCTCCCCTTGTTGAAACCGTGATGAACGCGATAAAACGTTTAGCCAGCGGCTCAAAGACATGCTTGTCGCAATTTATTTCACCCGGACAAAAATAATTACCGTAAGCGTGATAAATAATAGCGATAAGATCGTCATTTGGAGTTGTCAACAACGGCGTGATGTATGCTTTTTTAAAATAACCGGAGCTTGAAATTTGTTGCTGAGGGTGTAATTAGTGGGTATCGGTGTGTCGTATTTTTCTGGTGGTGGAGTACGGCGGCCTTCGCAAAGAGACCCTGTAAATAATGAGGCTGCGCGACTTACCACAGGGGGCATTCGAGACTTTACCCCAGGAGGGCGTATTCATTTCCAATCACCACTGGATACTGTTTTAATTTTCTATGAAGAAATATATTGTTTTACAATACTGAAACGAGCTAATCTAAATATTCTTGGTCTTGGGTGAAAGGTTCGGACTTTCCATTATCTCGGAGAAAAAGTGGATGATGTCCGTCAAACGGGAGATTAACTGTGAAGTTTTGATTTGCATTTTATTGGTAAATCGGGCCGTGCAGAGAAGCGGTGCATGGAAACTGACATTTTGCATTAGGATTTCAAGGGTCAACGAGGAAACACAACTTAAGTCTTACGTCAATAGCCCAGTTTTCAAGTTTCAAGCCTCTGAAAGCTTAACATACGATGGGATTTGCCCATGGACGCCCCCACACTTTTCATCAAACAAAATCGACGACTTTTTGCTTTCTCTCACCTAAATAACTACATTTTGACGCATTTTTTAAAGTTAAGCCGAGAAGTAGTCAAGACTTTCGTCTTTTCTTAGTAAATTTTTAAAATAAAGACTTTATTACACATTCAATAATACACCAAGAAATAAGTAAAGTTTTACATAAATCTCTGATAAGAAAATAACTATTACAAATCATAAAAGTAAAAATAATCAAGGCAAATTAATAAAAATAGCTTACTGACTTAAGATGTTTTTCACAATTAGTATTTTAGCTAAGTTCAATAGCTTTGAAGTTATAGTCGGATTTAAATTCTCGATATTTTTGACTTTATCAGAAATTTTCTCAATAACTACTTACCATAGAGTATCATTTTTTTACTAATAGTAAATAAAATTTGCTTTCCAACGGTACCAAACATAAGAGCCTAGCATTAATAATTGCGGAGTTATTCGCAAGAAACCGCTGTAGATACCGAAAATTCGCCCAAAATTTCGCCAAAAATCAAAAAAATTAAAAACTTTAAAATTAAACCATTTGCACTATTGGGGCTTGAAAAGTGTTAAAAAAGTACAAAAACGTTGTAGAAATGCCAAAAATAAATTTTTGAAAAATTTTATGTATGTACACAAATTTAAATTTAAACGGTCGCATAAGAGCGCGAACTTTAAAACATGTGCACATATTCTAATAAGTATGAAAGAGAGAGCAAATAAGAGCGCAAAGCAAAACAAGAAAGAGAAAGAGCATAAGAACAAAAAAAAAGATGAGAGCGCATAAGAGCGCGAACTTTAAAACGTAAACCATCAATAGAGTGACAGTGTAATAAATAGTTGATAGTGTATAAATTGGTTAACAAAAGGTAAGTAAAATAAATATAAAGAAAAGGTAAGTTTTTCTTTTAAATTTAACAATGAAAAAAATAATTATTTTTATTACTATTAAATACGTAAAAGATAAGAATAGCAGAGCTTTAAAGCATGTACAAGTGTACTAGTAAAATGGAATAAGTAAACAAAAGATAAGTATAATAAAATATAAAGTAAAAGTAACATGAAATGTATAAGAAATAAATAAAACTTTTCATTGATTTGTAAATTTTGGTTAGTGTTCCGGAGAATCGATTGACGTCAAGAAAACATTCGTAATAGTTTTGAAGTTATAGTCGTATTTAAATTTCTGATATTTTTAACTTTATCAGCAATTTTCTCGATAACCATTCATCGTATAACACTGACTTTATGATAGAAAATTAAATTTTCTTTCTAACGGTACCAAATATAAGAGCTTATCACCAATAAGTCCGGAGTTATTAGCAATAGACCACTCCGGGTGCCAAAAATTGACTAAAATCTCGTCAAAAATCAAAAAAATTTTCAACCTCAAAATTTTTTTTATATAATATTTAGTCTTAAAGACTCAAAAAAGTGCACAAAACGTTATTGGGTCAAGTTTAAAAAATTACGAATTCTTTGAGTTTTTAAAAGTGAGCGATACTTTAAGTCGTAAAAACGTTTGAATTATGGTTTTCTGACGTAAAATTATGCGCTAAACACGTTGCAACAAGTTTTGAATTTTGAAGTTTTTTTGTTTTTCTTTTTCGTAGAAAAAAGCATTTAAAGTTTTACTATTTTGAAAATTTTTATTTTTTCAACGACGATTACGGTCAAACTATTAGACAGACCAAAAACCAGCGTAACAATTGACGCCAAAGCCAAGTCAATATCTCGCAAAAATATGATATTGATGTTTCGTAATATCTAACATTAATCAATATTGTGAGTTTTATTTGAGAATCAAAAACACAATAAACTGTATTTCTGTTCGAAATAGTTTGTGTTTTTTGGTGAAATACAATCACAATGAAGGCTGCTTGATGTACTTTACCTAATTTTATTTAGCCGTTATGCAAAGCACCGTGCATAAAATGCACCGGTCGCTATACAATTTGCATGCTTTCAAATTTAGGTTCCGAAAGGATAACGATGTGAGTGCTTCACTGCTTCGACTAACCCTCAAGACCGATTTAATCAGAATTTAGTAATTTTTGCAAGTCTTGTGCGAGGGTTTCTTATCAAAGCCGAAACTGATAAAAGAAGTTTTAAACACCGGTCAAGGGTGAATACAGGGTGTATAATTTATCAGTCTGTTAGACATGGAGTATTTCGAGAGAAATGTTAATACTGATATTTTCGTAATGTGTTGTGACAGTTCACTATCAAGCGAAGTTAAGCTACTAGAAGGTCTAGGATTCGATGTCATCAAGTGCTGTGATAAATGGGGCAATATTTTACTCAGAGACATAGGACTTTAGCAAAGATGATATCTTCCGCTACGCTCCGTCTTAACTCGGACATTGGTTATTTACTGACCGTGCAATCTTATTTATAATTTATATATAGATATTATATATCGTAGCTATCGGAGGTGAATCCATAAATCCGTCGTTTGTAATTGATTAATGAATGTCATTTATTCGATCGATATTAATTGCCGATCTAAACTTTGTAAATACCGTGACAAAATTTTATGCAATAGGTGCATCGGCAAGTCACGCTATAAGAAGTACCGATTTACACATTAATCAAATAGTGCAATAACTCATCAATCTCGGCGATTTTGCAACTCTGATTGATTGTCTCACTTTTTACCAGTAATTAGGGCAGCATTCACTCGATTTTTCTCCTACAGGTGGTGGCCCTGCGCTGTGCATAAAAGACCATGCAATAATTAAGATAAATCTAAGGGTTGAAGGGCCATTGGGGTGGGCAAGGGCAAGGGCAAGGGACCGCCGCTCGTACGTCATAACAGCCACAATTCCATATTTCACGAGAATGATAGTGAGTTATTGATGAGAATGTATATGTAACACGCGCCTTCGTCAGTTTCCCTTCTTTCTTTCCCATTGTTTCGCCTCTCCTTTGTCACTAATACTGTAAAGTCTCTCGGGATCAGCAAGCGGGTTTTTCTTATTGTCCAACTTTAGTACAGAATACAAAATTGACGAATCACCTTTTCATATCAACACATATCGGAGAAAATAAATGTTGCGTTCCAGCCATGTGTGACATGTTTATTGATGGAATTTTGAGAGAAAGAGGCTTGAAACGGGGACGGGGAAAAAGGAGATTTTTCGTGGTGAAGGGTTCGTTCGGTTGACTGTTCTTGTGGCGAATATTAGCTCATTAATATACATATAATGTAAAATATTCTACTGGTATGACTTGGGGTAACCTAATTCAAAATATTGATGGTTCTTATTTGGTCGAACGATTTAATTATGCCCGAGGACTTGAAGAGTTCAACTGAAAATGTAAATGAGTTTCGAGGGGTTGCAAGAGAACATTCTTTTGACCACAAGATAGATTGATTTTGTATTTATGGTAGCTCTTTAGAATAACGTAGCGTCATTGTTACTTTCCAGTATTGGAAATCGGAGATTCACAAACTAAGGGTTGCAATTTCAGCTTCTACCGCACCATTTCACTCTTCATCGATTGATTTATTTACCATTTTGACTCACTTTAATTAATTACAATTTGAGTGTCCTTTAAGTACAAAAAACAAGTCTGCACCCATTAAAACTTTGCTACTAAAACCAGAAAAGTTTGCTAAGTAGCTTGGCTAAATACTTTAAATAATTGATGATATTTATTGATTTATAATCTTGGCTTCATCTTTACCAACAACTTCGGCCGTAATCAAGACTCATTATAATAAAAATTCTATCACTTTCAAATTGCCTGGGAAGCAGCGTGAATAAATTAAGTAAAATTCTAATGAAGACATTACAATTTGCATGTTGACGAGATCTCTGAATCACAACGATGAGCACCTGTACTTAATGTTTCGGTAACTGTACCATTCGAAAACCTCATAATAATTGAATCGTTCCGTTACCATTTCCTCTTATCTAATTAACTCACTGGCGGAACAACCTATCATAAATGGCTTCTAAAACAATTTCAGTAAAAAAAATTCCTCATTATTTCATTGCATAAATATTTAGATTTTTGACATTTATAACTTAAAAACTTAAAAAGTAACAAAGAATCTAAAACGTGTATACACTCTAAAAAGTGATTGTAAATTCACAAGAAAAATACATGAAATTTGATGCTATTTTTCAAATTGACGTACATTTATGCATTTTTGAATTTTTTTTGTAGATAATACGTGAAAACTGTAAAACTACAGAACGTACTGTATTTTTGTTTAGATCTAATGCAAAATTTCTATAAATCAACATTCTTTATGTAATGTTATACTTTTTACGTGTTTTTGTTATGCTGTGTAATTATTCGTATGTGAATTTACATTGTATTATTAGCGATCATTATATAGGTATTTAAAATCATACGTTTATCTGTTTCTATATATTTCATTTTAAATGTGCACTGTGCAGTTTCTAAAATACATACAGGATGTTCCAATGAAAACGAGCCATCTCAAATATCTCAGAAACTGAAAAGATTTTACGAAAACGCTGAGACAGGTCAATTTTGTTTTTGAGGGGAATATTTTGTGACGTAATTTTTAAAGCAGCAGTTTTTATTAAAAGTAATTACTAATTATAAATATTATTTTTTGCGAATATCTTATGAATAGATAATCCCATTCAACTTTAGAAAAGAAGTTTAAAGAACATTTTAAGTTTCTCGGTGTCATTTGAGGTTACAGAATTGAGATGGGGGAAGTTACAGGATTAGTGAGGGTTGTTTTTAAAATTGCGTCAAAAAATATCCCTTTTAAAAACAAAATTAACCTGTTTTGGGTTTTTTGCAAATTCTTTCTAAGGTGGTTCGCTTCTTAGAACAGCATGTATCTCATGAATGAAAGGTCTGATTTAATATTGATAAAAAGTATTTAAAAGCTCGTCAAAATAGCTTTCATTTCATGTGCCACAAGTGAGGTAGTGTCATTAAAATTTTTAATGGGGTGCATGAAGGTTAGGGGGTTACTGGTTCGTCCAAAAAAAGGGTAATTGTCTTAACGAACAAGTTGAAGAATCTTTAAGTTGTGTTTCTTAAAAGTAGGTATGCTTACCTATCTACTTATTACATTGTTTTTTTTTTAAGTTTAGAGTTGTGTTGTCAGTATAGGTACCAACCGAAATTATGTTTATTTTATTTTTATGTCATATAAAAGCCACAACATACTAAAAAATAACTTATTTATTTTTTTTTAAGAAAATACGAATAAAACATATATTTTATGTTTTGTGTTTAATGAATTTAATAAAGTTTATTTACATCATGTATTACATATTTTTAGTTTTAAGGTGTCAAAGTACCCCCCAGGCTAGCATAACTTTGATTTTTAGCGTTAAAGGGACTGGCAAAATAGCCCCGAAGTCGAGGTTTCTTTGACATCAAATTTTCAACTTTTTTTTTTAACTATGACCTTGAAACATATAGAAAATATTGCAACAAATAAAAAAGTTACAGTAACAAAACCTCTCAAACTATGTCAAAGTAACCCCGTTTTACGGTAATAAATTTCATTTTTTTAGGAAATGATACTTCTGTAAAAAAAATATAAACAGTAATAAATTTTATTTTTTTAGAAAATGTTATGTTTTTTTGTTTTGAAGCAGATGGGCCAAAAAGTGGGCCAGCACAATTTTTGGCTCATTCAGGCCCCTCTGTAGTTACGTGCCTCATACCTCATAGTATGTTTTTATGTTTAAGTTTAAAGAAAAGTAAATTTGTAAATTCGTGAAAAAGTCAATTTGCAATATTTGTTGTAAATTTGCAGAGTAAAATCACAATATGCAATGTTTTACAGTTTTGTGACTTACATATCTGAATGTAAATTTACATCATCAGCTTGAATCAACGAAAAACAAATTAAAAACAAGAAAAAAACTGTTTCTTGACAAAATAAAAGACAATTATTATATTTTTGAGTGTGGATGCGAGCTACGCCGCTGTCGTCTCTTTTAGTATGGTGACGATATTTTTGGGACAGAAATAATGTTTTATGCAAACAAACGTTCCCCTAAAAACAGAATTTCCCACTTTGTGTGGTCCATTCGTCCTAGAAATAGTTACGTTCGTGCATACTGATATAAACTTATATAATGTTTCATGGTCTAATAAAGTGGAATTTGATTTTATTGTTTGAGCTCGAGTGCCAATAACGACGCTAAATTTACTTACTCCCTGTAGTAGATGTAAATGTCCTAAAATTTTTTTATGTAATCAGTCGGCAAGTTGGTATTAATATTGATTGATTTACAAAGAATGCCGCTTACGGTAGGAATGATTCTGAGCTATAGATCATTAGATCATTCTCCTGCTACTGCGATATGCAATAGTAATATATCAAAGTATTTTGACATGTGAAAAAGTAGTGGATACATTAATACAAGTTGGAAGTTTATAAATGACACTGTTAGAATATCCCAGTCACCAAATGTGAATTAGAATAGAATAGTTTATGGGTCCAATCTCCAAATATTTACTCAGATGTGATATAAATAATTCAGGATATCAGGAGGTTGAGTGCTTGTAAAGCGCTCCCCCCGTATTTAATTAAAAATGTTGTGATTTAACATCATCAACGATTGTCTAATTATTATAAATTATAAAATCGATTCGAGATAAATCAAAGTCTCCCTATTTGAAATAGAGCCAATTAACTTGTATTTTACAATCAGCAATATAGTTATATGAAAGTGTAAAGGTGTTTTAAGCACATGTGTCTTTATGTTGTGTTGTGAGCGAGGATCAGTGTGCGTGCTATGGCATTCTAAACATCACAACAGAGAACACCGCCAATAGGTCCTCATTAGGATGTTTAGCTTAAACCATAATTCAACCTTGATGTCAAACTCCGAGCTCAATAAAACGTTATTACCACATTTATGAGCTGTCAAATACTCGGAAGATCGGTGTTTTGCCGTTTTGCGACCTATAATTACCGCTCTTGAAAATTTTCGACCATTTTCTAAAATGCCCTTCCTTTGAGTTTGAAAGAAAAATTATATGTAATCACTCGACAGTGACATGTGACACCTTGAAATATGTGTCAATAAATAACCACGATATCCATCATCTCGCAGACGCTATCATTATTTTTAATACACCCACCCCAGGCACACTCTATTTTGCACCAACCCTTTTTAGAATTTTTTTGGTTACGATAGGAAAAAGTCAGTCATTATCCTTTTAATGTGACTGCAAAGACGCGAAGTAGCGAAAGGCTGTTATGTTTTTATTTTTCCCTCAGGAACAGTTTTCCAATGTTACGTCCATTCGGCCTAGTCTAAACTAGTAGGGGGAAAATTTAAAGTGACAGGAGTGAAAACGGGGATTTAAAGTTTGTCCTTTGTCAAAAATAATGTTCAAATCTTTTGATCTTTGGAAAACGTGAAAAATATTAAAGGCCGGTAACACTTTAATGACCGATTCAGTTTAACTCATCCGTGATAATAATTTGTAAAATAGATTGATGATGGATATGACATTAAAATGACAGTAGATTGCGACGGTCTTCCATCATGGGTGGTCATCACTGAAATACCGCACTTTCATGTTTAAATAATGACAAGTTTTATTTAGTCGCGAGATGAGAAAGGCTACTGATTGGTAGCTCTACCTCCCTAACACAAAGAACTCAAATATTTTATATTTATGTTGGTACGTCACGTTACAATATCATCGTTATTTCATTTCATTGCCAACGTACAAAAGCAAAAAACAATTACTCATAAACACAAATCAACAAGTTGTCGCAATATGGGAACCCCATAAAACCATCTGACACTATTGTAATAAAACTGATACGTCTATGCGTGATGCGCACCTTTCTTTAGTCATAAAGTCATAAACCCAATACAATCTCAAGAATTTCGACCCATAAAAAGCTAAAAAGCTTAATTAAAGGTCCTGAATAGACAAATTCATTTATTACAGACACTTGCCAAGAAATGTATTACATGTCGTTGCGCCTCTGGCACCTTATAACCACCATGTCATTAATAATATCACTAGAATTAGCGATAAAAAATGATTCAGTGCTTGGGGGCCCATGGTGTGGCCCCACACCGCAAATTATTAATCCGAAATTTGGTGTGAGCACGGGTGGTTCCCAGACGAGTGTCATGCGTCTCGGCCGCAAGATGGCGCCGCTAGTGGGAGGGTTTGAGGGTTCTATTTGCGTTGATTGTGTAATTATTTAACATACCATTGGACGGAAAGCATATGTATAGTACGTATAATTGTAATTTATTTTAGTCCACAAATAGGAATAGCGTGATCAGATAGGAGTTACGAGGTTTCGCATGCACAGATGCCATCTGCAGATAAGGGTAATTAGCCGTGCTGGGTTCTAACTGTGTGTAGTGCGCCACATAAAGCAGGTTCCGATTCCAAGCGGACAAAGCGTTAAATCACGGTACACTCTGATGTCTGACGATGACCCAGCCCCAGCCCCAGCCCCTTCATCTAATAACAGGGCCGTAACCAGGATTTTATTTCGGGGGGGGTTTCTTGTTTGCCCATGAAAATGAAATGAAAGAAGGCGAATTAAAAATCAAATATCTCTAAGTACACGTTTTTATTTTAAATTAAAATAAGAGATCCTAATTAAACATAAAAAATTCAAATTAACTCACAAAAGTAACATAAAATAAAATAAATTTTTAATACTTTTTATTGTTACAAATTTAAACAGGAGATGAATATTCATTTTTAAAACAAAATTTTTTTATGAACATATATTGAAAAATGCTACGCAAGGGGTGCGTTTTTTAATAGTTTATTTTTCAATATTTCCGAAATCATTTTAGAAAAAATTTCAAAATTTGCTACAGATAACTTTTATACACCTAAACAAGTACAAAAATAAAATGTAATTTTTTTAATTAGGTGCTTCCTAAACTAGATGGGATTAGGGTAAAAATTTACTCTAACTACTTTGCCTGTGGTTTCTTGCCACTTTCAGCAACAAAATTTCATAGTTTTTCCGATACAATTTACGGATTTTTTGTAAAAATCGGTTTAAAAATTTATGTTACAGAC
>NW_025400995.1:1342746-1351556 GCF_015345945.1 Tribolium madens | reverse complement strand
CGGCTCTGTCTAATAATATTTCCAATATTCCATCCACCACGGAAAGCCAACACTCAATCAACCTTGCACGTTAAACGCAAATTAACCCACCCGAAAACGAAGACTATTTGCTTATTACCATTTCTCGATTACGGTATGGAGCTAATCTATAAGTAATTTAATGAATAGACACACACTTCATCAATTATCTGTCTATCAATTAGATGTTGCACTTCTTTCCTTCTCCCAGCTCACATTCTACTCCATTACCACACCGGAAAGACATACTGATAACTGACAAGCTTATCATTGATAGCACTGATGCGATATGCATCATTCCCATCAAACACTTTGCTAATACCTCTTATATGATCACATATCATAAGCAAAAAAAATTGAAAGATGCGCATAGAAAATAAGCACACCGGAAAAAAGACGCACAAAGACAAAAACGCACGTTGAAAATTTACTCAGTAAATTCAACATTCACTTCTATAAAACCTTTTAAATTAATTTTTTTTGCATCTTGCTTTAAAAAGCCTCTAGATTGAAGATATGACCTTGAAAATTTGTGCAAATGTAAAAGTAACTATAAACAACAGTTTAAAATTCCAAAACGTACCACCAACGTACCTAAATGAAAAACATATAATATTTTATGTAGTGCTTTTTTTCTTGTGCGCTTTTTTTTGTGTGCTTATTTCCGGTTTGTTTTTGACTAAACTCAATTTCAAATTACGTTACTCTACACCTCCAGTTTAGGATGCCCCTGATAAAAAATTTCGACATTTGATATTTGAAATCATTTATCTATTCTAAAATGTTGAGAAAATAACATTAAAAAACGCACCCTTTATAGTTTTTTAAGACACTTTTGTCCTAAAAGTCAATATTCCATCACCTGTTTAAATTTGTAACAATACAAACGGAACACACTACATAAAGTTACAAAATAAAACACAACATTTAGGAACATAAGGCTCGCCGGACCCTAATTCTTAAACTTTATAAAAAAAAATTAATTAAATTTCATAAATGTAACATATCAGAAATTTCGCTTACTCAACAAAAGTTTAACAAACAACAATAATAACGACCAAAATAAAAAACTCTAAATATGAATCAATTTTTCGTTTTCACAACAGTTTTGCTTATACACTTTTGATCAAGAAAAATATGTGGAATCTGCACCTTATTTTTTTATCAAAAAAACATTATTAGACCATCAAAGCGGTTTTTTCTGTAATGTGGGGTAAATCGGGGAGATATAGATCACATTTTGAAAAACCTGCTGTAAAATTATGATCTTTATTACAAACCGCTTTTTTTTTTCTCATAGCTTGAACTTTAAGACAACTAAAAGTAACAAACACATTCTTTTAAATGCCTATACTACGTATAAAAATAATATTTTTTCTGTAAAAACCCATCTGTTTTTTTACACTGAGAGGGTGAGACGGACCATAACAATAACAATGTTGTTCTTAACAATGTTGTTGTTGAAACAATAATCATTATTGAGACAAATCTGTATCTTGTTTTGCCAACATTGCAATTTTTTTATAACCGATTGAAGCAGCATTTCTTAATCACTTGCTTACATATGTATACAATTTTTTTTTTTGCTTTGTTAGGTATATATCTCTCAAATCTGCGTTATGCATCAATTAAAACTATTTTAATTATGTATGATTTATTAAACTTTTTTTTCCAAATGACAACCTAACCCACATAATAATCCACAACTAACGAAACCACAAATCATATTTTGTTTTTGAATTTTAATTGCGGTATTAGATTTTTGAATTTATATATAGATATTTGACCAAAATTTTATCATTTCCTTAATCCACAATGAAAAAAATGTAAATTTTGCACATTCGTAAAGATGTCATGATGCAATTAATTTTGTGTTAAAGGGTGCTAAATAGAAGTGATTTCATTTTTAAGCAATCATAACTCTGTTTTTATTGTATACTTTTTTTATTTTTGTTTTCTTTTTAAAATATGAATTAGGTGTACTATTTTATATAGAATAAATTAAATACCTAGGAAAATATATCCGTAAATTTATCTTTCTAATAAATTCTTATATTTAAGTTGAAAAAAGTGTCATTAATTCGGGTTCTTTACATTCGTTTCATAAAAAGTGTAGAATCGTAATTCGTAAAATTCTTTTTGTATAGACACCTTCATTCCTGGATTTTTGAATACTTGGATAATTTTCAAAAAAAGTTGATTTTTGTAAAACACAAATATTTAATACTTCTTTGGAGTGCCGAAAATGGCAGAAGTTTTGTCGTTTTAACTTTTTCAAGATAGATATTGTATTTCTTTATTTTTCTTAACAAATACAAAAAAAAGGCCATAATTTTTTTTACATAATTTTTTTTTTAATTACAAGTGCAATGTAATGATTTTCTTATTTTTTTGCAAAACAAATATTTTGCAACAGGTGCTGTAGGTGAAGTGCTAAATAGAAGTGATTTTATTTTTTAACAATCATAACTTTGTTTTTAGTTTATACTTTGTCTTTTATCATATTTTACTTCCATTTTTGTTTTCTTTTAAAAATGAGAATTATATTTACTATTTTATACACAATAAATTAAATACCTAGGAAAATATATTCGTAAATTTATTTTTTCAATAAATTCTTAAATTTAAACTGAAAAAAGTGTCATTATTTTGGGTTCTTTTACATTCGTTTTATAAAAAGTGTAGAATCGTAATTTGTAAAATACTTTTTGTAGACAACTTCATTCCTGGATTTTTGAATACTTGGATAATTTTCGAAAAAAGTTGATTTTTGTAAAACACAAATATTTAATACTTCTTTGGAGTGCCGAAAATGGCAGAAGTTTTAGTCGTTTTAATTTTTTCAAGATAGATATTGTATTTTTTATTTTTCTTAACAAATACAAAAAAGGCCATATTTTTTTTTACATAATTTTTTTTATAATTACAAGTGCAATGTAATGATTTTTTTACTTTTTTACAAAAAAAATATTTTGCAAACACACAACAGGTGCTGAAGGTACAGTGCTAAACAGAAGTGATTTTATTTTTTAAGAATTATAACTTTGTTTTCAGTTTATACTTTGTCTTTTATCATATTTTATTTCAATTTTTGTTTTTTTTTAAACATGAGAATTATATTTACTACTTTATACACAATAAATTAAAGACGTAGAAAAATATATCCATAAATTTATTTTTCTAATAAATTCTTAAATTTAAGTTGAAAAAAGTGTCATTAATTCGGGTTCTTTTACATTCGTTTCATAAAAAGTGTAGAATCGTAATTCGTAAAATTCTCTTTGTAGATAACTTCATTCCTAGATTTTTGACTAGGTACTTGGATAATTTTCGAAAAAAGTTAATTTTTGCAAAACACAAATATTTAATACTTATTTGGAGTGCCGAAAATGGCAGAAGTTTTAGTCGTTTTAATTTTTTCAAGACAGGTATTGTATTTCTTCATTTTCTTAATTTTTCTTATGCAATACAAAAAAAAATTTACATAATTTTTTTAAAAATCACAAGTGCAAGGTAATGATTTTCTTACTTTTTTGCAAAAAAAATTATTTTGCAAACACACAACAAGTGCCGTAGGTGAAGTACTAAACAGAAGTGATTTTATTTTTTAACAATCATAACTTTGTTTTTAGTTTATACTTTGTCTTTTATCATATTTTACTTCTATTTTTGTTTTCTTTTTAAAATGAGAATAATATTTACTATTTAATACACAATAAATTAAAGACGTAGAAAAATATAATCATAAATTTATTTTTCTAATAAATTCCTAAATTTAAGTTCATTAATTCGGGTTCTTTTACATTCGTTTCATAAAAAGTGTAGAAACGTAATTTGTAAAATTCTTTTTGTGTACAACTTCATTTCTGGATTTTTTACTACTAAAAAAAAATAATTTTTGCAAAACGCAAATGTTTAATACTTTTTCGGAGTGCCGACAATGGCAGAAGTAAAATACTTTTTCTTAATTTTTCTTAATAAATATAAAAAAGAGGCCCTCAAAATTTGCATTTTCTTTTTTTTACAAAAAAATTGTTGAGACTACAAGTGCAATGTAACAATTTTCTTACAGTTCTGAAAAAAAATATTTTTCGAGCACACAACAGGTGCTGTAGGTAAAGGTAATAAGGTCAGGCCCGTAATTTGGCTAATTTGCTCTAAGAATTGTGTTATTAGACGACAGATGTAAGTATACGTGTTTTAGTACGCCCACTTAAACTAAAATTGTTGTTAATAATTAATGATTTTCCGACCTCGACTTTGATGCGAATTTTGGTTTCAAGTGGTGGTGTGGTAATTGTTCTATGTCGGTGATTTCGGCGGGCTCGTTTTTTTTATGTAAATGCGTCTGAGCTTACAAAATAGACAACTGCAATGTTGTTTTTATAACAAGCCTCGGAACCACACGCGATCAATTTGAGAGTCGATCAGCTGCTCAGGGGGCAGACAATGAAAATTTATTGTTTTGGTATCGGCATGCATTCAAAATTGTTAATAACATCATCACTTTTCTCGACTTTTCCTCCAACATTCCTTAATTTGATGATACCAAATCGTTAGCTTGATTGTTCTAGGTCATTATTATGTGTTTAATGTTTTGCCAAGCAGGTCGTTTAATTTGTGTAGTGTAGAGTGGCCCGCATACTCGAGAGCGATTGTGATACAGTGGGCGTGGAAGTTCTTAGTGCTGCTTGCCGACCAGGTAAAACCTATGATTGCTGCTTACCTGACAGCTGGTGATCTATTCTCCAACATTAATGGTCCCATGTTCATTTAGTGCACGGTATGAGACGCACGTTATACTTAATAATATCACGATTTTTTACAAATACTACAACCCTACACCCAACACACCACTAATCGATCCACAACAAATTATACCCCAGACCCAAATAATTCAAATACCAAGTTTTAGCCGATTCGGATGCACATTTTGGACTCTTTGGAGGTCGGGAAATTTCTTATTACATCCCGTAATTGTGATTTAGCGTTCACAAACCTCTGATGATGTCCAGCGCATGTGATGAAACGTATTACAGGTATAGGAAGTTACATAAAATTCCCGTCAGTTAAGTACCTCGCAGTTGTAAACTTGGAAGCCATTATCGCGGATATAATTTTTATTACAGTTGCTCGACCGGCGAGCATCTCACGACAAGAATCCATGCTTTAAACATTTTCAAACAATGGATCCATTAAATAAATTAAACAAATTATTTACAGGATGTATCACCTAACAATTAAATGTCAAATCGTACCATCAACTAATAACTAATTACTATTATTATAAATAAGTCGAAAGGCTTAGCTCCGGAGTTTAATTATTGTTTATAACAAGTTGTGACAAATTAAAAATTTATTCTTGTGTGAAAGTGGTGATGTATTGTAAATATTAATTTGCATAACAAAATTTTTGAAACAAGACACTTATGTAACATTATCAGGTTGTGAAATATTGTAAGTGATCATTTTTAAATTGTCTCAAATTTCGTCTCTTGGAGTATCCACCTTGTAGTGATATCTGTTGGCAGGCTTGTAAACCAAGCATCAAAGAGGGCACCACTGTGCCAACTTGTAATTTCCTGTTAAAATCAGCTGATAATGACAGCGAATGAAAATAAACAAATAGTAAAAACGCAGTTTCATTGTTGATGTTAGCAGAAGTACAGAATGAAGTGATTTGAACGTTAACATCGTGAACGAATTTAGAATTGAGTAAGGAAAGTTCAGCAAACGACATTTTGCACAAAAAAAGTTGACATATTGTTGCTTTGTTAGGTAAAACTATTATGTTTTTGTATCAAAAAACTAATGTTTTTTCTTTAATTATAGACAATGAGCAAGGAGAGTGTTCCCGAATTAACGAAATCATGGGTTTTTGTGGACCCCACAAGTGGGGTACAAGAAGTTACCGAAAATGAGCCTCACGATTCCGACACAGACAGTATTAGCGTTATCAGTGAAAGTGGTTGTTCGTACAAGACAGACGACGAGGAATTCGCCTCAACCTCTTTTGAGGAACCAGAAATTCCAGTTGGTGAGTCTGAGGAACCCCCCGATGTGCCCGATTTGCATCCACTTGAGTCCCTCGACGAGAATAAGAGCATCGAAAAATTCTTCTATTTTGCAACAAGCGCCGTTTGCGCTGTTATCATAATCGGGTTCTCAGTTGCCGTGCAACAATACCTTAACAATTCTTCGGATGTTGATAATTTTGAGCCGGATTTCGCGTATCAAAATGTCAAAACAGACGCCCCAAAAAAATACATCCCCAAGCGGAAAAGTCACTTGAAATTAGAAGAATTAGAAAATAAGTTTGCTAAATTAGAAGTAGAGAAGCATGACAAAATCGCTAGAGACAATGACCCCCGAGCCGAGGGAAATCTCAAATCTATTTATAAACTTAACAAAAATAAATGTAACAAAGAAAATTGCGACGCAATAGAAAATCGACACGACGAAACGTACGATAAAAAAATCAAGGAATTGAAAGTGAAAGAGGATTATCTCAGAGAAAAGGAAAAGTTTCTCATCGAAAAAGAACATGATTTATTGAAGAAGGAAATCAAACTTAACAGAGAGAAAGAAAATTATGACAATACTAAAAAAGAGGAAAATAAACATGACAAGAAAAGACATTACGAGGATGATGATATAAAAAAGTACCGTCCGAATAAAGATTGCAAGAAGTCGACTCACAAGAAACAGAAAGTGGATGAGCAGCACAAAAAACGGAATATTTCCGGGCAATGGTATATAAACATGCACGAGGGAAGGGATAATATGCGACAGAAAAAACGCTCATTGTTTAAAAAAAATAAAGCGCATTGGTACTTCCAGTGGATGGTGGATAGAGCAAGACTTCGAGTTAAGTGAGATTAAAATCTATTTTTCTAAATTGTCACTTTGCATTTTATTTTGACATTTTATTTGAGTATTATTTTTGAATTGTGAAACTTTTTGATTATTTTAATAAAGACGGACTTAAAATATTGAAAGTGTTTTATTCGAATGGATGGGGTGGGTGAGGGTAAATAAGAATCACTTGTATGAAATAAACCCTCTGATTTATTCTTAAAATTAAGGTCATACAATCGCTTCTTGTTAAGCATACTACTTAATAATAGTAATAATAATAGTAATAACCACTACTGACGTTTACACGTCCAACAATTGAATCAAAAATATCAATGGCACTGGTTAAATATCACCCGATTCTATAAGTATATGCGTAAGTAACAAATACTTTTGTTATTTATTTACGGTATAATTGTAACATTGGAGTACATGAGTAAATTTTCCAAATTATTAGATCTTCACATGTGTTGACTAAACAAATTACCTAATAGTAGTATTGTATTAGTGATTAAAAGCTTGAATTAGTTAAAAAATATGAGTACAGACCTGGTTAAGTATTAATGTTTAAAGCTTGAAAACAATTGTACTACAATTACGTATTAAGTAAAGTAAATATTAGACGGTATATTTTCGTTTCCGTTTTAAATTTAGTATAAAAAATCTACAACTCTAACTTCATACACCGAGTTAGTTATTGACTTGGATGTTACGATGGATGGATATACGCGATGGATTTACATTATATATCACAATGTTATATTTCTTAACCAATAAGCTTTTGAATTTCGTCAATGAAGGTCTAAAAATTTGTACTAAGGAAAAGGGAAGTAAACGAAATGCAGAGTGCCCAGAAGAGCAATACTTGTTAATCAGAGCGGAGGGATAGGTACATCAGTCGGGGTCACTCTGCTATACGCGACTAGAAATGAGAGAAGATAAAGGAGTCGGGATGAGCATGACGTGGGGGACGCCCGGGACCTGTCCGTCGCACCCTTCGCTCGGCCGCGGCTGCTTTAAAGGTACTCAATCACAGTAGATTTAACAACCGACACGACCACAACGACAGAGCCCCCAAAAAAACCCTCTCATCTACCAAGCACCAAGCACCAAACCCAAAAGGGCTCTGTCGTTGTCTGGTGACGCAATATACAATAGTATATATAAATATATGTTATATACATGTGAACTATAATGCCATTTGGTGCAGCTGGCAACTCACGTATAGTCGTAATATACAGTTGAGCTGGCGTTGCGCTGTGAGCAAGCTCGGTTATAACGTCTCTAATATAACTAAGCTACGGTAACAGTAATATTATTGTAATACTAAGGCACAGACCCAGCTCATAACTTGTTCGCTCGACAAGCACGTTTGTGGAAGACAAACATCGCTGGATATTCTACCCAACTTGGGGGCACAGCCTCCCCAACGCCATCTCCCACCAACCCCAAAATTATTGCCCACGCAACCAAAACCAATCTGGTGATTTTTGTAAAAATCCGATTTTTTAAATAATTTTTTTAATCGTGTATTTGCCCAAACATTTAGTAAAATTAACTTTTTCGTGTAATTGTCAAGAACCAAAATTTAATTTTTTAATTATTTATATACGAGTTGTAAATGAAGTCAAAAATAATGACACTTTTTTGTTTTTTTGAGCGTTTTGTACGTTTTTTTAACCACAAACACAATTATTTTGAAAAAATAATTCGGAAATTCACTAGATTAGTTAATTTTTTTGAGATTTCACTCAAAAATCGCTAAATTGGGTTCAAAACAAAACAAAACTATTTTGAAAAATTTCGTTAAAAACAAACCAAGAATTTACAAAATTTTTAGGCCAAAATTGGCATTTTTTAACTTTTTTGAAATAAATACGAAGTTTTTAAAAAAATGTTAAAACTGACTAAAAATTTACCAAATTGGGTTGAAATTG
>NW_025400995.1:1339383-1341456 GCF_015345945.1 Tribolium madens | reverse complement strand
CAATTATTTTGCCACATTTTCTCAAAAATAAGTCGAAAAACTACTAAATTAGTTAAATTTTTTTGAGATTTCACTCAACAAAATCGCTAAATTGGGTTCAAAAGTACATTATCTTGGCGAAAACAAAATTATTTTGAAAAACTTCGTTAAAAATAAACCAAAAATTTACAAAATTATTAGGCCAAAATTGGCGTTGTTTTTGAATTTTTAACTTTTTTGAAATAAATACAAAGTTTTAACAAAAATGTTAAAACTAACTAAAAATTTACCAAATTGGGTTGAAATTGATATAATTTTAGCTTTTTTTTGATCGATTTAGGTTGTGTTTGAATCAGAGACTCATTTATTTTGCAAGATTTTGTCAAAACATGTCTAAAAATTACAAAATAAATTTAAATTTAGTTCGGTTTTGAATAAAATTTTGTCAAAAAATTAAGTCAAAAACACAAAATTTAGTTAAAACCTCACATTTCTCAAGTCGTCAACAGGTTTTTGAACTATGATCTCGTTTTTTGCAAAATTTTGCTAGAACAAATCAAGTCAAAACTTTTGCATTTTTGTGTTTAAACATGTTTTTCAGGTAACAACGTAAAAACAAGACAAAACATTACAAAATAAAGTTATTTTTGCCTTTGTAGAGTGTTTAAGCTCGTTTTTGAGCAGATGTAAACCTTCAACATTATTAGAGAAATTTAAATCTGGTTGAAAATTCAGAATCTCTTTTAGCTCGAATCTGGTGAATTTAATTTTTTCGAGCTGGCAACGCTAGTCAAAACTTAAACAGTCTCATGAATCCTCTAAATCTGTTGTTTAATTTTGTTTTTTATACGAAAAATTAATTGCTATTTTTACTTCGTTTTATTCTTAACAAAAAGATTTGACTTATTTGTTTTGATTTGAAAATTTAATTATTGTTTGAAGTGGCGATGACTAAAAATTTACCAAATTTGGTTGAAATTGATATCATTTTAGCTTTTTTTGATCGATTTAGTTTATTTTTGAATCACTCATTTATTTTGCAAAATTTTGTCAAAACATGTCTGGAAATTACAAAATGAATTTAAATTTAGCTCGTTTTTTTAATAAAATTTTGTTAAAAATAAGTCAAAAACACAAAATTTAGTTAAAACCTCACATTTCTCAAGTCGTTAAGCAGGTTTTTAAATATGATCTAGTTTTTTGCAAAATTTTGCTAGAACAAATCAAGTCAACATTTTTGCTTCTTTGAAGTATTTAAACATGTTTTTCAGGTAAGAACTTAAATATTTCGCAAAAACAACACAAAAAATTACAAAATAAAGTTATTTTTGCCTTTGTAGAGTGTTTAAGCTCGTTTTTGAGCAGATATAAACCTTCGACATTAGAAAAATTTAAATCTGGTTGAAAATCCAGAAACTTTTTTAGCTCGAATCTGGTGAACTTAATTTTTTTGAGCTGGAACGCTAGTCAAAACTTAAACAGTCCCGGGCAATGCAACAATTACTTTTTAAATTTTGGACTCTCATGAATCCTCTAAATCCGTTGTTTGATTTGTGTTTTTTATATGAAAAATTAATTGCTATTTTTACTTCGTTTTATTCTTAACAAAAAGATTTGTCTTATTTAACTGTTTTGATTTGAAAATTTAATTATTTTGTTTGAAGTTGCGATAACTGAAAATTTACCAAACTGGGTTGAAATTGACATCATTTTAGCTTTTTTTCATCGATTTAGTTTTTTTTTAAATCAGAGATTCATTTATTTTGTAAAATTTAGTCAAAACATGTCTAGAAATTACAAAATTAATTTAAATTTAGCTCGTTTTTTGCAAAATTTTGCTAGAACAAATCAAGTRAACATTTTTGCCTCTTTGAAGTGTTTAAACATGTTTTTCAGGTAACAACGTAAATATTTCGCAACAAGACAAAAAATCACAATCAAGTTATTTTTGCCTTTGTCGAGTGTTTAAGCTCGTTTTTGAGCAGATGTAATCTGGTTGAAAATCCAGAAACTTTTTTAGCTCGGATCTGGTGAATTTAATTTTTTTGAGCTGGCAACGCTAGTCAAAACTTAAACAGTCCCGGGCAATGCAAC
>NW_025400995.1:1266691-1338328 GCF_015345945.1 Tribolium madens | reverse complement strand
TTTTTGAGCTGGCAACGCTAGTCAAAACTTAAACAGTCCCGGGCAATGCAACAATTACTTTTTAAATTTTGGACTCTCATGAATCCTCTAAATCCGTTGTTTGATTTTTGTCTGCTATTTTTACTTCGTTTTATTCTTAACATAAAGATTTGTCTTATTTGATTTGAAAATTTAGTTGCGATGACTGGAAACCGGTTTAACCGGTTTTGGTGTGAGAGAGGGCGCTGTGGAGAGCTACAGCCGCATAGGAACGGAATTGAAACTAACGTCACCAACGTGTTCAGGCCATTTGGGGCGAGCAAGTCGAATAGTAAGTGTCTTTTCCGACGTGCCGGGTCCTTCTGGATCGCCACAGCCTGTCTTGGCACCGGTCTATACTATAAGTATGTATACAGTAACCTAATCTACGCTAGTTGAGCAGCCTATAGCGCACCGAGTCGCGTGAAATGATCAAAATCCAACATAATAATCACACATAAATTGGCAAGAAAGCGATAAGGCAGTTTGTCGTCGTCGTCGTCATCGTCGTCGTCGTGATGCTCACGGGGATTTCGGTGCGGGTAGTTCTGCGTCCCTCGGGCCCGAGTTCTCTAAGGCATCGCCCGGTTGAAAGAATCGGTCCGTATCGCACATAAGATTTGCACTGTTGCAGCACTGTCCATGATCGGAGCTGGCCGTGCCATCGTCCATCAGGATGATTGCGTTTGATTCCTGGTTCGTCTGGTGGGCAATCATGTTGAAATCCTCTTGGTCAAGCGTGAACAAGGGGGCGCTCCAACGCGGGATGCTGCTAGAACGCGTACCTCTGGACGTACTCACGCTGGCCGAGTACATGCTGAGATTCGTAGGGCTGATAACTCCAGACATCCCGCTCATACTGGGGTAGCTGAAGAGCTGCAACAAACACCAAAGTCAGGACAAGGTCCTGGGGGCGACTCTAACACACTACCAACATGTCCCGGCTGCCCGTGAAAGTGGTTGAACGAGTAATCCCGAGTCGGCGAGTATGGACTACTAGTCGGCACGGAGTTCCTCTGCGATGGACTTTTGCGACGCTCGTGACTCCCGGGACTTAGAGGGGGCGACGACGATATCTCAGGGACGTCATCAGCGGGAGACGCCTCGCTGCATGGAGGGGTTATACTCGCAGGGGGCGAATTCGTACCACTCAACGTCACGTCCCCAGTTGAACGGATTATGGCCACAGGACGGGCCATCGGCGGCAGAGGCGGCGGCGGCAACATCGTCGACGGGAAATACTGCGTTTTCGGACTTCGAGACATGTTCGTTTGCATCTACACCCAAGGCACAATCAGTTACCCAACATCACACCAAAAACCGACAAACATTTACAGAAAAACACTAATCTTCAAATATAAGCGCCCCAGAAAAAAAATTCAAGTAAGATGGACGAAATTCTGTCAAAAAATTTTGACATTTGACATTTTTTTATGTCTGGTAATCTTCTATATACTCTTTTTCATATTAATGCGCATCAAGTAGGTTGTAGAAGTGTCATTAATGTCATTAAGAACAAAAATAATCACATCAATAATGTCAAAAATCGTTATGTTTGCCACTTGTTTGCCACTACCTCAAAAACTGGGGTACACATTTGTATTTGAGAAAATAATTTTTAGGGGAGTTTAAGGTTGGGATTGTTTAAATTTTTGCATGGTTGCCACCTTAAAATGATCCCTTTTAACGCCTACTTCGATGCACATTAACATGAAAACACAACTCTACATAAAAAAAATTGTCTTTGTCTTAAAATTTATTTTGTGATTTTTCCATTCACCATGCTTTAAAATAAAGAAAAAAATACCCATATTCCTTAAAAAGTTTGCTTTTGTGGTAGTTATGATAATAAACCCTATTTCTTGAGTTATCACTTATCATATTTAAAGAAGCAGAAGACTACAGGGTGGATACACAAAATATCCGTGTTATCTCTGTTTGTGGGATAGTAGAGCGGATGCTCAACACTATATTCAACGATTATGGCCACTAAGAACTAAATTTTGTATTGGGAAACTAAACGTTAAATGTGAACCAATTGCTGAACCTGAAAATGTGTTAATACTGCCTTTACACATCAAGTTAGGCCTTATGAAACAATTCGTAAAAAACTAGATGAAAGATCTGAAGCTTCTACATTTTTAAAAAACTTTTTTCCAAAGTTGTCAGAAGCAAAGGTTAAAGCTGGAATTTTTGTTGATCCACAAATAAAAAAAAACTTTTTGCCAGTGAAGAATTTCGAAAATTACTTACCAGTGCTCAACAAAAAAGTTGGAACAGTTTTAAAGGAGTAGTTTTTGGATTTTTAGGGAATAACAAAGTTGAAGCTAGTTGATAACATGTTAGAAGACTTTAAAACTATGGTCTGCAGAATGTCTCTAAAAGTACAAATGCTCATTTAGATAAATTTGAAAACAACATGGGGGCGTATTCAGAAGAACAAGAAGAACATTTCCATTTAGACATCATGGTCTTCGAACACCGTTATCAAGGCCAATACAACGAAAATATGAGGGACTACATTTGGAGTTTAGTGAGACAAAATACTTATAAACATGAAAGAAAATGATATTGAGTTCACTTTTAAACGTATTTCTACTATTTTGTATTTTTTTGTAATATGATATCAAAAGCTGATAAAAATTTATACATAAATATATTTGTTTCGATTTTTTTACAAATAAAAATATAAACTTTGAATTTTCTAAAATATTGATCAACCGTTCTCCTGGATTCAAAAGCAAACTTTTTACCATAGTTAAAATTCGTGTTGACCTGTGTTACATATAAACAAAAATTTTGCCAATAAAAGCCACAAATAACATTAATCAGAGTTACACTTTAGGATTCAGCTTTCTTGTTTCCACTTCTAATAGCCTTCAAACTTCAAAATTTTTATAGATTGAGTTTTTTGAACATTTTTTCCGTGTTCCTGGTTTTGTCTGGAGTGCGAGTTCTGGCATCTGTATAATATCTTCAAAACCATAGAAAATATATCTTTTTTGTGGAGTACGATCACAAAAAGGCTTTTTCTTGACTAATTAAGGCAAGAAATAGTGTCCTTTTAATCGTTTCACTATTCCTGCAAACTGCCGAACTTTTTTTTTTGAACATAACACGTAAAGTCTCTATTCTATAAGAATAAATGTGTTTTTCTGTAAAGAGAGAGTAAACTAGCATTGCCCTTACTTGTGCGTTTTGGTTGCTGCTGTCCGTCTCTTGGCACACGAATGTGACAAAATCGGAGAGGGTGTCGTGGCCATTTTCCGGATATTTGACCTGGTTCTGGTGCTGGTGTTGGTGTGGTTCCGGACTGTGCTGATAGAATATTGTACTTGGGTTAGGTTGAGAACTGGAAGACACTAGAGTGGTGTTTTGAGGTATAGCTGTGAAAAAGATGGTGAGTTTTGGGGGTGTTTTGGTGGGAAAAGGGCTTACAGTAGGCCGCTGAGACGACCATGGCGTCGACTGAAGACGTCCGGTCACTGACAACAGGCCCCTGCTCTGAATAATTGTTGCAATAATAGGCTGGGTGTTCTAATTTGACACTGTTCATCGTTGGTTGCGGATCGGAAAGTTCGTGCAAGATTGAAGCTAAAAATAGGCAAAATTAGTGAGAAATTTGACGGTACATTGAAGAGAATTTACATTTGGACAACTTCCATAATTCCTTTGATGAAAATACTCCTGTAGCTAATATAATGTCATTACATATTACACCGTTGTACGGATTGTGGGTGTAACCTGTAACTGGAAATAATTTCATTTAAATTTTCATGAAATTGTTACCAATTACCCTTACACACATTGACAACGATTTTCTTTCATACTCACCTTTGTTTTTCCTGTCGTCTTCTTTCTTGTTGTTGTTATTGTAACAGACACCGCTTAATATTTCTGAAAGGAAATAGGCCAAAGTCAAATTTGACATTACGAAAAAGTTCCAAATATATATCATCAGTCTCATCCAATAAAATGACTTCTTATTTTAGCTTGCCGTACCTTTTTTACGCGTATATAATTAGAAAGTATCTACACGTGAAATTTATGAGTAACATTTTGTCTCATAAAACATGTGATCTATTTTTATTAATAAATTTTACGAGGACCTACATGGTTACAAGTTTTCGAAATGCATACTTGCACCAGCTTCCTGTACTTATTATAAATAGAGTTTGATTCAAGTTTGAGAAAAATCAATATTAGCGTCGTCGTGTTTATGAAGTTAAATGAGATATAAGCGCACAAAGTGTTCTACGCCACTGATTTAAACGTCTGGGCGCGGATCCAAAAATTGTACATCGAACAACACAACAGTCGGGCAATTCGGATGTTTTTTGTATAAACTGGTGAAAATAAATTTGCAATTATTTGCGATTAATTAAAGACTGCAAATAAAGTGTTGTAATTTTTTCCTTGACACAAGTTACGCTATCGAGGTCCTCTAGATAAAAAAACAAGCCGATTTTGGCTCATTTCCAATATCGACATCCTCATGGTTGTTCATCAGATTATAAGATGGTGCGGCAAAGCTGAACATAAATCGATTTTGGGATTTATCGAAAATGTGAAGCGTAAAGCGGCGATAAATTCGAAAAATACTTGTCCGAAAATCGTCTGGAGTCTGCAGGATTGATCCGGGAAGCAGGAGGCGGGGCTCCGGTTCGATTCGAACGATGCAGTGAATGAATAGTAAACAAGACTACGAGTGGCAATAAAAGCGGAGTGTTTATTTATTTACCGTGGCTGTTGATGAAGTTGGCTAGATAAAGATCCAGTTCTCGCACTGACACATTAATATGATATGGATTTACACAAAGTCCAGGTTGAGAACAGTCCGGATTTTTCTCGAGCCTTTCGCCATCCGTACTTTCGAGAGGTATTGCTTTAAAAAGTATCACCATAACGAGATCCAAGCGCCAAACTTTATCTGCTTGGCGAAGACAGTCTATTCGGCGCATTTTGCCTTTTTGATCGGGATTCGAGAGCACGCAGACTGCGGGACGCTTCCCGGTGATGCTCAGCACGAAATCCTCGCGACATTCCTGCGTAATGTCCTTCCGGAGTTTCCCCAACAATCGGGAGGCCCATTTCTGCTTGACTTCGGCTTTTTCATTCTAGAACAACAACAACAACAACAAATAATGACATCAGCTCCGCCCTGAAGCCCGGCCGCGGCCGCGGCCGCGGCCGCGGACGCAGCCTAGTTTCACGAATTCCTATTTCGAACCGTCTCCGAATGATAAACATGGAAATTCAAATTAGTCAATTCGCAGAATATCAAATATCGGGAAAAAATTCCGTAAACGTGATTGGATTTGCGCGTGGAATGGTTATTTCGAAACTTTACCAGGCAACAAAAGATGATTTAAAATAGTGAGTAAACAAATCAGACCACCTATTTGCCAAAAATAGACACTGACTTTGCGAAAAATTGTTTCAAGAAACAAAATCAATGTCAATCTAGAAATGTTTCGTTTATTTTAATGTCAAAGCGGCCACTAAGCCACTTATATAATAGGTAGCAGAAGTAAAAATAAATATAGCAACTGTAAAACAGTTAAAATACGACAAGTGTCATCGAAGCAACCGACGATTTTTTGGTGGCAAATTAAAACGTGAATTTAGTATTATGTATTTAATAGCATTTGGCAACTAGCTACTGTACATGTTTTTGTGTTTTTTTGGGGGGGTAATAAGTATTTTGATACCTGTAAAGCTTCTTTACACTGTCTCTCCTCCTCCAAAGACATCCGTTTCTCGTGTTTTTTGTAGTACTTCCTTTTGGCGGCTTGGAGATTAAACCACGTGTATGAGAAGGACTTGACAAAAGGCAGGAGTGCCTCGATGAATGGGTGGAACTCGTCCTGGTAATACGGACACATCAATTTACTTCCTCTTTATTTGATTCGAAATATTTTGACATTGTTATTAAAAGCCAAAAACTTGACAAACATTAGTAACGGATTGACACGAAAACAGTGACATTTCTTCAAATACTAGTAAACAAGTAGATAGTCTCTCCGTTTGGAAAAAGCTGTTTTTATTATTTTTCTAGGGTGAGTTCTTATCGATTGTATTCCCTCGAAGCATTCAGAGCAAATCAATTTAATTTATTGGCTGCAGTGAGTCTGCACTCTGCAGCAGTCTTATTCGTCGTACTGTAGTAATGTTTTCAAAACGGAGAGACAAAATTTCTTCTCTACTGAGTCTAATCGATACGGTTTGCATGATATTACAGATACAGAGTATTGCAATTATGAAGAATAGAGAAAAGGATGCAGTGGTCAAAATGTTGTGTTTGGTGTGAACGTCGGGGCCATCGCCGGTCACGTACAAACTTTGCATGCATAAAACAACAACTGCATTGCACAAACAACAAACGAATGAGAATGTGTCGCGAAACGCGAAATGCGAAATGCGAAATGCGAAATGCGGCGACGTAGTGCATTTAAATTTGCGACTTGATCGTCGGAGAGAAGAGAAAAAACAAAAAACAAAAGCAAGCGGACGACGACGCCGACTATAACTCAAACACTGTCATTCCCAGCCCTCCCTATCGTCTCTTCATCCCCAGAATTCTCCACTAAAGCGCTCAATTATTTCATACTCCACATAAGACTACGATTCAAATTGTCTTGGCAGCCTGCCGCAGGATATGCACATTGCAGGAACCTCCAGACAACTCAATTGCCGCCTCACTTACATGTCCTACCTGCATTCATTTGCACAAATTACGCAATCTAGGGTGCCAGTTTTTGAGCAGGATTTTGTAGATTTTGGCAGGCACAACAAACATGTTGTAGTGTTTTGTTTTTGTTTTTTGAATTACGTTGGTTTTGGTGAGATAGAAGCGGAGCAGATGGTGGTGGAGTAGTGTGTAGGGTATAGACGAGGCGTTCGTCGTGGTCTTTGAATTCCGCCTATTTATACTTATGTATTTTTAGCCGCTAGCGCGGAGTAGCGGTGAATAGTGGATTAACAAAATGAAAAGAGCAATGGAGGATATGACGAGCGTCCGAGCAACAGAGCAGCATAATAAACCAGCCACAAGACAACAGAATAACAGGTACGACGGTGCAGAGATGATAATAAATAAGTAACATAACGAAAACGAACGTAACGTAACAACCAAACATGTCAACATCGAGGGCCTCAGCCAGGTCGGGGGCGGGGGTTCCCTGGGATGATGTCCATGGTCCCGGTCCCGGTCCCGACCAAGCCGGAGTTCCAGAACAGAATATAACACTCATGTTAATCATGTTAATTACATATCACGCATGACGGCGCGAGGGGAGTAAGGAGGGTAGCAGCGGGTAGGCACCTGTCCCGAGGACGGCGTCTGGAGATACGAGGACACATCGGGCTCCACCATGCAGCTGCGCAACGTGTCGGGGATGAACATTCCTTAGGTCACGTCACCGTCACCGGCGGGCGGCGTGCACCGTGCCGAGTCCCATCACCAGAAGAGAACTAGTGTAGTGTAGTGCTTTTGCTACCACCACCAGCAAGCAGCCTCCTCCTCATTGATTGCCTTATGCGCACTGCGGACACTGGCGGACACCATCCGCATCCGCAGCTTCTTCTCTTATTCTTATTCTTATTCTTGTCGATAATTCCAATTCACTCATCACTAGTCCCACACATGCCACCTCGAGCTCCGCCGCGAACGTCTACATCAGCCACGTACCCCAACACCTAGCAAATGTCCGCGCTTGCAGGACCCCGCGCTCGCCTCTCGCGCTCTATTAATAAAAGACGCGGGACGTCGCCAGCGCCGTATATATATTTATATATTGCTACGACGCCGATGACGTCGACTTGCGTCCGGGCGCTGCCGTTTCATCCTTTTCCTCATCTGCTTTCTGCTTCGCACTACTACTCGAAGAGGCTGGCACTGTGGCACTCGCGATCGACTGGTGCTGCCATCGACGGAACGCGGCGACGCAGACTAGTAACGATCCATACGATGCCATCATGCAAATGCGAATGCGAAATGCACCACCGCAGATTTACGACATTTGGCACCGAGCCCCGAGTCCCGAGTCTCGACTCCCAAGCCCTTATTGCCGCTGATGCTTACAACACCAATTAGCCGATGCAGACCAAAACTTAAATCAATCCCTTTATTATTATCTGCAACCCCAACCACCGAGACACACTAACCCACAAACACACTTTTTAAACACCCCTCGCTACGCACACGTTCAACAACCTCATTTCTATCAGGGGAACTACACAAAATGTCAACTCCAACAAACCCCGAAAGGATTTGCTGCCTTTTGTAGGTCCCAATAGGGAATCTCCGAAACTAAGAGATTTAGCCAAAACTAGTGATACATTCTGGGTTCATTTTTTGAAAAAATAAGATTGGTTAAAACCCCATCTCGCTATCGTCTTTTGTTTTCGACGTACAGACAAAAGTTGACATTTTGGCGAAATCTAAAAAAAAATATATCTTTGTTGTCATTGGTAATGCTTATATCTATGCGTTGCATAGTGCATGATCCCCTAAAAGATCGTCTGAAAGTAGCGTTTCCTTGGAAATTAAATAAAAAAAAATTACAAATTACCGTCACTAATAAACTGTTGTATAGAAAACACATAATTTCCAATAACTTATTAACATTTATTTTTCAAAAAATATCAATAATAAATACAAATTCTTCGGTTGAGGAAGAGTACTCTATATTTTTTTAATTCTATTTTCTGATATTAAAATAAAAGTACATATGTAGATTTCGAGTACCTTTTATGAGTTTCGCTCGACTAAAATGATCATTTAAAAAATCGCAGTCTTTCAACTTGTCGATTAGATTATACAGGGTGTGTCAAAAGTCCAGGACCAACGTAACATGCCATGTAAGGTAAGATACCAAGAGCATGGAAAAAATGTAAAAAAAATCTATCACTAAAAATTTTCAAGTTATGAGAGTTTAAATTTTGCACTTTGACTCTGTTTATTTCCAAGTTTTTTTGCTACAGGCTATTAGAAGAGGAAGCAATGAAGCTGTATCCTAAATTGCAACTCTGTCTAATGTTATTTGTGGTTTTTATTGGGAAAATTATCGTACTTTTATTAAATACTTATTAAAAAAAAAACATACAAGATCATCAATATCATTAAATACCAGGTGAATAAAAAGTATGGAACCAAACGTTTTTTGCTTAAACTATTTATTTTTTGAAAAAACTAATTGATGAGTGATAAACTACTATAAAAATGTGATGATTTAAAAAGAATAAAATTTTTCGAAATTTCCTTTTGTTTTTGAGTTATACAAAAAAAAATATTTTTTTAAATGGCAACCCACTATAAAATCATTTTTCTCATAAAAGCTATACTCTAAGAATTACAACTAACTGCTTTATATTTCATTTTTTCAAAAAAAATTTTTCACATAAATTGCAATTTTGACAAAAAAAAATCGCAAAACTCAAAAACAAAACAAAATTTCGTTCTGAAATACGATCACATTTTTTATATTACTTTAATTTATATTAATTATTATTTTCTGGAGGCAAATGATTAAAAATAAAACCGCTTGGTTCCATACTTTATATTCACCCTGTAGACATAAAAAATGTCAATTTTCAAAAAATAAATGGAAACATTTTTTGACAGATTTTTTTATCATTTGTTTCATGTTCCTAGTATCTTACGTTGGTCCAGGAATTTTGACACACCCTGTATATATTTGTGAAATATTTACTCAACCGAAGAATTTGTTTTTTATATTGATATTTTTTGAAAAATAAATGTTAATAAATTATTGGAAATTATGTGTTTTCTTTAGAACAGTTTATTAGTGACGGTAATTGGTAATTTTTCTATTTAATTTCCAAGGAAACGCTACTTTCAGGATCATGCACTATGCAGCGCTCTCAAAAAAAATTTTTTTCACCCATTTTTAAAACGTCCGGCTTGAAACTTATGTGAAGACATAAAAAAATGTGAGAGTTTTTACATAAATTTTTTAAGAATTTTAAAAACCTGCGTAATTGTTTATTTTTTTGTTTAAACAAGATATTTTTAAATTATTTGTTAATCACAAATTTTTAGAATACATGTATTATTACGTCCGTAATGTAACTACTTATATCTATTATTTAAAAAAAACTTCGTTTCAATATGTTGATTTGTTCTTTAGATAAAAATTCTTTTTGCTCCGAGGGTTTAAATTTTGTACATCCCTGTTTTTTCAACATACATTGAAGAAATAAAAAACGGTGAAATACGTGTCACTTATTTTTACACGTTCTATAACATATCTCAAATTTACGAAAATCAGAAACAATGAGTTTTAAAAGTGATCGTTTTGGCATGGAATTACTCTTTTTTGAACCGTGAAATGGGATAAAATTAAATGGATAAAATAAAAATTAAAAAAATACGAGACGTTAGAAGTATCGAACAAATATGCGAGCGCCTCAGAACAAAATTATTACATATTTACAGAAAATTCAAAAACAGGAAAAACAAATGTGTCAACAGTCAACACAATAAGAAAAAAAAATTTGATGGTCTAATAGGAGTAGGATAAAGTTTAAGGTAGACGGAATTTGGATCTTTGAATAGTCATATCGTCATTTTTGTGTCATATAAAATATATTTCATTTAAGAATTAAAGCGGTTTTTTTACAACACTCTATGTGTCATTTTTTCATGGCCAACTGCGAACAAAAATCAAAGATAATTTTTTGCTAAAAATGTATTATAATAATCTGTTACAAATATATATTTTTAGAAAGTAAAAAGCAAGCTTTTTAAAAATGACATAGCCATTTATGATTCCCGGCTAAACAAATAACTGAAAAAAATAGTTAACTACATTATTAAATTCTTCGTAAAAAAAGTGCCTGTATAATGTCTTTATTTCAAATCCATATCTTCTATAATAACGAAAATACGAATTTTTCTAGATTTCGCCAAAATGTCAACTTTTGTCTGTAAGTCGAAAACAAAAGACTATAGAGGAGTGCTTATTTAGTAGGAAGAAAAGTTAATTTTTTTCTTGATTTTGGACTTATAATAATTTTTTTTCTGCAGTTTACAAATTTATCACATTGACGGTTTTATTTTTTTGACAATGATGTCACTTTGGCAAATGAGTTTATGCAAGTAAAGTTAAGTTTTTCACAAAAACATAATTTTAATAAATAGCATTTCAAAGAAACAGCTTTAAGATAAAAAACAAATTTATTTTTAACAAGAACTATCATTATTTAATTAATAAATTAATTGTCAAAGTGACATATAGTTGTCAAATAAATAAAACCGCCAATGAAAAATTAACTTTTCTTTTCACTAAATCAGAATAATGAAGTTTAGGTACAGATTTGCTTGTTTTAGGTGAAGCAAAAAATGTTTTTCCTTTGCAGTTTTGGCGTAAAATTAAAGATATTTTTTTTTCCTTTTGTATATTCAATCCGGGGACATACTGTATTTAAAAGGCAAAGTTTTTGAAAAGTAACATTTTTAAAGACTTTCTTTTGTTTTTAAAGCATATTAAAAATGTTAAAACTTGAACTTTCTTCTTCAAAAATCGTTAAATATGCAATTTTTAATTATTATGAAATCGTATTTGGGGATTTAAAAGAGAAAGGTTCGATTTTTCTTTTAGTGGATTCGTAATTGAAAAAATTTAACGTTACGTTTGGGGAAAAAATACCAAAAATTTACCTCACTAAATGGAATAGAATTTAATTCTGCTTAGATCTCTGTAGCTATGTTTAATGGTTTTGAAATTATTGTAATTTTTTGATTTTGCCCAACTCTAGTTTTTGATGATGATGTGTAAGTCGCTCATAAAAAAATTAAGTGAGCGAGGAAATACACAACTCTTTTAATGCAAGTAGTGTCAGCATCGTCAGCCTTTTCCTTGGACTTTAAAGCTTCATTATTCATTAGTCTGAAGTGCTAGTTTTAAACATGAAATCGATTTTTATGCACTCGTACAATATATCATCACACATGATGAGCATGGGCGTAGCTCGTCTCAAAATTAAAGGATTTTAAAGACTTTTTTTATCAAAATTACCTCGCATGTGTATCGATGTATTGTCATACAAAATTATGATATATTAAATGTGAGACAAACAAAAGAGATAAATAGTTTTAATAAAAATACTGCTAGTAATGCTTCTAACACCCAATACATTTTAAGGTTTTTCTTTTGTTTTAAGGTTGTTTTTAAAACTTTCTCCTGTTAAAAAAGTTAAAGCTCATAAAGCTATGCTGAATTTCAAAGCCTTTCAACCTGTTTTTAAGTTTGTACAAATTATTCAACACAACTGTTAAAATATTGATAATACTGCACTGTTTTTGAAGGTTTGAAGGTAGAACGCGTGCTATATAAACTCATGTGGTTTTGATTTTGATGTAAAAATTGTATTTATATATGAATTAGAATTATATACGATTTTGTCCTGTTTTTAACGGTACATATTCAAAAAGCAAATATTTTTATTTATTTAATGATTTTAAAAGTAACATTTTTGAAGATTTTCTCCCAATTTTAAAGCATATTAAAAAAGTTAAAATATTCGCCTTTAGCTCATGCTCTTTTTACAATATTAAAAAAAGAGCAACCAATAAAACCTGATTAGATAAAAAAATTTGCCGTATGGCAGAATTGAAAAAAAAATATTTTTTTTTGTTCAATGACCTAAGTGAAAGGGCATTTTTCAGTAGTATGATTGACGAAAAATAAACAAATTTTAGATAGATCTTTAAATCATTAATTTGCGTAAGAGGATTTTTTTTTCGCAGTTTTATCAAGTTTTTTCACACGATTAGTATTGCAGTTTATTAAATAACATATTTACTCTTATGGGAAGATAATTCTCTTGCTTTTACTAAGATCAAGTTGCTTATATTGCAGTGGGATAAGTGATAACAGCAGTGAAATGCATTTTTTCTTTTTGTAGAATTTAGTTTCTCCTCCGATGTAGGCAACCTTCAAGTCTCGTTTTGTTTAGTCGTAGTTTCAAAAGATGGCGCTTTTAAGCAGATTTACGAGAAAACATTTTTCGACGAGCGACGAAGGAGCGAGTGCTTTATTTGTCCAAATGCACCGAATGAATAGATATAGAGGATTAAGGTTTAGAATAAAATTCAGTGTTACAAAGTTAAACAAAATTTATTGCATATTTTACATTAAGCAAAGCTGAAATAATCGAACATATAAACTACAAGTAGTTGAATAGTTATTAAATAAATAGTGCCCAATATTATAAATGTACAAGGACAAATTTATCAACTAATATACAACTATAACGACTTATGACAACTTAAAACTAAAACCCATAAGCAAACGAATTCCACAAATTGAACACAGGTAAGTTAATCTTATAAGAGGTGGGTTTTTACACTAAATATTAGATAACAAAATGTGGAAAATAATGTACATAAAAACATTCTTTGTTTTAAATAACTTGAAATGGTTATGGTTAAGTGGTTATTAAGAAGAAATATAGTTATCACAATTTATTAGTTGGGCTAACCTGCTGCAACGTAACACCTTCGAGCTTACCTTTTTGTATATCACCAATTGTGAGGTAATAAATTATTGGACTGAAGTAGTTTTTTGATTAAAAGTTTATTCGTAACGAACCGAAAAAATCCATTAAACACAGCAATATATATATAGGTAGGTATATAATACAAAAATGCCATATTCAAGCACAGTTGTTTAAAAAAGTAAAATCGAAACAAAATAATCTTATCACACTCAAATCTAAACGAACAGAAGTTCTAAATGAACAATAATATGTTATAGGATATGTGTATATTAACATTATATACTAGTCATTGAAAAATAATCAATCCAACTGAAAACTCTTCAACATACTAGAGAAATGGTAACATTAATACCCAAATTTCCGTTGTCAGCAAAGTGTTGGGCAATAGAATTATCAAATGCTAAGCAATCGGAAGCCATAATGGCTGAAGCGACACCCTCATGGCTGGACCTCGGCATGGCTTCCCAAATAAGGCGACGTCTATTTCCGTTAAGCTCCAGTCTAAATCAAAAAACATTATGAATAGTATAGAAGAAATCCCAAAGACTGACCTATATGCGAAATGTTCAGCCTGTTTGCGCGAGCCAATCAATTGAACGATAGCAAAAAATTGGGTATGGCCATCATTCTTCTCTTGTTTTTCCAACACTAGCATAAAATGATGGCCGAAACAACTCTGCATCATCACCCAATCGACAGCCCCGGCCAAGTTGATCTCAGTGGCCAGGAAAACGATGTCTTCGCCGTTGAGCGTTGTTATATTTTTATGGGAATGTTGCAGATGTACCATTACTTTATCTAACTGGCCCTATATCCCAAACATTTTTTTTACTACGCAGCAAACTGACGCTAAAGTTGAACAATACTAAGTAGTAGTGTTCAACCTTAAGACATTAATGCGTTAATACCTACCTGCCAGGAGCAAGAGGCCCCAGGACATGGGCAACTATAAGGACGAAATTCGCAGATCTCCTCGTGTTCGGCCTTTTCGTTGAGTCCCAGAGACATGCGGCACCCGGTCGACTTATGCTTGCAGGGGAACATGAGGTTGTTGGCGACCTTCTCCATCGCTAGGTTTCGGATATTTCCAAGGGTTCCGCGGCAAGTCGGACAACAAGACAATTTCGGACGACAATTTGCACAAACGAGATGTCCGACTTGACACTGCATAATAGGAGGTAGGACAATCTCGAAGCAGACCGGGCATTCAAAAAGCGCCGCTAACTCATCGGTGAGGGTACCGGGAGTTGCCCCACCGGGAAGTGTTGGTATCTGGCAGGTCGAACTTGAAGCTGAAGTTTCTCCACTGCTGATTCCTCTACGTTTGTGACCAATCACTTGAGCCATTATTTCGTAAGGAATTTGATTTTCTGTGAAACAAAAAACTATTTACTCAAAAATACTTTCGAAAATTTACTCTACCTGGAGCTACAACCATTGTGGGCACACAAGTGTAATGAAGCTCGTTACCACAATACCAATAATTGCTATAATCATAGCCGAGAAAGACGTAGTCGGACATTTTCAAGCACAAATAAATATTTTCTCTACCCCTGACTCAGACGTTTTTAACGCGTAATCAAAAATTATCACAAAAAATTGATTGATAATTAAACCGGTAACCGGTGCACGATGTTACTACCACTAATGACAACTGAGTTCTCTATGCTATACTCATCGCCAACTGTTATTTACTAAAAAATGCAATACCAACCAAGCCGACTCGATAATTCAACTTTGTACTACTCTCAAGTTTCAAAAATGACCGATTATCATACTATCAATTAAGGCATTTCCTTACATATTCATGATTCACAAATTTCTACTTAAGTTACTCAACCACCCTTACACTTACGGTCGGAATTTTCCGAATCGCGCAACTCTTTCTTCTTTATATTAAGCAATATACTTGCTTCCTTCAATTGCAACCTAATCCTCGGCATTTTTTTGAAACACTCAAAAATAACCTTTTTGCAACAAACCAAAGACCGTTACCGCGGAAGATGTGAAGAACTTCTGTCAACGCTGTTCATTATGAGCCAAGAGGGGTGTCAAATAATCAACCCTTGTTAAACAATACATAATTTTACAAGTACCAAAAAAAAAATTAAAGCTTCAAGATTGGTGATGTTATCATATGAGTGCTAAATATCCACCACTAATCATTTTTTAATCACTAATTAATTTATCCCGCTCGATAAAAAAATTAATTTCGACAGAAAAAAACAACTCCGCCGCTGTTTTTTCCCCAACCAATCACAAGCCAATATTTGAACCCATCAAAGCTTGTGATTGGTTGCGCCATGTTTTTGACAGTTGTTGTGCAGAGCCAACTTGCAAGGATTTATCTGCATTATTTATCCTTCATTTGTTTTGATTTATGAGTTTTTGCCAACTTTTGGTCACTACAAGAGGTATGTTATCTACAATTGTTGTTATTCAACCGTGTCACAGTATTTATACCCCTGAACCGTCTGAATCACAAGTGCGCGAAATGTATGTACTTGGAAGTCAATATACACGACAGTGTACTTAAGGCCTTATTTATTTGTATACTTTTCATTAAGTTAGAGTTAATTATCAGTGAACAAGTGACTTAAGACATGACTGAGTACTTTTTTTGGTTTCTTAGCTCGCCAGTTAAACAACAGAGAAATTAAGTAGTCTGGCTTGGGTCCTAATTGAAAAACTACATATTTTTCCAGAAGTACCAACACAGGACACGAAAAATGATAGACACAGATTTGCCTGGATTTCCTCCGAGTTGTAAGTGGACCTACTGATAAATTAAAAAACAGATAAAAAATAGTTCAATTATTTCCAAATTTTGAGAACAATAGTAAAGTCACGTAGCATAGGAATCAAAAACACCCTTTAAAATTACTACCAACGTGACAAAAACGCTCTTTGAGCTACCTGACCGTTCCATTAATTCATAATTAATTATGCAAATTTGCGATTCAGTCAAAATTAATTGAGTTTTTGAATCTTTTAAATGTGCAAAAACCGAAGTTAGTCACGCCTTAGCTTAAACAAGTTTTATTTTTTTTAATTTTTTTTGGTGCTAATTGTTAGACATAAAAATGAGATTAAGTAACTTACCTTAAATGATAAAATTTCTTGTTTTTGTTAGTCCATCCGTTTTTTTTTCCTAAAACAAAAAGAATCAATCATTGGAGGTAACTTTTTACATGAAATTGAGTCAGGAGTTAGAAAAAACGTGTGGATGTGTAGAAAATTGTTACCAAGCGACATAATTGCCATAAACCTTCCCAATTTAGGGGTTACAATGCCAAGCAAAAGTGACATGAGGAGGCAAGTGGTTTCAATTATCAATTAAGGGGACCCCATGTGGTTCCAGTATCAGAAAGAAGTTTTTGTAGATGGTTATCATTTGCGTAAAATTGCGACTTATCACTTACTTTGTTTATATAATGATCCTAAGGATTAATAACCATTAACCAAAATTATATCTTGAAGCCGTCAGTACGAAATTTGATTTTTCGTCTGCGGACATTCGGTCGGCCCACCATAATTTTCTAAAGTTTTCTACCACAATAACGTCCTCAAAACTTAAATATTCACTAAAATGTTCCCAATGTCTTCAGGAAGATTGACGCCATAACACAGACATGACAGTTCGCAGTAGTTCTGGAATCATAGAAATTTGGAAAATTAAGGGAGGCGCTTACTCGATGACTACCATAACTGGTTTGAGAAAATTTCACCTATTTGTGACGTCATGAGGCATACCATTAGCCCGATCAATAGCACCAGACATGGGACTATACACACGCACTAGGAATTCTCTTATCTTACTTATTTTCTACATTAGTATTAGTTATTTAGATGGAATTTTGCAAAACTAGTTTGTTATAAATAGTTTGGTAGCATTTGGGTGAGCTCGCGTAGGGTACAGACACCAGTCGGTAATGCAGAGCTCTAGAATTCACTCTCATTACAGTCAGTAGTCAGTGTGATTGTGTTTGTTTGGAGAAATGGCGGCTGTAATCTGACACAGGTAAACAGGTGATTTGTAAAATGACCCTTCAGTAAAGTAAAATTTCAGAAATGACGACTTTTTGATCACACCTCAATTAAAATCATGGAGAACGCAATAAATTTGAGCTCCCAAACAACGGAATCGGACATGGAATGTTCAGATAATGACAATGATTGTTTTGATGATGATGATTATTACAACATTGTTGATGACAATGAAATCGAACAAATTGATCCAAGCAAAACCGACCCGGAGAATTTTAAGTACGACTGTCTAGGCGAGGAACAAGTGGAGCGGCTACTTAACGAAACTGTTGAATGTCTCAGCTACAACCTCAAAATCACACCTTCCCTAGCCAAAGTACACCACAGTCAGGGTTTAAACTTGTCTAACTTGACACATTTAAGGTTTTGTTGCTCAGCCATCAATGGCGCGTCAACAAAATCATCGAAAAGTTCCGGAAAGACGCCTCAGAATTGTTAATCAGCTCGAGAATCAAACCACCGGTCACACCCCCGAGTTTAACCCTTTCCAGGTACATCACGTGTCCGGTGTGTGTTGTAGTCCAACCAGCGGAGAAGTTCTTCGGCTTGTCTTGCTCACACATGTTTTGCAAGGATTGTTGGGTGACACATTTTGAAGTACAAATAAATCAGGTAAAACTCGGTTTTATTATTTTTATTGTTTATTAAGTTCGTTTTACAGGGAGTATCAACGGCTATAAGTTGTATGGCCCGTGATTGTGTAGTGTTGGCACCTGAAGACTTCGTTTTGAAACACTTGTCTCGTCCAAACATGCGTGAAAAGTATCAGCAATTTACGTTCCAAGATTACGTCAAGTCGCACCCTGAGTTACGCTTCTGTCCCGGCCCCAACTGCCCCATTGTTGTACATAGCACCGAAATTAAGGCCAAAAGAGCGATTTGTTCCAACTGCAAAACCGCCTTTTGCTTCCAGTAAGCCCCTCACTTGACGTTAACACTGTTTTAGTTCAGTTGTTTTAGGTGTGGAATGGATTATCACGCACCTACAGAGTGTTCAATTATCAAGAAATGGCTTACAAAGTGTGCCGACGACAGTGAAACAGCTAACTACATAAGTGCACATACCAAAGACTGTCCAAAGTGCCACATTTGTATCGAGAAAAACGGCGGATGCAATCACATGCAATGTTATAATTGCAAGCACGATTTCTGCTGGATGTGTTTAGGCGACTGGAAATCGCACGGCTCGGAGTACTACGAGTGCTCGCGCTACCGGGAGAACCCCAATATTGCTCACGAATCGGTCCATGCTCAGGTAATTTAATTACTATACCCAGAGAAAAATTTCGAGTAAGATAAAATTCTGTCAATTTTTTTTGACATTTGACATTTTTTAAATGATACGATTAATGTGCATCGAAGTAGTCGTTGAAAGGGATTCTTTTAAGGTGGCAACCATGCCAAAATTCAAACAACCCTAACCTCAATCTTCCCTAAAAAATATTTTTTCTAAATAAATGAGCAAAAAATAATTAAAATTAACATAGGGTAGCAAACTTAAAGATTTTTGTCAATATTGATGTGCTTAAATTTGTTCTGAATGACATTAATGACACTTTTCTTTCTACAACCTACTTGATGCATATTAAAATGAAAAATTCAAAGAGAAATAAATAGTCAAAATTTTTCTCTGGGGCGCGAGTTCTGGTGTCTAACTTGCAAATTGAAGGCTCGCGAGGCGCTGAAGAAGTACCTCCACTACTACGAGCGGTGGGAGAACCACTCCAAGTCGCTGAAGTTGGAGGAGCAGACTTTGGAGAATCTGAGGGCGAGGATCAATCAGAAAGTGATGGCGGGTGTGGGTACTTGGATTGATTGGCAATATCTCTTCACGGCGGCAAGCCTCCTTGCAAAATGCCGTTACACGTTGCAATATACATATCCATATGCTTATTATATGGATGTAGGCCCTCGTAAGGAACTATTCGAGTATCAGCAAGCGCAATTAGAAGCTGAAATCGAAAACTTATCGTGGAAAATCGAACGTGCGGAAACCACCGATCGGGGAGACCTCGAAAACCAGATGGACATTGCTGAGAAACGAAGAACGACACTTCTGAAGGACTTTTTAGATGTTTGATACAGTTTTTTGCCAATTTACGCTTTGGATAAATGCGATTTCTCGATTAGTCAAGGCGGGTTTATTTTCTTATCACCAGAGGCAATTGTTTTATACGTCCTTTAGCTACTTATTTTTATTTAAACTTGTTGGTGCAAACGCACATATTTTCCGACGTGAAAAGTCATTCAAACTACGTATTTTTATAATACATTCATCTCGGAAATAAAAGATTGTCGCGTTGAAATTGAAATATTCTGCAACGATATTATTTTTGGCGTTTCTCTTGTATAATAAAATTCCTCTAATTATATTTTATTTGTTCGCAAATAAACACTCTCAATCGAAACACACTATCTCTGTTTTTTGTAATCATCGAGGTCAAAGTGCATCACTTAACTCCTGATTGAACAATTCTTCAGTCACAATGAAACTTAACGTAGCAATAGTGTTTTTATTCTGTCAAGAAATTTTTTGTTACAATTACACAACTAAATTCCTTGATGTTCCTCTTGACCACTTCAGGTAAAAAAAACACCGATTTATGGGCAAAAAATTTTTAAAAAAGTTTCAGTTTTACGAACAATGCAACTTTTAAATTAAAATATTTAATCAATGATAGTTTTTGGATTGATGATGGTCCAGTATTCTTCTATACGGGTAATGAGGGGGCTATTGAGACTTTCGCCGACAATATTGGTTTCATGTACGACATAGCCCCCATCTTTAATGCTCTAATTGTCTTTGCCGAACACCGTTATTATGGGGCTACCCTCCCCTTCGGCAATGCTTCTTTCACCACCCCCAGTCACTTAGGATACTTGACTTCAAGTCAAGCCCTTGCTGATTACGTCTACTTGATCAACTACCTCCAAACCACCCACCAACGCTCCGATTACTTGAGTAAAGTCCCTGTGGTGGCTTTCGGGGGCTCCTACGGCGGAATGTTAGCAGCGTGGCTCAGAATGAAATACCCAGCTTCAGTTGTGGGGTCTATTGCAGCCTCAGCCCCCATTTGGCAATTCCAGGGGCTCACCCCGTGTGAGAATTTCAACCGAATTGTGACAAATGTTTATAAAACAGCAACCGATAATGACTGCAGCGCCCCAATTCAAAAATCGTGGAAAGCTATAAGAAACATCACAGCAAGCGACGAAGGAAAAGGCTGGCTTACAAAAGTATGGAAATTGTGCGCACCTCTGAAAACATCAAATGATGTTGAGGATTTGCTTGATTGGTTTTCGGAAATTTTAGTTAACATAGCAATGGTTAATTATCCATACCCAACGAAATTTTTAGCCCCTTTACCCGCGTTTCCCGTCAGGAATTTTTGTTATAAATTGAGTGGGGTGAAAATAACTGATGATAAGTCACTCCTGACTGTCATTGGTAATTCTCTTGAAATTTATACTAATTTCACGAAAACTAACAAGTGTAATAAAATAAACCAAACAGCGGAGTCTTTGGGTGAAAATGGTTGGGATTTCCAAGCTTGCACCGAAATGATAATGCCGATGTGTTCCGATGATAACGACATGTTTGAGAACCAATCTTGGGATTTCAAAAAATACTCAGCCAAGTGTTACGCTAAATGGGGGGTGAAACAGACCAACCCCGAATTGCCAATTCTGGAATACGGGGGGAAGGACATAACAGCTGCTAGTAACATTGTTTTTAGTAACGGATTACTCGACCCTTGGTCAAGCGGAGGCGTCTTGAGTAACATCTCTGCGACAGTTTCCTCCGTTATCATCCCTGAAGGGGCCCACCACTTGGATTTACGCGGAGAGAATAAAAACGACCCCAAATCGGTAATAGAAGCCCGCCAATTCCACGTCAACAGTATAAGAAAATGGCTCGTTGATTTTTATTACTCACGCGATAAAAACTACTTTAAAAAAACGACTTTTTTCAATAAGATTACATACACGCATGGAAACAATGTTTAAAGTCAAAAATTATTGTATTTCCTTTTTCCTCAAATAAATACTGATATAAATACTGTTAAAGCTTTTTTGTTAAAGTCAAGACGGGCCAAAGTAGCCCCAAAGCACCACACAAGTATGTAATTTTCGACCCTACGCTCCAGAACGCAATACTGGCGAAAATCGGTCCTAAGGCCCGTGCTAGAGCCCCCAATGACCTAAAAATGCCCATAACTGTCCCTTTTTGGTTATCTTTACCATGTTCAGAAGCCATTGTCATAATACACGGGACCACCATTGCTGTTGCTGTAAAAACTACTCAAAAATTGATTTAACAAATGAGATACTTACAAACAGCGAATAAAAATAGGCCGAAATAGAGTAAAAGGGGCCCTTGGGCCAACCCCACGCAAACAAATGAAGGCACAATAATCCACAGTCCGCAAATAGCAGTGGGCTTGATTTTTTGGGGCGATATTCGACGCACATACCCCCCTTGCATCAGGGCCATTGTGACCCCAATACTGAAAAACATCCACCCTTGTTGCATTGAATTGTAATTGAAGATGTGATGGGTTAAAAATGTTAGGGTGAATTCAAGCCCACTGTAAATAAATAAATAGACGAAATAGACCCGTCCTAGACGTCTCAATTCAAACATATCGGACGGTTTTAAGCCAGTTACGGCTTTAAACTGGAATAAATCTTTCCAATTAATGAAAGATTTGGCACTTTTGAGACTTGTTTTCACACTTTTGGCACGTTTTTCCTGTAAACAGACAAATTAGGAGAGATACTAACGAAATTTCGGTTTTTACCTCCGGTAAAGTTTCCTTGAAACAACAAATGAAAAAAATTAAATCAGCAAGTGATAATAAGAGTGCAAATAGTGCAGGGACTATGAACCAATTTCCGACTTTTTTCTTGGCCCAAACTGCAAATATGGCCCCTATTAACGGCCCCACGATGAAACCCAAAGAAAAAGCAATACCAACGAAAGCCTAAAAGGAGAGTTTCAAGACATTTCTTATTTTGTGACTTAACCAACCATTCCTTTGCCTCGTGTGCTCATTGTTGAAACATCAGCGATTATAGCCATGCTTAAAGAAACGTTTCCTTTGCTTATTCCCCCCAGAAATCGTGCCAAAATAAATAAAACTAAATTACTTGATAAGCACCACAAAACATACGATGTTGATATTCCAATCTGTGAAAAATCTTATTAGTGCTCTAAACAAAACTCAACTTACCAAACATGTGACCATGACTTTTTTTCGCCCCACAACATCTGAGACTCCCCCGACGATGGGGGAGACAAGGAATTGCAAAAAACTAAACATTGAGCCAAGGAAGCCCCCAAAAAGTACCGAATTGTATTTCTCCGGGGCCCCCACAAACTCTTGGAAAAACTGGATGCGTCTTGAAAGCCATGAGTACAGACCTGTGGTGTCGTTTATTTTGTAATATTCAAGCAGTGAGGGTAACAACGGGAGAATCATGGTAAATGCTAGTAAATCCAATAAAAGGGACATAAAAACTATGTAAACCGTAGGACTGATTTTTTCCACTTTCTGCGACATTTTCGTCTTATTGGAAGTAGTGCAACTTTCTAATTCTGATGCCTCAAGAATACGATTTCGGAATTTGACTCACATTGTTTTGGGGCTACATAAAAGTCATTTAGAACATGTAGATGTCCCACCGGAAGTAACAACAAGGGTTAAATCAAGTTTTTAGTTACATTTTTTGAATAAATAAGGCGATAACATGTGAGGTTATCTAACTGTCAAAGCTGACACCTGTCAAATTACAAGAAATAAAAATGAGTAAAATAAATAAATAGAAATATGTTTTTGATAACCCCATTTCAAAAAAAGGGGTGTCCCACTAGAAGTAGCAACAAGTTTTTATTTACATTTTTTGAATGAATAAGTTGATAACATGTAAGAATCAAAAAACTGAACTGGTCCGCTGTGATTCCGAGCTGTCAACTGTCATGAATTATGAAAAAAATTAATAAGATAAAAAAATTAAGCAAATAAATTGAATTGCGTTTTGGTAATTTTTTTTCAAAAAATCGGTTTTAAGCATGGTCATCGGTCAATTTTTTGATCACATGACCGGTAATAACGAAAAAAATAATGTAATCATTTTTTAAGGATAAACTTTAATGTAATGCAAAATAAAGCATTGTCTGACTTCCCACTTGCTTAATAAGCCCATTTTTGAACAGTTCGGTGTCTCTATTTAATTAGTGGAATTTTATCAGTCCATCTTCGTTTAATTAGTTTGTTTACTCGAGACAGGTGGTCAGGTAAGTTCAAAAATTGTCAAAAATCGCCTTATCAGTATCACCCATGGTGTAAAGTTCATTTTTCTTTATAAAAACGCTCGTATTGTATTGTGAAATAATTGTGTAGTCACATTGAGTGATTGAAATTGAAAAAAGTGTTATCCAAAGTTGAAGGTTATGTTAATGTATTCAAGGTATCCTTGAAATTCACATTCCGGTGGTGCTTGAAGAAAATTCAACACTGTCATGGCTCTCGAGGTACGTTTTTGCTATTTTTCCGTAAATTGACATGACTTGCATTTTTCTAGTTGGAAGTGGTGAAAACTTCCGGTAAACCGATTGGGAAAATCTCAATCGCGAGTTCGGCGACAATAAAAGACTTAAAAAAGGAGATTTTCAAAAAGTACAAATTGGGAGTTGAGCGCCAATCGATACGAAATGGGCCGAAAGGAAAAGACGAAAAAGACAGTCAAGAAATAAATAAAATCAACTTGGAGACTCCTAACACAGTTTATGTTAAGGATTTGGGACCACAAATCGGCTGGGATACGGTTTTCTTCCTCGAATACGCGGGGCCGATATTTCTCTATGGGGCCCTGTTTTTATTCCCGCATTGTTTCTACGGGGGCAAGAGTCTGGAACAGGGGCGGGGGCACAACGCCAGAGATATTTTTCCGTTTTATATTTTTCCAGTTGAGCAAATCAACAAAATATGCGGGGGGTCACTTATCAAAGTCCACGATAATGCATAGTAAGTTTTTTTGTTACCAACAAAAATGCATTCAATTATTGTAGTTACGCCGGTATTTTATGGACTATTCATTATGGGAAAAGAATTCTTGAAACGGCGTTTGTGCACCGATTTTCGCACGGAACAATGCCAATTTTCAATTTATTTAAAAACTGTTCCTACTATTGGGGCTTTGCGATTTATCTAGCCTACCATGTTAACCACCCCTTGCACACTGCGCCCCCAACGTGGCTCTTCTACCTCGGCGTTTTCATATTTCTAGTACGTCAATTTCCTGGTGAATTTTTTTGTAACTTTAGTTTTAGTTCTGCGAAGTTGGTAATTTAAGTATTCATATTTTATTGAGGAATTTACGACCTGAAGGCTCGACCGTGAGGAAAATTCCAGTACCGGACTCGAACCCGTTCACGAAATTATTTAATTACGTCTCATGTCCCAATTACACTTACGAGTTTGGGTCTTGGGTCGGTTTCACTCTCTTGACGGGTTGTTTTCCAGGTAAAAGTGGAATTTTGGGGGTCAACTAGTGACGCTTTTTTTCAGTTTTTATTTTTGCGCTCGCGGGACTGTACCAAATGACTGTTTGGGCTATTGGGAAGCACAAGAAGTACCGACAGGAGTTCCCCAATTATCCCAAGAAGAGGAAAGCGATTTTACCATTCCTGATTTAATTTTTTGTTGGGGTTAATTTGTTTTTTTTTAATGGTGTTTTGCGTAATAAAACGGTTTCATGGATTGACTTTTTATTTAATAAATAAACTTACAAATGGTTAAATTAAGTGCATTTGTTCCTTAATTTGTATCTAGTTAAATAAATAAATATAAAAGCTACGATCACTATAATTTTTTGACACTGACCTGAGTTATAGAACAAGTTTAGAGTTGAAAAATTGCACTTGAAACAAGAGAGATTTTGTGAAATAAATAGTTACAAATCTATTAAATTATCCACAGTCACGTTACTTGTGGTTTTTGTAACAACTTTGGTTTCCGTGTAGCTACTCTCACTTTCAAAAAAAGTGGAATTTTCCAAATGACTGCAAAACGTTGATTTCTTTTCCTTATTCCTCACTTTTTTCACTTCCACTTTTTTTGCTTGACTGCCAGTTGAATTTTTACTTCTCATATAGTCCAAAATGGGGTCTTCTCCTGTCTTCATGCTAATTTTTGTCTTGAGGATGATATACTGACACCTCCAGTACTCATACGAGTGCATTTTTAACATAGACACCCATTTATTTACATCAGCGTCGCAACGACACGAAAAAATATGTTTTGCTTCATTGTCTTTGAACTTATCATTTACCTTAAATGTGATGGAAAAAGCGAAAGGAATCCCTTTGTGGGGCCTTTCGTAAGCCACTTGCGCATTTTCTAAGACTAGGACACCAAGGGGTTGCTGTTCCTGTTCAGTGGTGTTCACGCGGTAATAAAATAATAAATTCATGATTAACTTGAAGTGTCTTTCTTTAAATGAGGGCTGCTGGTACCAGTCGGACCAATCGTTGGCTTGGGGCTTCATATGATGAAGGATTCCCTCTAACTCTGGTTTGCCTTCACCCACTGTCATCAATTCTCTATCGTTGAACTTCATTTTCACACACACATTTATTTTTAGGCGCTGAGGACACAATTTTGGCAAGGGTTACATTATTTAGTGTATTAAACAAATTTAATAAACAACTTAGCCTAACTTTTTGACGTTTAAGTGAGAGGCAGTGCCGCCAGATCAAAAACATGAAATTCACCAAGTCCGAGTTGAAAAATTCGCCTTTTCAGCAGATTTTTATGGCAAAATCTCTCGAAAAAACGCAGTTTAAAGCTTAAAAACATGATTAAACTCTTGAAAAAAAGCAAAAATGTCATGCTTTTCGGCCTAATTCTATGATATTTTTGCTTGTTTTCAACAAAATTTTGCGAAAAAATTGTGTTTCTAGCTGAAAAATGTGCTAAACCACTTAAAAACACAAAAATAATAATTTTAGATTTAATTTCTTGATTATTCAGTTTGTTTTACCGAAATCTAGCAAAAAAACCTGAGATTTTAGTACAAAAACGTGCTTAATAGCATTTTGGCCTAATTTTGTGGTTTCTCGGCTTATTTTGTTCAAAAACTAGTTACATTGAATGAAACAAACAAAATAACATCAATTTCAGTTTATTTGTGTGGTTTTTTTCTTTGTATTATCTCGAAAACGTGCTTAAAAACTTGAAAAGGGCAAAAATAACGCCATTTTTGGTCGACTTTTTGGATTGTTTTTAACGAAATTTTAAGTTTCTAGCTGAAAAAATATTCGAAAAAGACAAAAATAAATTGTCATTTTCGGTCCTGTCTAGTAAAATCTTGTAAAAAACAAACAGAACTATTTTTAATCTAGGTATTTGGTGGTTTTTCGACTTTTTTGATGAAAATTGACGAAATGGTCAAGTTTCTGGTTGAAAACGAGGAAAATGTTCGAAAAACAGTTTTTCATTTCCACAACACTGTGAAAAAGCAAAAATGACATGCTTTTCGGCCTAATTCTATAATATTTTGGCTTGTTTTCAACAAAATTTTGCGAAAAAATTGTGTTTCTAGCTGAAAAACGTGCTAAAACACTTAAAAAACGCAAAAATAATGTAAAATTAGACTTAATCTCTTGATTATTAATTTGTTTTACCGAAATCTAGCAAAAAAACCTGAGAGTTTAGAACAAAAATGTGCTTAAAAGTATTTTGGCCAAATTTTGTTGTTTCTCGGCTTATTTTTGTCTTATTTTGTTCAAAAACTAGTTACATCGGATGAAACAAACAAAATAACATCAATTTCAGTTTGTTTGTGTGTTTTTTTTCTTTGTTTTATCTCGAAAACGTGCTTAAACACTTGAAAAGGGCAAAAATAACGCCATTTTTGGTCGACTGCTCTTTTTGGATTGTTTTTAACGAAATTTTAAGTTTCTAGCTAAAAAAAATATTCGAAAAAGACAAAAATATATTGTCATTTTCGATCGTGTCTAGTAAAATCTTGTAATAAAACAAACAGAACTATTTTTAATCTATTTGGTGGTTTTTCGACTTTTTCGAAAAAAAATGACGAAATGGTTAAGTTTCTGGTTGAAAATGTGGAAAATGTTCGAAAAACAGTTTTTCATTTCCAAAAAATCACAGATATTAAAACAGTTTTTCATTTACAAAAAATCACAGATATTAGAATTTTACAAAGGTTTTAACAAAAACTTTATTTCAAATAACAAAAAATTTAGAACTCACAAAGCCAATTAAATTCAAAAGAATACACAAAAAATAAGAACACATCAAACGTCTAATATTAAGATAATAAGTTACGATGATTACGATTTGAATGGCAAAATCTCTCGAAAAAACGCAGTTTAAAGTTTAAAAGTCTGCTTAAACTCTTGAAAAAAAGCAAAAATGACATGTTTTCCGGTATAATTCTATGATTTTTCGACTTGTTTTCAAGAAAATTTTGCGAAAAAATTGTGTTTCTAGCTGAAAAACGTGCTAAAACAATTAAAAAACACAAAAATAATGTAAAATTAGACTTAATCTCTTGATTATTTAGTTTGTTTTACCGAAATCTAGCAAAAAAACTGAGATTTTAGTACAAAAATGTGCTTAAAAGCGTTTTGGCTAAATTTTTTGGTTTCGCGGCTTATTTTTGTCTTATTTTGTTCAAAAACCAGTTACATCGAATGAAACAAACAAAATAACATCAATTTCAGTTTATTTGTGAAGTTTTTTTCTTTGTTTTATCTCGAAAACGTGCTTAAACACATGAAAAGGGCAAAAATAACGCCATTTTTGGTCGACTTTTTGGATTGTTTTTAACGAAATTTTAAGTTTCTAGCTGAAAAAATATTCGAAAAAGACAAAAATATGTTGTCATTTTCAATCCTGTCTAGTAAAATCTTGTAAAAAACAAACAGAACTATTTTTAATCTAGGTATTTGGTGGTTTTTCGACTTTTTTGACAAAAATTGACGAAATGGTCAAGTTTCTGGTTGAAAACGTAGAAAATGTTAGAAAAACAGTTTCATTTCCAAAAATCACAAATAGTAGAATTTTACAAAAGTTTTCACCATGGAAATCACAAATCTGGTGAAATTTCACCACACCTGGCAACACTGGTGCGCGGTGTAGGGGATTATTATATTATGATTCAAACAACAAAAATACGAACTCACAAAAACTTTATATCAAATAACAAAAACGTTAGAACTCACAAAACTAATTGAATACAAAAAATACGAACACATCAAACGTCTAATATAATAATAATAAGTTAATAAGTTAATACTTTATAATCATGTGAACAAATAATTTCAGCTACTCGTCAGATCCGCTGAAATGAAATACTTCTTCGCTGCTGGAACGGCTTTGAGCTGCAGCTTTAATAGAATCAAGAAAATGGTTCACCTGAAACAAAAAAATCAAGTACATTTAAAAAATGCGTAATCATTTGCTTAATATACTACAGTGTAAACCCCCTCTGGTTCATCATCATCATCAAATCCACCTAAATCAATTGGTGGTAGCGGCGGCGGGGGTGGGGGAGGAACAAGAACCCTTCCCTGAAACAACTAATTAGTACTTGAAATGTCTAAAATTAAAATTTTACAAAAGGTTCACAGTTGGGTAACGGATCCGGAATACGCATCGGTGGCAAAGGCTCGGGAACTTGAAACTGAAAAAATTATATTAAAAATAAAACATTATATTATAGAACGGATATTACGAATCGTGGAGGCAGTTGACTGGCTTCGTCCTCGGATTCTTCCTCCTTCTGAAAAATTGAAAAGAAAAATTTGCAGTTGCAATTCTCTGAAATACTGACAAGTCCTCTGCGTTGTCTTGCAGCAACGAATCGGGCATGAGATTTCAATTTCTTTTTCAATTCCTGGCCCAAAATGGAAGCATATCTGCGGCTTTCCTGCTCCTCGTAAGCACTGTAGCTAGTGCTTGTATCAGAATTATTATCGTTGGCTGTGAAAATACGCTTAGATTTTTTCATTTTTAAAAACGATAATACCTCCAATATACGCCTCGTATTCTTCATCCTTGTCCGGTTCAACCGAATTCAAGCTTGCATCATCAACATCCCCGTGACTGGTTGAGGCAACAGGACCATCTTCAGGAATCTCAACGAGTTTTCTTTGGGTTTGGGGTTTCGGTTGGTTCAGATTTATCTCATAGAATTTATGCAAAATATCCAAAGCCTCATAGTAATCAAACACGTGAGTACGGAGCTCCGCAATGCACTTGCCAACCACTTCACGTTCGTTCAAAGTTTGAAGATTGTGCTGATTGAAAGCCATTTGTAATTGTTTTTATCAATTAAATTAAAAATATGCCCTCCTTAGTCTGTTAAGAGGCCAAAAAGACGAGATTACAAGCAAAACTGAGTTGAACAAAGAAGGTTTTAGTATCAATTATTTGATTTTATACCCAGTTCGTCTTGTAAAAACAAAATTATGTAACGTTTGTATACCTAGTCGTTTTTTCAGTATAAGAAAACACTCACCTTTTGCAACATCTTGTAAACAATTTCAGACTTTTCAATAATGTCTGAGACATGTACCATCATATCGCAAGTCCCCATGTACAGTTTTGATTGTCCATTTGGTTTGATCTTCATAATTCGCTTTTTAACTTGGCTTCGGTTTAAGTAGTAGTATTTTAGATCATCAAATTTTTTATTAATAACATTGTAAGCTTTCTCCGTGATAATTCTCATTCTCGGAATGAGTAGCTCTAAGATATAGCGAAGATCAACATCATATTGAGACCAAATTCTAGGACTCAAAGCAATAGTCAACGAAGTTAAACAATTGGAAGCTAGTAACAAGTAAATATCACAGAGTTGCTGAAATGATAAAATTGAAAAATTAGGAACTGGGCTAAATGATTAAACCAACTTTCAACTGGGTAACACAGTCATTGATATTGTGAATGTTTAAGCTGGTCAACTTATCTATTTCAATATTCTCCACATGAGCAAACTCCTTTTTGAGGAAAGGCACATAATTCCCCAATTCGCGTACGCAAATCCTTAGCTTGTAACATACAAAGGTTTCTTCCATGAAAACTAATTCGACCAATTTCTTCATAGCTGGTGTGTAAGGATTGATAATATCAGTAGTTTCAGGACTAAAAAAATTCTCAATCGTCACATTTCCAATCAATTAAAAACCTACCTTGCGACGTTTTTGTGCTTAAAATATTCAGAAATCATGCGATTTAGTTTCGCAATTTTACCAACTGTATCAACAAAAATCTCGAAGTTGCGTTTTTGTGTCCTTTGTCGGATGGAACGACGCATAGTTTTGACAATCATCAATAGAACAGGCGAGGCCGAAATTGGCAACATGTAAACAGGGCATTTTCTTTCCGCCAAGAAGACAGTTCCAGCCAAAGACAACCCCCCAATTAATTTTTGCAAAAACGACAACTTAATTTCCTGGCTGTAACGTTCATCACTTCCGAAATGCATCAAAATGCACTCCATGTCTTCGTCTAAGATGACCCCAGAGTTAATAATGCAGTGAATGTAGTAATCTGATTGCTACAATTTTACTAATTAAATCAAGTGTTAAATTTTTGAGGGGGAATTACCGAGCAATTGATAACCAATTGAGTTTTTCCTGTTAGTGCCATTGTAGATGGTTTTGCGACTCTAAAAAATATAAACAATTATCTAACCTCAAAAAATGCCGGCAATTTAGAGGGATTCTAGTTATTTTCATTCCGCTATGTTGGACAAAAATTTTCAACAGCCAACTCTGCATTCTTTACTTTTTCAAGTCCAATAAAAAAACTACCATTTTTTTTTATACAGCCACAAAACCAATTTTTTTAATTGATTTGCCTGTCACAGACCACCCCTAAAATGTATTTTGTTCACACCCCCTAAACATTAATTAGGTTTATCAAAATTTAAGTCTACATTAAAAATATTCGTTTTGGTCATGCGCGAACCAAACATTTAAAAAGAAAAGCGCGATTCTTTCAGTTGTTGTTTCTAAAAACAATTGGACCAAATAGCAATAAAATTATTAATTTCTCGCTCAACAAGAATGTTCTAGAACATTCTAGACCTTCCTAACCTCACAAAATGGCGGCAAAAAAATTACAAAATGTCTCCCTTAAAATTTGAAAATTACGTCGACTATCGTTTATTTTCCCGTTTTTGGAAACCTTTTTTGCAATTTAAGGCTTGTAGGGCTCAGTTTTAAAGATATTTTTCTAAGTGACCCCACGCCTTACTGTTTAATGAAAAACTTACCCCTGGACTTACCTCTACGTAGGAGTTTCTGTCGCTCTGCTGCACTAGGGCTCACGTGGTGGCGATTCCTGTATAATAATGTTAGAATAAACGATTTAATCCATAAAAACACTTACAATTAACGCAAACAAAAAACTTTGTTGAAACTTTGACTTTTGCAAGAAGGATATAAATGTAATCTGTTTTACCGACTAAGGAGTGCTTCACCCAACTTAATTATTAATTAAATCATGATGGGTTGCCGTTTAAAAAAAAAAAAAATCCAAAACTCAAAAACTAAAAGAAATTGCGAAAAATGTTATTCTTGATAAGTGGTCACATTTTAGTTGTACTTTACACTACATTAATTATTTGTTTCGTAAAATGCTTAGTTTAAGAAAAAAATGCTTGGTTCCATACGTTTTATTCACCTGGTATGTAATTTTTCACTCACATTGACAATACTGAAGCCTTTATCAGCGATAGCATTGCTCGGAACCTGAAAATTGTACATTTACAGGCGCCAGAATTTCAGTCATTTCCTTGATCTTTGTCGTGGTCGTGGTATATGTTTTGGATTTATTGTGTCAATTTTTGACGACTGAAACGTCTGAAAGTTTAGTTGACTTTTTTGTCACCTCGCTAAACTATAATGTTGGCTAATCAATTAACAATTAAATTAATTAACAATTTTGTACTGATCCATTGTGTCCAGCTGTTTTTCATAAAAAAAAATATTACTCAGTTGATGAGTTTCAATCCCATTTAAGGTCACTTTGACCAACACCATTCGAAATTTAAAAAATAATAAAACATTACAAGGCGTTTCTTAATCGTATTGAAGTTGATGTTTTTTCGAATTTTTTTAATCGATAATTTTTTCTCAAGTGTGTGATTTATTTGAATTATTTCTCCGTTATTGATGGCCGTCCGGACTCAAGGACACACGATTTTTAAAAATTGATTCTTATGTAAAATTTTCTGCTGATTTTCTGCTGATAAGTTTAATACAAATGAGGCAATTGCAATTTCAAAATCTGATTTAAATTTTAATTTTTTTGGTTTCAGCCCTGCTTGGTTAAAATCTAATTTCTGACATAATTTTAGTTTTGAAACTAAACTTTGTCAGAAACTAAGTTTGGAAACTTTCAATAACTTATTTTTCTGTAGAGTAAAGTGCCTTTTATGTGGCAGAATCAAGGTCTAGGCTCTTATACCAAATTTCAAAATCATCGACCGACTAAGTATGGTTTTTATTTATTTTTGAAAAAAAAATAAAAATTTGTAAAAAAAATTAGCAATTTTTCATTGTTTTATAAATTTTGTGAATTTTTTTATTCATAATATGTACTCGTAAAACAACTTTTTTGATTTTCGAAATAAACATAAAAAAGGAGAAATTAAAATTGGCCGATGATTTTAAAATTTCGTATACGGACCTAGACGTTAATTCTAAACAACTTTTCTAAATAAATTTTAACGTATCTTTTATTAAAAAGCAACTATTTTGGAGTATTTAATACACCAACGAGTACCAGATTTTGAAATTGCAATTTTCGGCATTTGTATTACACCCATCAAAATGATTTTTACACCAAAAACTTATTTGAAGTATTGGCTTAATTTCATCTCGATCATGTAAAGGTCTATCTCGTAAAATAAAAATTTTTTTCGCTTCTTGAAAATTTCACTACACAAATTTGACACGTTACAAGAAAACTGTAATTTTCTCAGTTCTCTTATATCGAAACTAAATCCTGATAAATGCGTTGCAATCTACATTAATTAAGGAACATTTTGATAAAAAAATCAATTTTCTAGCTACATCTAGAGAGAAGATACAGCGGTGTAAATTATAACGTAAACACAATTAGAGCAGGCGACGAGTTTTTCGCGGAAGACTTAAAAATCTTAAGTGCGTTTTATGATTCTTATGATTCACTAAATATTCGCACTAGAATGTCCTTGCCCTGAGTACTGGAAGGAACCCATCGCAAGAGATGACGTGTTATTCGCCCTATAAAAAGGAAGCGCGAATATCGCTAAGAGATCAGTCAAAAATCAGTCGTCTAGTCGAACCAGACTAGTTGTGCCAATTGAAGAAGAAGCTGCCAAAACATCCTGTGCCACCATCTGAGGCCAGAAGCTATCAGCCCGAAGCAGTCTGATTGTTCTATTGCATATAGTCATGAGCTGTAAGTTTTGATTTATTTTCCCTTTGACTGTTCACGTTGCTCCGACTTACCATGTCGTACCATATTATGATTTTGTTGTGGATTTTCGAACGAAATGTCAACCGAAAGCGTTATTAAAATTTCCAAATTATTTACGTAATGTTTTTGATAAGCTAAAGCGTTTGGACCGGGATGAACTTGAAATATAAGCGTGTTGAAAGATAGATAGGTTCATGAGTCAAAATAATGACGACAGAGATTTCGTTAAAGTCCATAGTTAGTGTAAAATTACTAATTAAACAGATCTTTGTATTTAAAAGCGTGCTATAATCACCATTTGTTATTTTTACCAATTTCCGTTAAAATGTAAAAATGTCTCTTAAACATTAATGCCTTTGTTGATCACTTTGCGTTTAGAAAATAGTTTCAGTTTTGTACTATGACTTTGATAAGGCCTAAAACAAGAACACTCCCTATTTTAGACAATTGTTGTCGCTTAACATTTATTTACCCTTTTTGTGTTAACCATTTTTATTTTATTCCAAATACATTAATTTACTAATTAAATGCATTTTTAATTGACTGCACCTTACTCTCCTGAAACCGATTGATCTCACGGGTTGGCTGAGGTCAAAGAAATTTAATCGTTCTGGTTGGTGGGCCACCGCTCGCCCAAAATAAATGTAGGTTCAAAAAGTTTTAAAAACTCAATAACCCGCCACAGAGGTTATCTCCAATAAGTCCGGAGTTATTGCCAATAGACCGCTCCGAGTGCCAAAAATCGTCCAAAATTTCCGCAAAAATAAAAAAAATTCAACTTTAAAATTGTTTCATATAACGGTTTTTACGTTTTTTGAGATCTTAAAAACTCAAAAAAGTGCATAAAATGTTATTGGGTCAAGTTTAAAAAAATACTTACAATAAACACGGAGAGCAAATTCGCCGCAAGTTTGACTTTTGGAAAAATGGAGTCTGTATTATCGATTGTGGGATGCTTTGGGGTGCTTCACATACTTGTTTTCTTTATTATAAAATCAATTTCAATGTTTAAAAACAACCAATATCGAAATTTTTTTTATTTCAAATAAAAATAATACATAAGATATCTTAAGTACATAAAATCAGTCAAAACTTTATTGTTCAATCTTTTTGCACTTTTCACGATCGGCATGTTCTGGCCAATCACAAATATTGCTCTGAGTATGGAAAACTGTCCCTGGTCTGCATGCAAATTCCGTGGGTTTCCCATGTACGCATCGATAGTACTACACAATCAAAAATATTAAGATGACACCATGATTACATCATCCACTTACCTTATCACAAAGCTCATGAGGCATAAAGTCCTGTTTACACTCTTTGGGGGCTACAGCCCCATCAACTTCATTTTGCGGATTTGAGACAACTGGTGGTGGTGAAGCCTCAGTCGTACTCACCGTCGTAGTCCTCTGAGTACTCGAAGTTGCCTCATCAGGCACCCATTGCCCCGGTTTTGGGGTTGTTTGTACTGGCTTTGAACCATCAGCAGATGGAGTACTGGGAGGCCGGGCCCATTCAGGCCTAGGAGTTGTCGAAAAGGTAGGTTCTGGGACCGAATACGAGTTCATATTAGCATAAAGAATATTAATAAGAGGGTTTTTGGGACCACAAAGGCCATGGAAGTCGTCCATGTCAATAGCCCAAGTCATCGCACCACCATAACCCTTCGATTTGATCCAATCCATTTTGATTTGAACGCTTTCAGGGTCCTCGTACCCCACCCATTGGTTGCCTTTGTACGCGTAAGGGACTTTACCCTGCTCGTCCCATTTTTTGGTCCAACCGCTCTCCTTGTTCAAAATTTCGGGACAAATCTATGTCAAAAATTGTTAGGGTTGAAACATGAAACTGTTAACTGACCTCGTAGTAAGCAAGAAAACCGGTGGCGTTAGTGTAAGGTCCCGGGTTTCCACCCCCTGCTTCTTTATTTATGTAAGTTCCAGGGTTGTAGTTGGTATTACTGTTACTAAGGGTGAAAGTACGGCCATAGAAGGGTATTCCAACGATTAGTTTTTTAGGGGAGCATCCATAATCAACCCAAAGTTGTAACCCATCGTTCTAAAAAAACACAGTTGTGAAAAATGGGGGTCCAGGGGCCCTAAAAATACATACGACGTTCAATTTTTCGTAAGCCCATTGGTCATGAGGTCTCTTGTACAAGGGACTATGAGAGTCCGCAAATCCGGCCCAGTTTCCTCTCAAATCATATGACATTACATGAATGGCATCCAACAACCTTAAAAAAATAATTAACACAATTGAAATTAATTAATATTCACGTACTCGCATAATTCCGGGACGTGATAACCTTCCTGTAATCGGAATTTGGCAATGGGGACCGCCATTGTGATTTCCCAATTTTTCCCTTCCTTATCAAAAGCCCGTCTCAACTCCTCCACAAAGTAAAAGAATTTATCCTTATCACTGAAACTACCCCCACGGTCAGCCGCCCCGGGGTATTCCCAATCAAGATCAAACCCATCAAACTCGTATTGATTCATGAAAGCTAAATGAACAATGAGTATCACAATTTTTTTTCTACTCACTGATGACGCTCCTGATAAAAGCCCCTCTGCGCGACTTTTCCGCCACCATGGCCGAGTATTTTGAGCCCCCCTCGGCCCAACCCCCGACTGCGACTTGGAATTTCACTTTGGGGTGCGTTTTTTTCAAATTGGTGAAGTTGCGGAAGCCATTTTGGTCAACATCCAGCTATAGAAAAATAAAATTTTATCAATTGTCACAATTTTGGAAACTTGCCTCAGGATCTATGACCAAAACACTCCAATCTGCGTCATTTACACCAATAAAAGAGTACACTATGTGGGTGCATAAGTCAACAGGAAGGTCCTCTTGGGCATATCGCCCAACCCCAGGCCGGTATATAGCCCAATTGCTGAAGTAACAAACAATTCGAGCAGGGCTTGCGGCTAGAAAAATTCTATTAAAAAAGAAAAAAATTTTTTTTGACTTACAATAAGGTTGTAGTAGTGTTATTATTGTTGCTGTAGCTAGAAGTAGCTTCATGTTTTGTGTGTTGGTGGCTGGGACCGAAGCACTTGAATAAATGTTAGTCCCAGCGTTCCTTCAACTTTTATATACGGTTCATCTTGATCGTTTTTTATGTCAACGAACCAAGAGGCAAACCTTTCGAAATCATAAAACTGTTCAATGGTTATTCAAACTGTTTCTTGTCAATTTAGTGATTAATATGCTAGGTATGAGGCGTCCTTCAGGACTATTGTGCTTCCTTGTGACCTCTCTTTGTTTAAACAACTGTGGGGGTTGCATTTTACTGTTAAATTTATTCACCTTGACCGTGAGATCACTGACCCAAGTATTCATCTCTTAAACTGGTTTATATTTATTTCGAAAGAATGGATTAAGGAACGGGATTATTCTATTTAAATGGATAACAGTACTAAAAATCTTTTAGTTGATGGAAAATTTGCTTTATTTAAGAGTTTATTGACTTTAAAAACCAACAATAAATGGTTTGTTTATGTGAGACACGTCTCTTTTGCATGTGGAATGTTGTTATGCATAATTTATGTCATGCTCATCTGTCATTTGTTTTAATCATTTTTTGGTGACAGCTCTATAGTGAAGTCACCACAATATATGGGTTTGGTTTGGTTTTTAAAAATGATACGGGTTTTAAAAACCCCTTCTAAAATCATTTGGACGTTCAATTTCGACAAGTCTAGGACTAAATTTTTTACGGAATAGTTACCCTAAAATATTTATTTTTATTAATGGGACTTTTGGTGTTGGTTTAGAAACCTTCTTTATGGGACAAAATCCAGGTTCCATCCCGATTTGAGTCTGGATATTAAGCCATAAATCCCCGACATATTTATTTAAAGAAGTGCAAGCTTCAGAATCGTTTATCACAAAAGAATTCACTTGTGTTTTATGCTTATCTACTCTTGATGCTTTCATATACATCTGTAAAGTTGTTTTTCCGTTTACTTTTTAATTACTTCGAAGTACTTACTGTAACGGATTTATCTAAATCATCAGGGATTCCTAAAAACCCATCCAAAAGTTGAGTACTTTTATTATACATATGCCCTTTAAGCATAAATTGCATCGTTTGATTATGATACTCGGCACAAGGAACTACGTTCAAAACTTTTATTTGAGCTGGACCTACAATCTAATTTTTTTTTAATGTTAAGTTATTTGTAGATGTGATAAATGTGTAGAAATTACTTACAAAATAGCGGGAAAATGCAAGGCCCAGCAAAATCGAAAATAGCACTATTTTCAGTATCATGATGCGTTTTATCATGATCATCATGTTGTCGCTTCTATTTATTCATATAGATCGTTATCATTAAATTATTTCGATATTAAAATAAAACTGTTTTTAATAGCTTTGAAATCACTACGTATAAAATTACAAACAATACATACAAAAATATTTAATGATATAGTAAATACGGTTAAATTAACACAAAACAGAACTGTTTCTAAAAAGGTATAGCTAGTGGCAAATCCAAAACTTTAAAAAAATTCAAAATCCGACCAAATGACCTACTTGCACTGCTTTAAAATTGAACCAAATAACGTTTTTTACATTTCTATTAGTTCTAAAGACTCAATAATGTCCCCGGATTGGGTTTACAAGAGGAAAAAAAAATATCTTTCATTTTACGCTAAAACTTCAAATTTTGCTTAACCTGAAACGAGCAAATTTGTAATTAAAACTTCGTTATTCTGACTCAGTGGAAAGAAAAGCTCATTTTTCTTTTGATTTTAGACTTGTAATATTTGTCTATATGCTGTTCTTGGTCTTGTATGTAAAATTGCAGAGCACACCTGTACAAACCGTTTTGACCTAGGACTCATAGTTTTTGAGATATATTTTTTTAATAAAACTAAAAATAGCTCTGTACCCAGAGCCATAACCCGGTCTCAATAATATAATACTTTGACCTAGACCTATGTAAAGTGTTCCAGGGAATCGATTGCCGTCAAAAAAACTGCAAAATTCCTAATAGTTTTGAAGTTATAGTCGGATTTATATTTTCCATACTTTTGATTTTATCACAAATTTTCTCGATAACTATTTATCGTAGAACACTGATCTTTTTTTTATATGATAGAAAATTAAATTTGCTTTCCAACGGTACCAAACATAAGAGGTTATTACTAATAAGTCCGGAGTTATTGGCAATAGACCGCTCCGGGTGCCAAAAATCGACCAAAATTTCGACGAAAATTAAAAAAAAAAAAAATTTTAACCTTAAATTTCATCCATACAACGTTTTTTACATTTCTAGAGGTCTTAAAGACTCAAAAAAATGCATAAAACGTTATTGGGTTAAGTTTAAAAAATTACGAATTTTTTGAGTTTTTCAAGGTGAGCGGTAGTAAAATCGTAAAAATAGTCAATTTCCTAAAAGTTGTAAAAACGCTTGAAATATGGTTTTCTAGACGTAAAATTACACGCTGAACACGATGCAACTAGTTAAAATACTCTACGATGCATCATAGTTTTTGAGATATTGAGTAAGAAATTCAAAAATAAGGGTAGAAATATCCTATTTTAACAAAAAAATCAAAAATTTTTAATTCTTATGAAAAACTAGTACTATATGTAAAATTAACCGGAGAATACGCCTGTAACTACTATAAGGGCCCCTTCAGCACACAGCACTTTTTAAGGTAAAACACCCCAATTTTCAAGGGTAAATAAAAAGCAGTGGGCCCCTTCAGCACACAGCACTTTTTAAGGTAAAACACCCCAATTTTCAAGGGTAAATAAAAAGCAGTGGGCCCCTTCAGCACACAGCACTTTTTAAGGTAAAACACCCCAATTTTCAAGGGTCAACAGAAAAGCGCAGCCCCTTCAGCACACAGCTACTTTTTAAGGAAAAACACCCTGATTTTCAAGGGTAAATAGAAAAGCAGAAAAAATTGTGAAAATGTCTCGATTTTCAAGGTTAACAGAAAAGCAGATAAAATCGTGAAAACACCCCCGTTTTTAAAGCATATTAAAAAGCCTTTGGTCCATGGAYCCATTCAYCACAACAGTTAAAATATTAAGAATTCACCCTGATCTTAAAGGTATATAAAAATTCAAATTTTATAATACTGTTTTTTATTTGAAGACTAAATTGTCAGCCAACGTACTTATTAAACAAATTCTTAGATATTATGTTATACAAACTCTTATATTTACCRACACATAGTTAAAAAAAGTTAGCATTCCTTTAGGGGACATTGTCTGCTTTTACAAAAATTTGGCTGATGACTGCATTCCAAGTTCTTCCAGATAAACAGCCATCCTACCTGACCAGTTTGTAAATTTTCATAAAATTCATAGTCTACGATTTCGGCGTTGAATGGTTTGCGTTTGTTTATTTGTGTACGGAGTTGACGAGCCTGTGCTCCTRTTAAAAKTTGGGTTTCTGGATTTCTCGCCGTATACAAAATGRACCATAGACATGGMTTTTTTTTCCTCTTGGTCTGCCGACTCCAGATGCTAATTGGTTGAAACGCACACTCTTGTGGGGTCAAGTCTACAAATAATTGTAATATGGCTTGTGGATTMTCACATTCCCGAGCGCAGGACAAAAAACCATCTATAAATTAACTGTAAATATAAAATATGTATAGCAAATAACATGGATACTTACAATTCTCATTCGCCATTCCAACGAAATTATAATAGAAGAAAGGGTCGACCAGAGAAAGGATTGATTGTTGGAAAACGTTTCTTTGAAGTTAGAATAGGTCTTTCTTTTAATCGACACACAGCTGACAAATGACAGCCCAGTTTAACATTTGACATTGACAGTAATGCAATGCACAAGGCGTTGGAGTACATGCGTACATACAAGTTGACAAAAATTCTTTTAATCACGTTGTTGAGTAGCTAATATAATAATTATACTATACTGTATGATTACCATAATAATATACAATAACAACAATACAATATAAAAATAAAATGTATGTAACCTAAAATGTGACCCGCCAATAATGTTTGTATATTGTGTTGCCTATCTTCAGACGAACTAATTTTTCACTTTCGAAATTCACATCTGCATTATTTATTCAATAGGGAGACTGAACATATTTAATACTAATTTTAGTCAGTGTTAGAGCTATGTATAAGAAACCAATTTATTTAATAAATTCTCCATTTACATTATACAATAAATTATTCATTAGCTAGTAACAATAAAAAAGATTAAAATCCAAACGGTATTGTAAAATTAACCGGAGAATACGCCTGTATAAACCGCTTTGACCTAGGACTCACAACATAACAGGTTATTATCAATAAGTCCGGAGTTATTTATTGGCAATAGACCGGTCCGGGTGCCAAAAATTGACCAAAATTTCGATGAAAATCAAAAAAATTTTTAACCTTATAAAATTCATCCATATAACGTTTTTTACATTTATAGAGGTCTTAAACACTCGAAAAAATGCATAAAACGTTATTGGGTCAAGTTTAAAAAATTACGAATTTTTTGAGTCTTTCAAGGTGAGCGGTAGTAAAATCGTAAAAATAGTCAATTTCCTAAAAGTCGTAAAAACGCTTGAAATATGGTTTTCTAGACGTAAAATTACGCGCTGAACACGATGCAACTAATTTAGAATACTCTACGATGCATAGTTTTTGAGATATTGAGTAATAAAGTCAAAAATAATGGTTGAAATACCCGATTTTGACAAAAAAAAACAATTTTTTTTAATTCTTATGAAAAACTAGTACTATATGTAAAATTAACCGGAGAATACGCCTGTATAAACCGTTTTGACCTAGGACTCATAGTTTTTGAGATATGACGGTTTTTTTTTTAAACCTAAAAATGTCTCTGTACCCGGAACCATAACCCGGAGCGACTTCCGGTTTGCGCCAATAAATAGATAATTTCAAGCTACTTTTAATGGTTTTTACCTTTTTGCTTTAAATCTTATAGTTATATAATCCATAAAAGGTTTTTTTCCATTTCTAGAAGTCTTAAGAACTCAAAATATAGTTTTCTAGACGTAAAATTACGTGTTGGATTATCAAATCAAATAAATGTTAAAAGATAGCGTCCTTTGCAAGCGTTAAAACATGTGCACGTGTTTTTATAAGTATAATGAAAGAGAGAAAGCGCACGAATGCATAAGAGCAAAAAACAGAGCAAAGTATAAGAAAGAGAAAGAACATAATAGCCTTTCTTTTATCACAAACACGATTTTTTTGATTTTTCTAAAATGAATCATTTGTTAATAATTTTTTCTACTTCTACTTTAATTTTTCACAAAAATCGAGATGCTCTAAGTCATATTATTTCTGAGAAAAACGCTTTTAAAGTTATTAAATTAATTTACGTTTTATGCACTCTTTTGAATCTTTGAACACAATCTTTTGTTTCGTGACACTATATAAACATTAATAAATTAAAAATTAATTATTTTACTTATAAGAATTACATAAATAAATTTTTGATAACTCTTTCAATGTTTTAGTACACAATTTGTGCTGAAAATTTAAAAAATCAGATCGGAAAACGTTTTTCATGTAAAATTTTAAAATGCATTAAGAGATTAGAAAAAAATCAATTTTGGTTCATATTTAAGACAAAACTCGTCCTCTTTTGCCCAATTCCCAACAATGCCAATCCTAAGTCTCCAAAAAGCGGCCCCCTTTTTCAAAGGCACTGCAGTGGTTGACGGCCTATTCAAAGAAATAAGTTTAGACGACTACAAAGGTCAATACCTCGTCCTATTTTTCTACCCATTGGACTTGTAAGTACAACAATCACTTTTTTTATTACAATACCAAATAATCAGTACTTTCGTATGCCCCACTGAAATAATCGCCTTCTCGGACCGCGCCCCCGATTTCAAAAAAATCAAAACCGCTGTTATTGGTGTCTCAACCGATAGCCATTTCTGCCACTTAGCTTGGATCAACACTCCTCGAAAACAAGGGGGTTTAGGCCCGATGAACATCCCTCTGTTGGCAGATAAATCCGGGAAAATCGCACGGGATTACATGGTCTTAGACGAGGAAACTGGAGTCCCGTTTCGGGGATTATTCATCATTGACGGGAACGGGATTTTGAGACAAATGACAGTGAATGATCTACCTGTGGGGCGTTCCGTTGATGAGGCACTTCGGCTAGTCCAAGCTTTCAAGTTTACAGATGAGCATGGAGAGGTGTGTCCTGCAGGATGGACCCCCGGGAAAAAGACCATGAAACCGGAAGTGAACGCCAGCAAGGATTTTTTCGGGGAGGTTAATTAAAACAAATATTTATTTATTAAATTTTTTATTAGTACTGATGGATTAAGTGTGACGATTGTAAAAATCACTGACAGGAAGGAATGGTAACTGTAACTGGATTTACAGAAAAATGGAATAAGAGCTTCTTACGTACTACAATACTGAAATTTGTTTTAATTTCAGTTCGGGTCGGCTTACAATTGTCCCCCACTTAATCCAGATTCTGTATTCAATACAATCTTATAAAATTAGAAAGTTGACGTAGTCTAGACTTAATTACGGTTGAATATGTAATATGTTGATTACTAACGTAAAATGGCACTTCACTCCCCAACATAAATAAATAAAAAGAATGTATAAAATATACACAACTTGTAATGGGAATGATCAATTTTGGAAATACGTCGTCTTGTTACTTACAGCCCAAAATAAATTTTATTGCACGTAAACCTTAAAGGCTTGTACTTAGAGTAAGTTATATACATTGGTCTTGAATATTGGAATGCTGGTGTGATCACAGACTAAAATTAAGTATGATATGAGAGTGACAATTTCGTGAAAACCCAATACAAGAAAACCAAAAACCCTGACATTGACTACTGTCGGCGAGAGTCCATATTAGGTGTATAGTCTAAAGCCATCAAACATGCGAATACTGTCATCACCATCTTCGGTTTAACTTCAGCAATATCCTCCGGAAGTGCATACACCCTAGCACCAGCTTTGCGCGACATTGAAATTGCATATTTTGCATTTGCAAGGTTATCCTTAAAAAATAAACAATTATACAGTGCTCTACACCACAGTGTGTCAGAACTCGGCCCCCAGATAGATTTCAAGTAAGATAAGATCCAGGAACATGGAAAAATATTAAAGTTCTATCTGTCAAAAAAATTTGACATTTGACATTTTTTATGTCTACTTGATCTTGTATACGTTTTTTTATAATTATCTAGTAAAGGCACAAAAATTTTGCCAATAAAAGCCACAAATAACATTTAACAGTTACAATTTAAGATACAACTATAGATTGTTTCCATGTTCCTGGTATCTTACTTTACACGGCATTTTTCTCTGGGCGCGAGTCCTGGCGCACCCTGTATTACACTCACTTCTTCAGTTCCACCAGTTTTGACTAAATCGTAGTTAATAGCTCCGGGTTTGATAGCATCGATTAGATCGATGACTACTTTAGCATCGGCTATTGTCGAGTCTTGGAAGCTCCGGATTGAGGAATTTTTCCCTGCAGAATTCAACTTATTATTAACCCACTGTACGATTTCTTTCTCCACGATGGGGTTCCCCGACTCGGCTAATTGCGACAAAACTGTCAAAGTGTAAGCTCGCATCAATTGCCAAATCAGAGCTAACGTCAAAGTCACATTCCCTTCATTAATATCCTGTCCTGCAATCCCCACCAACGAAAACTTAATCTCCCGCCCCAACTCAATAGCGTAGTTACAATTCTCCAACTTCTCCATAAACTTCTTTCGGGGATTTGTAAATTTCCGATGTACCCGATTCCAATTGACAATGTTTGGTTTAATAATATCATACAGTTGGAAGACTACAAGACCGTCAGCAAGGTCGGAATACAGCCAGTTCACGTGGGGGCTCACTCCCATAGAGTTGATCCAGTTACGGTAAGCTGAAAAAAAAAACTATGCAACTCGGGATTTTCCCCAACATTGACTTACTTCGCTCCTCTCGAGTCTCTTCAACCGTTTCGTAACCTTCTAAAACTCCATTGGTTTCGTTCAAACCGGGATGGTTGTTAAACAAATTCGCTACGAAAGCCAAGTTTAGTTTGTAAACGCCGTTTACCACGTCTTGAGGGGTCACAAACGCGCGGCATTTCAGTTTCGCCGCTTGCTGGAGCATCACCTCGGCGCGCTCGTGGAGGTCCCGTTCCTGCGCATCAAAACATCAAAAATGTAGACTGATATCAATATCCATATCAAAAAATCTAAATTCAAAAGCAATATTGTTTCCTGTAATACCGACTCTCGGTCGGTAATCTATGACAGGTTATAAAATTGTGGTGTAGAATGCATTTTATGTTCCAATATATTTACTACAAAAATCAACGTTCATCCGCCTTCTAATTCGGACTTACCCTCATTTAAACACTGTGACTGATCTTTGACATATCAATCTCTGGCCCATTCATTGCCATTAGCACGTATCAAACAAAGATTGATATCAAAAGATGTAACCATGACTGACTTTGATCTATATCAATTTTTGGCCTACTCAGTCATATCAAAGATTGATACATGTCACACCATCAGAAATGTAACCATATCAAAATCTTGGTTGATGCATATCAAAACATGGAAAATGTAACAATGACTGATCTTTGACATATCAATCCCTGGCCTATTCATTGCCATTGGCACATATCAAACAAAGATTGATATCAAAAGCTTACTTGATACATGTCAGAACATCAAAAATGTAACCATATCAAAATCTTGGTTGATGCATATCAAAACATGGAAAATGTAACAATGATTTTTGATATATCAATCTGTGGCCCATCTCATGCCATTGGCAAATATCAAAGATTGATAATGCTTATTAAAGATGTCAAAACCCTTACCATGAGTGCGTTTGTGTTTACATCGGCCTCTAGAGGGGCAATTTGTTTCAACAAGTGGGTGTAGACTTCGGAATCGGTGATATCACTCTGGAAGTTGTTGATACGTCGTGATACTCCAGCCCGTTCGAGGTGGTAATTGACCCATCTTAGTAGAATAGCTTCTGGTGATAGTTTCATGAGGTCTTCAATCTTCTCATCTTCTGATAAGAGTGTTGTGAGACCTGGACAATGCTCGAGAGTGATTTGGTTAAAAAGTCCAATCCTGATAATCTGCCAAAGTAGCCCCAAAACGAGATGTGGTGTCCCTTTTGAAAGGTTATGTGCGTCGATATTGATAACATTGCAACCAATTGCTTGTGCTGATGATAAGGCTAGAGTAAGATTCTCTAATTTGGTGTATAAAGTGAGGTTTTTCTTATTAATTGCTCGTTCGTCTATCGTATCTGGACACGAATGATTGATGATTTTGCTAAAATTAAAAACAAAAACAAGTTAAATGGTTCGATTGATAATCAGTTAATCACCCACCATAGAAGAATCCCACTTTTGACTTTGTCATAGAGTGACTTTCCCTCGGGATCAATCGGGAGTAAATCCTTCAAATCGGGATCGTGTCTCAAATTTGAGTTAATCCAATCGGAGAAAGCCAACTGTTCCTCCACTCGCACCGAATGCGTTGTTCCTTCGTTCGAAGCCTCCGATGTCCCCCCTAAATGTTGCAAATTTTCGCGTTTCGTAACGGCCATTTTGAAAGTACTCGCAACTTCGTTCGCTTTTAAATCGCTACACAACTTCTGGAATTCGTCTAAAGTCATTTTGCCCGGAATTCGGGCTCGGTTCGAATTGTTGAACTCCTCTTCCATCGCTCGGGCTTTAAAGCCCGGGATTTTGAAACCACAGGCATCCAAAGCGTCCCTCAACTCCTTCAAGTCGATGTAGCCATCCCCGTTCTTGTCGATCTATCAACATTGAGAATTATTGCAATGCAAGTGGGTCACGGCAATGGTTTATTACAAGTTCAAACGTATGTAAATAAGTAGGTTGTGATAATTTTTAAGTGGGAAAGGATGCTTTCTAGCCCTAACCACGCCTAGCGACGGTTTTAATCTCCTCAACTTGTGACAATAACAATTATCAAAATTCCCCGGAAATAGTTGGTTTTAATCTTTCTGAATTTTGATATTTAGAACTGTTGAGTCTTAGTCAGGATTTGTTTTGTGTCACGTAATCTTGTGAATTCCGCTAAACTAATTTAGTTTCGTCCACGTATGCACAAAATGTAGAACTTTTCTTACTCCTTGTCACGTTCAGAAAATGTTATTCAAGAACAAGTTCTAGTGTTTCTACTCACTTGTTGAAAAGCTTCCAAAAAATCTTGATCTACGCTTGAAAGGGCCATTTTGTACACAACCTTCAAGTGACAAGAACTTCACAATTCTAGTCAAAATTACTTGAAATTTTCTCGATAAGCTATCACACACAACATAATCTTCGATAATTTTGATGATTATAAAAATCTTTACGAGTCAATATTATTTTTACACAATTGTGTGCTTTGCTTTGAGTTTATGTTACCACAGCGTTATATTACTGCAGATTTTGTAAATTCTAGTCATTTCATAAGCATGAAGAAAATCAATTTTCAGTGTTGCTTGAACAATAGGAAGTTTCATAATGAGTTTCTAATCCCTAAATAGAAAGTCTTTAATTCCCTGATCGACATATGGCATTTAATGACCAGTCGAAAAATATCAACTGATAGGAAATAATCAATGATTTAGGGATGGGTTTATGTTTATTTAAGTGATAGACTTTACAGAAACACGTAATAGTTTGTGTTCTGAGAGGAAATTTAGTTCCGGTGTAATGACTCAAGCAAATATCCAGAGTTTGATTGAAAATTGAAACACACCTAGAATCGATATTAAAATTGGGATCACCGTGACACAAGACCTTCATCTATTCTATTTAAGGAAATCTGCATTTTCGTGTCCTTTAATCGATCCAATGAAACAAAACAATTTCAAATCTGAAGCGAAAGATTGGAGTTAATTAATTAATTGATAAATGAGTGAATTATGCAAAAGAACTAGTTTGTAGACAGAGTAATTAGTTAACCTATTTCATGCTTTGATGGTGTAAAAATAAGACACATGGTCTATTCCAAATTCCTAACTCATCCGATAAGTAAGTATGTAACAACAGATACATATTTATGACTAAACACCCATAAAATTATGGTAAACGTATGACTCATCCAGCCGAGTCAAGTGCTTTTTTTCCGAAATGTGCCAAAGTGGAAAACCAAACAACCCGGAATGTGGGTCACAATTTCGGGAAAACTCACACCGACTATGACTATAGTTTGAAGAAAAATTCTTGAAAAGTTGGGCGTAGCTTAGCCATGTGTCACGACGTTCAACGATGTAAACATGTAAACCGTGTTTTCTGATAGTATCAAATGATAAGGATTGGAAACGGTCTTAACTGATAGAATACACACCTCGTGGAACTTTTCTTTGATTTCCTCCTGTTCTTCAGGGGTCAGTTTGGCAAAATCCGAACACGGAGAAGCCATTTTGTAATGCGCGACAAACCCACCATGCAGAGCCACAAAACCGACTGGAGAAGTGTACAAAGTGGAGAATGGAACAACGCGAATTTTCTACTACTATTACTCAGCGCTGTCAAACCCATTTACATCGATTTTTCAATGGTTCATACGCAATTTTTTCTATTTACCGTTAACGCCATATTGACCTAACTACACAAGTTTAACAAAATACTGATTTTGTTTGTTGTCTTGTTTTTCATTTTTTTACCCTAAAAATTGGAAAATTTATATTTTATTATTTGTTTTAATGAGAATTGTAATCAACCAATTGACTAATCTCCACATTATTGTTGCGGCATTTTACAATAATTGTAAAATTTCGATAAGATTAATTAAAATTGTTGTGCACCTAGCCCCTAATAAGGCTTTCTCATGGCACAATAACGTGGCATAAATTATTATTAATTATATTGTATTCAAATTTATAATTTGATTCACATCATTAATGAAAAAATGCACTTGTATGATGTGTGAACGAATTCTTAAGGTTAACGATGAGAATTGGAATAATTTGAGTTTGCTTCCGTTTTACTCAATTTGAGTGGTTTACTCTTATCAAATGATAAAGAAACGTAAAAGAAACACACTTGACATGCTACAATGACTGTATTTGGTAGGATTTTGAGTACACTTAATCGAATTCAGCTCCAATTGTGATACTTATCTCGCCTGGCAAAATAAAAGTTTGGTGATACCAACGATTTGTATCGACGATGACTAAAAACCACAATAGAAATGAAATGTGAAAATAAAACTCCCTTACTTATTTCACCCGACTCCACAATAACTTGTATTTCTTGACATTTGTAAAGACATTCAGGGGGTGGGGCCAGTCTCCATAATTTTCGCCCTTTTATTTGTGCTTGCCAAGACGGGTATTGCACATTATCGACCTAGAATTGTATTAGAGCAACCCTGTATATAAATACTGGAGTGAGTTACATGCATGTGGGCCCCTTGTCCGGGTCCCCCCATGAAAATCCAATTCAGGGCGATGTTTTCCGACGTGTTGGGCAGAAAATACGGGGTGTTGTAATACTCGCGTAGGATTTTTCCCGCATTATCGTTACAATTGCTCCAGCCTATGTACCAGGGCTTTTGGCCTGGCTCCAAATTAGCCCTTTTGGGGTCCATCTCTAACACTTCTTCCAGAGAAGTGAATTCGGTCTTGTAGGGAAAAAACTGGCAAAAATTCGAGTCAGAATTCGCGTACAAGTTTTTGAAAAAATCAAATGAGAATTTTTGGGACGCCGGCCAAGTGGTCGCACCGTCGGTCACAACGACGGGCTTCGCCGATGTTACAAAATTCGAGTAGAATTCAGAAGGCGAAATGTTTTTGATTTTTGGGACTTCTGTCACGCCCTCGCAAATGTCGCAAGATTCGGGTTCTCGGAACCATTTCGATGAGTCAGATGGCATGTCGATTAAACACTAAAGTGTGTTAAGTGTTAAGTATCGTCTTGAGCAACATTTAACTTACCGAAGACGAGTCAAAAAAATTTATTTGAGTCGTGAGTAGGAGAAGCGGGACAAGGAGAAAAAACGCGGTTTTAGGGAACGGTTTTTTAAAAATTTTATTAGTCACATCGAGTTTGGAATAGTCGTGTTTGGAAAAACCCGAGTACTTTTGGGTAAGGGCCTGGAGGCGCTTTTCGGCTTTCTGCATAACGGCTCGAAATCAACTGGGGATGTTTTCAATCCCGTCCCGAGTTATCAGGAAAAGAGGGACTCAGCCGTCTGAAGTTAATCAACTGTTAAATTGATACCACCTGCGTTTAAATTGATACCCCATTAAATCATTCAACTTTAAATCAGATTAACTCAAATTAATGAAAGGTTTTATCACAATCACGGATATAGATAATGATCAGTTTTATTACAAATGTTGATAATACGCTTGTGTTTCATGTTGAATTTCAATTTAGCGCCATGGCCAATATGGCGACTGTTTTTCTTTGTTATTGGCTGGGTACAAATGTCAAAATATTTGATTTAAAACAAATAAAAAACGACTAAAAGTCACTTAGAGACTCTTTTAGTATTTTGGTGTTGATTTTTGATCTCCGATTGGCTAAAAAGGGTATGTTGCGTTGAGGGTTATTAATTTTTAGGTTGAATTTAAATTTGGCGCATGACCAATATGGCCACTGCTTCTTTTTCATTGGCTGCGTCCAGCCGATATTTACAAGGGATTTCTCTCATAAAATTCAAAATATTTGATTTAAAATAAATAAAAAACGACTGAAACTCAGTCAGGGGCCGTTCAGTACTTTATTATTTATTTTTGATCTCAGTTTGTGTAAAAAGGTATGTGTTGACGCTTATCGATTTTTTAGGTTACGTTTTTGTTGTAGAATGGGGGGCTGTAGGTGTTCCTACCGGAACTGTACGAACACAACTAAGACCCGTGATAACCTCCACTTTTTCCACTATCCGGTGAAGCAAAAGGAGCGGTGTAGACAGTGGATAGAGAACGCTCAGAAGCCCCAATTTTACGACTTGGATGAAGTCCAGTTGCGGAATAAAGTGATATGTGAGACGCATTTTAAAGATTGTTATTTTCCCAACATTCAGAAGAAGAGGCTGCTTCAGGGGGCTGTGCCAACGTTGGATGGTGATTGTGAGCCAAAAAGGACAACACCTGAAAGTGCGTTGAAGATACAAGATGTTCAAGTCCTTCCGGCGAATGCGGACGGTACAATCTTCGTTTTGGAAACTAACATGCAAAATAATTTTCAATCAGAAAAAGTCCAATCTTATATCTATACAAATAACGGGCTTATGGTCCCCATAACTAAATTGACTGATACTGTGGATGACAACATTCAGAATATTTTCCCAGATAGTGACACTGAAGAGGTGGAGGAACCCCCTCAACCCCAAGTGAAACTCAAACCAGAGGCGGAGATTTTCACGGAAACTCAAACAGTTGAGGAAAAAGAATTCGAGACTTTTGTTTTTGAGAATAGCCAAGGCGGACCAGACGTTGAAATGGTCATACCCGAACAGACAAAAGTTGTAAAAAAAGTGGCGAAAACCACAATGACTGATGATATTTTTTCGAAAACGGTTGGTAGTAAATATGTTCAAAAAATCAACCAACATAGTAGAGACATCGCAATTTTGAAACGACTCCTAAAAGCCAAAAGGCCGTCGAAAAGGCCCTCAAATTCGGTCATTTTAAACTGTCTAAAAAGTCAACTCGCCCCAAGTCTTTTCAGTGTAGTTAACGTAAATTTAAGTGAACAGTGTGAATTCACCCCTGAGGATTTAGAATTTTTTTCGACGATTCACTCAACGTCGCCACAAGTCTACGAAATCCTAGGCCAAAAGTACAAGTGGAAATTACCAAATCCCGAGATTTTGAACAATATTCCTGCTAAAAACAACGGACTTGTGTATTGTGAGGACAATTGAAACGTAATTTAATGTGAAGTATAATTTGTAATTTAGATGTAACAAGCATGAGTTTTTAACAAACTTGTTTTAATTCTTCACGGAGAATTTGTAAGCCACGTTGTGGTAATAAGTCTCGCCGGGCACCAAAATCGACTTAGGGAAATTATCCTGAAACGAAGATTTAAAACTCGGAAAAAAAGTCGAAAAAAATTACGTGATTCGGAGCATCGGGCCAATTTTGCGTCTCCAAACACAAAGCCCCGTGTTTGTAATAGGAAGCGCCTTTACCGACCAAACTCGCCAACTTGCTTTTATCCCCCTTGCAAGTTTTGGGGTTTTCGGGGAAGAAGTTTGAGGTGTAAAACTGTACTCCGGGTTGGTTGCTATACACTTCAAGCATCCTGCCACTGTCAGGGTGGTAAACTCTGCAAAAAAAAATATCACAAATCGAAAAACCCTTGGAGTTTCACCTTGCGATAAATGTGGTTCCTTGCTCGGGGCCTTTGTTGACGCAAAAGTTGTGGTCAAAGCCGTCGCTTTTGGGGACTTTGGTGATGACATCGCCGAGGACTTTGGGGACTTGCAAGTCGAAGACGGTGTTGGCCACCGGTAGTAATTTTCCTGGAAAGTTTGTTAGGGTTTTATGACGGGGGTTTCGGGGCACCTCACCTGTGGGAATGCTGTCGGCGTCGACTTCGGTGATTTGGTCGGCGTTTATGCAAACGACGTGTTTGTAAAGTTCACTAGCGCCAGCGTCATGACCGGCCAAGTTGAAGTACGAATGGTTTGTCATGTTGACATAAGTTGGTTTAGTTGTGGTCGCTTTGTACTCCACCAAAAATTCATTGTTTTCGGTTAGCTCAAAAGTGGCATGGACTACGACATCCCCAGGGAAGCCCTCTTCAAGATCAGCGGAGTGGTAACTCATTGTTACCTTATTACCACTGACGTAGTACTCCCAAATGACCTAGTAACAAATTAAAAAAAACATAGTTTTCTCTGCAAAAATACTTTATCAAATCCTTTGAAACCGCCATGTAGGTGGTGGGCGCCCCGATTGGTTGATAAGGAATAAGAGTTGTTATTAATTTCGACTTTTCCAAATTTGATACGATTAGCGAATCTCCCAACAGTTGCGCCGAAATACCGATTGAGAGGATTTTGGTACCCTAGAACCACAATCAAGAAATCTCCCCCAAATTTCAATTTTACCTTCCAGGTTGTGAAACCCGGTCACAATATCGGCCCAAAAGCCCCTTTTGTCTGGAATTTGAATTGACGTGATTGTGGCCCCATAAGTAATGACTTGCACGGAGACATTGGAATTGCTCCATGAAAAGGCTTTGACCAATTTCAGTCCAAGGTGACCGAAATCGCTCTCTTTAAACGCAACACTTGACATTTTCACAACCTCTTATCAGTCCAGTCTTATCACTTACTTTATCAAATCCGACAAATCCGCCGTGCAATTGGTGCTTGCCGAGGTTTTTGCTCACGTTGATTATTTGGTCAAAGAGCTTGAATTGGCCGTTTCCGATCCTGTTGGCAACGCGCCCCACAGTAGCCCCAAAATAGACTTCGGCTTTTTGGTACTCTTTAATTGTGCTACCGCCTCCTACGACATCCTTGATAGCCCCGTTTTTGTCCGGGATTTTCATAGAAGTTATAGTCGCCCCATAAGTAATAACTTGCACGGAAACGTTGCTTTGGTTTGTCCAAGTAAAACTACGGACTGAAATGGACTTTCCGGTGTTCTTGTAAGTGTACAAGTCGAACTGGTCTTCTGTTAGTTTAACCATTTTGGTTGGATTTACGAAGTGAACTAATGCGAGCTGGAAGGAATTTAGTTATTTATTGATTTAGTGATAATTGTTATCAATTTGTTTTGTACACACCGATTATAATGACCACAAACCACAAAATAAAACTAAGAAAACTAACCGCTTGTTTTGCTTTTTTGATAATTTTCAAAATCAAAAACAATCCCTAAAGGGCTACCAACCTAACACGACATATCCCCATTAGAGAATTTATTTATTGATTTAACACACTGGGGTGATAACTAATAATTGAATTGTTATCACTTTGTTTTGTGCACACTGATTGTAATGACCACAAAACAATAAAAAGTAGCACTTGTTTTGCTTTGATAATTTTCAAAATCAAAAAAAGGGCTGCCAACCTGACATTACATAACCCCATTAATTAACCTTTATCCACAAATCTACGAAATCTAAAAAAAAAACAAATTATGCGATAAGTACAACAATGTAGTTGTTGACCTTGTCATTTATACCAACTAATGTTTTATATCGTGATGATTCGATGACAGACCAAAGAGAATCAAGTCCAATAATGGTCCATTAATGTGGTTCTCTAACAAGTTAAGTTCCTAATTGATTTAATTAGCCTTATAAAGTCGTAATCTATGGCCACATTATCTAAATTACGATTTTAATCCTCGAAAATAGCAATTTTATTCGTCAACATGCCATCAAAAAAAGCGCCAAATTTGAATTGGTATCAACGTTTCACTTACACCGTTGTCAATTTCACGGAATATATATTTTACAAGTAAGTACAATATTTAACAACACGAAAAGTATCTGTTTTTTTTTAGTTTGGGTCGTAAAGTGGGTCATAGTCCGAAAAAAACAATTTTATTTTGCTGGATTTTTGTATTGTTGAGTTCGTTGGGTTTTCTGCGTTTCCATCAAGAAAAAAATCCCATGAAATTATGGGTCCCACGAAACTCGAAATTTGTTAAAGACACGGAGTGGTTAATGGAGAAATTTCAACTAGGGTATAGACCACAAGTCGTACAAATTGTTGCAAACGACGTACTTACTCCCGAAATCCTGCAACAAGTAAATTTTCATTTCATTTTTCACCCTTAATAATTTAACACAGCTTTTAGAACTTGACTTCAAAATAGACAATACTATAACTGCGAAAAATGTCACATGGAGTGATGTTTGTTTCACGTAATTACCGGTATTACTGCTGTATTTTATTATTACATTTAATTATTTTAGGATCCCTAAAGTCAATAAAGAATTACTACGTTTAATGGAAGGAGATAAAAAATCAAACGTAACTGAAAAAGATCCAAGTGTCACGATGAATGCAGCTCTCTATTGCAGTTTTATAGAAATTATGGAAAATGAGTGTTTCAAAAAAAGTATCCTAGAATTGTGGGACTACAACCCCACTGTTATCAACCAACTCACTAAAACCGACATTTTGAACACTATTAATGATTATGACGAAAAGTATTTTTTTCTCGCCTACGACTAAAAAAAATTAAATAATTATTCTAGTGCCATTATGGGACGTTTCAAAAACTATAAAGAATTACTCGGTGGTGTTATTTATAATGAAACAGGTCACATAGTCGCAGCCAAATCTTTACAAAATTTTTGGATGGTCTCTGTCAATTTTACAACAGTCGATATGGACAAAACTGGAAATAATGCGGGAACTGCTGATTGGGTTACTTGTGACATTTACTCAATTTTTAAACTAATCATTTTTTGTAGGCGTCTGAGGATGCTCTTGAGTGGGAATCCGAATTTTTGAAAACAATACAAAACTTCAAATACGAAAACAATTTGACTTTTTTCTACACAGCTTCGCGAAGGTAAAAACTCGAAATGGAGAGTCCAAAATACTTAAAAAACTTTCAGTTTTGGTGATATAAGCAATGCGACGATGTTCCAAGACATTGGTATCCTCTGCATAGGTATTTTTATAATGGTGATTTACGTACAATTTGTGATATCTAAATTTAATTGGTTGGAAGCAAGAGTACGTGCAACCCCCCCAAAATGCAGTGTTTCAAATTCAGTTTTAGGTGACTTTGGGTTGCATTGGTCTCCTAACTGTGGGTATGGCGTTTATAGTAGGTTGCGGTTTATGTTCCCTTATTGGTGTTTCCTACGGCCCTGTTCACACTTCTCTTCCTTTCCTTTTGATGGGTCTAGGGATCGACGACATGTTTGTGATAATGGCATGTTGGGAGGAGTTGACTAAAGAACAGAAAAAACTCCCAGTCCCTGAACGCATCGGTCTAATGTTGAAACATGCGGGAGTTTCAATTACAGTTACCTCAGTTACCGACATTCTTGCCTTTATTATCGGAGCCTCTACTGTAAGTTAGAAGTGGCGAAAGCCCGACTTTAATGATGAATATTTCAAGATTTTGCCAAGTCTTGAGTCTTACTGTATTTATGCAGCGTTTTGTGTCTTCATGACGTTTATTTTTGCTGTTACTTTTTTCACGGCGTGTTTTGTACTTGACCAGGAGAGAATTGAAAAGAAGCACAACGGGATTATAGTGTGTCTAAAACATGAAAATTATGAAGTGAATGAGTGTAGTCAGAGGCAAATTTCAAATAAAGTCTTTCAGTATGTGTACAGTAAAGCCGTATTGACGCCAACAGGAAAAGTAGAGTTGCATAGTTTATTTTCTACCACTGATTGATATTTCCAGACTGTTGTCATCCTAATTACTGTGATATGTCTAGGGTTTAGTTTAGAAAGTATTAGGAGATTGGAACAGAAGTTTGACCCGACTTGGTTTATCCCTAAGTCGACATATTTCGCCGATTATTTGACAGCACGCAAGACTTATTTCCCCACAAGTGGGTTCGAAGCTGGGATTTACATGGGTGCAGTTAACTATAGCACCGAATTGTTTAATATCAAAAAAATGGTTGATGAGTTGTCGAACAACAGTGATATTGCCTTGGGTGTGATTTCGTGGGTTGACCCATTTCGAAACTTTGTCAAAGATAACTTCCACACAGGTGAACACCTCCTCACAACCCCCCAAAAACATCAACAACTAACGTTTCAGATATCTACGAAGAAGTTTTAAGCGATACTTATTTTAGTCTTTACTTATCAATGTTTTTGTTTAGTGCTAGAAATGCGGTTTATCAAGCCAACTTCCGGTTTGAACGCCCCCTGGAATGTGGGGTTGGGGCTCCGAACATAATTGTAAGAAACTGTCTTATTGTCACAAAACGTATCAAGAAAATTGTAGATGTCAAGCATCGAGTTCCATTTTAATCAGTTTAGGGGCCCCGAGGAGTACCTCCCTGCCATGCATGCAGTACAAGACATAGCAGCAAGAAGTAATTTCTCAACAGGGGATAAATTTATTACGGTTTGGTCTAAAGTTTTTGCAACGTGGATCACAGACGAAGTAATTAACAACAGTCTCTGGTTTTAAACGACTCTAAAATAATCATTTCAGTTGATAGAAACCGAAGTTGTGAGGAATCTCCAACTGGCGTTGCTTTGTGTCATGATTTGCACCGCGTTGTTAATAGCCGATCTCCAAGCTTGTTTTTGGATTTTTATTTGCGTTCTATTGACTATGGTGAATGTTTGTGGGTTTATGCAACGTTGGGGGCTCACTATTGACTTAGTTTCCTGCATCGGTTTAGAGTTGGCGATTGGGTTGTGTGTTGATTATGCGACTCACATTGGACACACTTTTTTGACAATTAAGGAAGGGACTAGAAGGGAGAGGTCGCTCAAAACTGTGACTAGTATTGGGTCTGCTGTGGTTTATGGCGGTATTTCGACTCTGATTGGGGTTTTTATGTTGAGTCAGTCTGAGGCGTACACTTTCCAATCGTTTTTTAAGGTATTAATTGGGGGTTATTAATTGGTTTTAAAGTGCAAGTTTCAGATTTTTTTCCTGGTGATAGTATTCGGTTTGTTTCATGGTGTTGTCTTGTTACCGGTTATATTAAGTTGGGTTGGTCCAAAACCGTATAATGTTGGTACAATTGTGAGTGAGACAGAAATGATTTGATTGTATTTTGGTGAGGTAATAAAGAATAAAACATTGAGTGATATTTTACTATTTAAGTATTTGAAATAACTCCATTCAGTCTTTTATAATGACATATAGTATTACATAACCATTCATATTATTGCAAATGCAATCGAGTATACACACAGTACTATGAATACATCGTGCACACACACTTAGTATATACAAAAATTTTTCTACGCAAATTGTCCAGAAGCATTGGTTTGGTAAAACTTATGTTAGAATTTAAAAAAGTAAAAATATATAAAATAGATGTATGTAAATAATAAAACTCGCACTGCTGCACTGGACGTGATATGCGCAGTTGTCCATAAGCTAAGTTGAGGATTCATTGCTTTTTATTTTTTCCCAATAATTAGTTAAAGGACGGTTACAATTCGTATGATAAACAATGTAAATTGAAATAAAACAACGTTAAAAATATGCAAGTTTTAGATCCCCACACTTATTTATAGACAAGTTTAAGTTTAGTAAATAATAGTTTACAGCCTGAAACATTTCCATTTGGATGTAATTTACAATAAAACGATGTGAGAACGAAGGAACGAAGGTGAACGAATTATCGCAGCAACACTGTCACTAGAGCCCTTCCTTCATGGGGGCCATGGTACTGCTGTCTGCTTTAACGTAAACGTACACAGCCTTATTACACATACACAAATCACACTGACACAACCCGTGCACAGTATGTATAGGTTGAGACATCGATGATTGAAAAGTCGCAAATAAACACTACACCCTGCTGCTTCCTTCAATGCGGAAGACAATCGTCTTGATTGCATTCAACTAAATATAAAAATATTAAACTGTACAGAGATAATAAGGTACATTCATCATACAGTTATCAAAAAAGCATAGTTGATATTCACGCAAATATCGATATATGGACTACTGCTGAGTTTCAGCACAGCAAAGCATAAACATAATAACGTTATCATAAAAATATACACTTATTTATGGAGACAGTACACCACTCAATCCTACCAGAGGCACTTGAAGTCACTGAGTGCGCACCGACCCCGACACAGAACGACTATTATAACTGCATGACAGCAATCCAACAACACAGAGAGAAAGTTTCGATGGATATGTATTTATGGCCGCCACGGTCTATCAGCAGGCCAATTCCTGAGGTGCTGAGGGCTGCAGAGGGACCACAGGAGATATCGGAGGCGCCGACGGACGCATCAGATCAGGCCAGTATCACGGTTGTCCCTGATCGGACATTATATTATGAACCTGTTCTAATTTATAATGCAACCGTTGCTTCTGAGAGAATTCGTCCTCTTCCAAAGTCACAGTTAGCTGCTCGTTGTATTTCATCGCGTACGTATAAAGCTCATGTAATGCACAATTCGTGTTAAACTCAGTTGTATGAAGCTAAAACAAACATTTAAACACAGCTATAACTCAAACCAAACCTACCCTTGACTCTTCTGCCAACATTGCGTTCATATCTTGGTCAGAAATCGCCGACATCATCTTAATATCGGAGTAATACCTCTCCACCCACTCTTTATAACATGGAATGTCCTTGGCGTACAATAGTTTCGAACTTGGGGAGTCTTTACCTGAATTAAACAAATTAATCAGTGAATTAATTATTATACTTTAGAAAACATTCATAATCATTCATTTCGTTATTCGATATATTTCATTAATTCAATATTCATTTCTCGAATGATCCAATAAACTAGGGAATAATCGAAGTCGATAGTGATTATTTTGTTATATTGGTATTTCAAGTGACATTTGACAGCAAGAAAGAGATTAGAAGTTTATTGACCATCATTACAATGGGTCATTCTTTTTTGTTCAATCTTTGTATTTCATTTATTCAAATATATGAAACTCAAAAATTTGGCTATCAATTATTTCGTGATGGTGCGCATGCGCACTGGACGATTATTTCGATTATTGAAATATATCAGTTATGCTCAACACTAAAATTAATCACCTCAAAGATGCTTACCTAACCTATGATCGGATGTGGAACACGAGTCCATGAAAGTTTGAGCAACTACAGATAAACACGAATCCACGATATTTGACTTGTGTATGTCGAATACAAAATTCGGATTTTTAATAATATTGACCCAAAACCTGAGCGGTAAGGAATTACTCTTCCATGTGTGTACGACTTCAGGATCAGAAATGCCATGTTGCAATGCCTGATCGTCGAGAAAATCAAACATATATTTGATGGCAAGTGGTAACGCTGAGCCTCTATGTGCCGTACTAAATATCGTCTCGAATAAATCATCGACGAATTTTTGCAACGTCCCTTTTGTCGCCAAAAGTCGTGTGAGGTAAATCTCCGAGACCATTTTATTCCCTCTCTCACCCTCCTTTTGGTTATCATTGTCGTGGTGTTTGACCAAATGCCATACTTTGTAGCCTTGGTCTTGATCGTGGTTAAGTGGGCTTGTGGCACGACTTAATGGCGGACTTGCTGAACTGAATTTACTTAGATTTAGTGTTTCATATTTGTGGGATTTCTCATTCTTCTCAGAGAAAATACTTAAATTATAAATGGAACTTTGTTTTGACACTAGATTAAGACACCCGCCATCGGGGACTCGATAGTGGTTGAGAGTGTTTCTCCGCTTCCACTCACCCTCAACTTTGTTCGTCGTGTCTTCGTCGTATAAAATAAGACGGCCGGAGGTCCCCGTACGCCATTCTAAATCTAAATCGTCTTTTCTAGGTCTTTGCGAGTATGGGGTTGCTCTATAAATTGTATCGAGAGATTTCTCCTTCACTTGACTTATTGTATCACAGTCCAAAACCTTCACAGGGACATTCTCAGTGTTGTGGTCGAGACCACCAATAAAAACAGTTTGTTGAGAAATAGAAACATATACAGTCTAGAAAAAAAACGTCACGTTAAAAAAATTAAATAAATTCGAGTGGGCGGTGATTATAATCCTTCAGATGGCAACCCTGATTTTTGACATCCAATGACAAGTTTGCATTTTATTCATTTTGAGTGGAACAGAAAAATTGTACAGATTTATCAACAAGAAAATACCACCTAGGATTTGGACTTTGGAAAATTACGTTTTTAATGTTGTTTGTAACTAGAATTTTCAGAAGTAATTTTGAATGCCTATGGTTGGTAACCCCTTGTTATTGACGGTTGACGTTTTCTGTCAACCTGCCCTCAACTTTCAATTAAATTATCCATACAAGCTGACAGGTGACTTAACCTAAATTTTGACACTAGTGACGATATGTTTTGTTTGTCACCAGAAACCAACCTAACCAAATTTAAGATAACCTATTCACGAATATCCCTAGTAATTTCTTGTTGATACGACAATATTGTTGCAAGTTATTACAAAAATGCTGAACAAGCAAAAGTTGTTGCCAACTGTAGAATATTAATCGTCGCCTACTCTAATTATTTTTTTTTTTGATCATGATTTTGGCTCACCATAGGCTTAAAATCTATTGATTGTCTAATGAGTTTCTCCTCGCTGAGTGAGTATCTTGCTTCAGAAGTGATAGCATCGACGGGCCCCTTATCCACTTGCTGTTTCACGGCTCTGAACAACATGAATAGTGGCTCCCCGGCACACTCACGCAAAAACTTGTACAACAGGAATGTAAACCACGCACTTAGCATTTTCTCAGCAACACTTTCCGTACGTCTTAGAAGCAATTTCGGGTGGCTTTTCCCTTCCATGCACTTTTCGATAAGTTCGGCAAGAAGTGTTTTCAAAATGTCGGTGCAATACTCCATCTTGCTTTGAAGCGTCACCATGATTAGTGACGCTACATTCACTTTATCCCTCATCGAAAAATATCTATTACTTTCTAAAGTACGGATAAAAAGCAAGAGGAAGGTTTTGTTCATAATTAACTGCCCGAAACATCTCAAACCTTTCTCTTTTCGGATGAGTTCGGGTCGTTCCCATTGCAAGACAGCGTGGTCGTCCACATTCGGGAAGAGGATTTTCATAGCGTAAGTCCGGTAGTCCAAAAATGGAATACCACCAGAGGTCAAGTCACCGGTCAAGTCAGTCATTTCAGTCTGCAATTCAGCGAAGGCTTCTTTACACTCAGCGGCGACTCGTAACTCGAGAATGTCCATCTGTTCTTGCATGTTTTTAAGAACTCGGTTACTTTCGGTTGATTTTCGACGATAAGCGATTAAAAAGCCGATGAATATTACAATAATTACAACGACGATTGCAATTGCTACAATCAACGTGGGTTTTGAAATAGGACCGTTGAGACCTTGAGCGGGTGAGTATGACAAATGACCGATGTTAAAACGTAAGGTGCCACCCACTATTACTGTAACCTCTGGTAAGGCTTCACCATTGGGTTGGCCTTCGTTGTTTAAAGCCGGAGGTTGGGTTTCAGGTGGGCGACATGTTAGTTGTTGTCGGGATAGAGAAGTTACGTTACAAAAACTGTTACCAATTCGGACTTCTACATCCGATTCTTGACACGCCCGGTCGATATTTTGGCCCTAAATTATCAAACTGTGTCAATTATTATTTCACTAGAAGACTTACATTGATATTGAGATATTCCGACTTGTAGTATTTCACTTCTTTATCGAAGGGAATAAAAACGGGATTTGGGAAAAGTAAGAAAGGTGAGAAGTCTTTATTCAGGGTGAGATTTTGTACTCCTGAAACATTGTCCATCCTAAATCCATATTCTAATTTCAGGGGATTATCCGCGTCTAGTTTTGATTCATCTGCTTCTATTACTGGACTACTACATGTCATGCTGGTGTTACTTTGTACTGTACATTCCTGTAAAAATCCCGTCATAGGAAATCCCCCACTGTTTCATTACCAACTTACACTAACAAACATTTTCTGTTCGTAGTAAACATACATTTGTGGTTTTTGTATGTATGCGAGATTTTTCCCGGTAACTGAAATCTTAATGCCTCCAGCTGGTATACCTTTAGGAACCTTAATCTGACTAGCAACTCCCGATTCCGCCGATTCTATAATCGGATCTTCTACATATTCGAAATATTCTTTCTCGAAATAGCGATCGCCTTTATCAAATTTCATCCTCAATTTTTTCGGGCCGGTCTTATCACTCGCACTTGTAATACACAGGGCTTGATTTTGGTCGGTCCTGAAACGAGTTTAAAGGAGAGATCAACTTTCAAAATACAATTTTTTTATGATTCGTAACAAAAATATATATTGTAACTAGTTGGGACCTGTTACAAAAAGTTACAATTTCTTTAGACAATAAATAACAAATGTGACGGTTTATTACAAATAAATAAATACACTGGCCGCCAAAATTAACCGGACAACCAGAATTTTGCGATTATTCAACAGAGACAAAATTAAGTTTGTACTTATTTCAGATTATTGCCCGTTCTTTTCTGAATGAGGACAAATTTGTTTCAAGTGCCCCAGAGATACAAAGCATTAAAAAAGACGTTGCTTTTCTAATGTTACAGAAAGTTGGCTACATAAAAAGTTAGTTAAAATTATTGCTTATGTCACCAAAAGAGCAAAATTACGTCTTTGAACACAAAAAATCAGAAAAACTTAAGACTTCAAAGGATTACAAGTAAAACGATTAATTATTGGAAGCCTATTTTGGCAAATTCGGCCTACTTAATACGAACATTCATTGAAATTGGAAATGTAAGGCTTTTTTTGAACGTTTAAATCTCTCAAGTCTCAAGAATTAAAATTATGGAAAATGCGGTACACATTCAGAAAAGAATGGGCAATAATCTGAAATCAGTAAAAACTTGAGTTTGTCGCTGTCGCACACCACAGCTCAGTACAAAAATAAGTAAAAAAACTGTGCCTTAATCTTTTAAGTAATTAGAAGACAAAACTAGATATGTTATTGAATTAAATTACAATGATCTACAAAGTTCAAACGATATCTAAACATTTCTTGGCGTATTGCATTATTTTATTTGTTAATTTGCTATTTCAATTGTATACGTCTTTTTTTAACCACTGTTTTGTCGATTTTGAGACATTGTAGTACGAATGCTTAAAAACAATTTTGCTATTTGCATTGTCCTGATCAATATCACATTGAATAATACGAGAAATATAGCCTTTATGACAATATTTTTTTATGCGGCCTAAATCATTTAAAAATTGTTTATTCAAAACCACCGACACAATAAAACTTTGTTAACGAAGTAAATCATTGTGTTCTTTCAAATCATTCGTCTATTAAGGGAAATTATCGAAAAAAAGTCGTATCGCAATCGCGATCGCGCAGTAAACGGTGAGCTGTTGGATGGAGTTCACAAAATATTTAATTTTGAAGCTCCCAGCCTAAATATTTCGAATTTAATTTCACAAATGTTCATGTTTTATTACATTGCGTTTATTAGATAAATAAAAAAATGCATTTTGAAAGTTGATCTCTCCTTTAACCAAATGACCTAATTGAATGTCCTTTACTTACGAAAGTATCCGACAGGGCAAATCATCAAGGAAAGCCTGAATGTTACTCCCGGCGTTCATGTACTTCCCGGTGATTTGCAGCATCGTCCCCCCGGACTTGGGCCCGTATTTGGGGGCGATTCCGGTGATTACCGGATCGACGAAATTAAAATCGGTTTTCGATTCGCCTCTGTAGTCCTCGACTCGGACTAAAACCGGTCCATGGCGGGCTTCATTTATCCCCGGCCCATCGACTTTGCACACAATTTGCTTCGTTTTGATGTAGAGGTGTTCGTACGGTTGGCAATTGATTCCAGCAATCATGACTCCGGTGTATATATCCTGGAAGGTTTTCCCGAGGTTGATCCCCTGGATTGTGATATTGGTACCGCCTTCCCATGGTCCTAACTCCGGACTGAAGGAAATCACCTCCGGGTTAGGGCACGTTTGGCTCCGGTTGAGCCACACCGCTGAGCCTCTCTCGCACTGATCCTTAACTTCACACCGATCCGAGCTTTGGCACCATCCACAATCGTATTTCTTCGCCAAAGCCAAACACATGCCACAGTTATCAGCCATATCACGGCATCGATAGATAACAACTAGAAAATCACCTGATTGAGGGAAACTAAACAGATTGGGAACTCACTGTGAATATTATCGGGGTTATCAAGTGGCTTGGAGCCACCCCAAATGACGGCGAAAGTAGCGGTAATGTTGGGGGCACGGGACGTGTATGAAAACTCCATTGGGTCACAATAAATCGTATCGCCTAATAATTGTGCATTGACACTAGTGACTCGGCCTTCGATGTTAAATTGGCACACAAAACGTGTTTGGACAATGAATTGGCCAATGATATGCACTTTGACTTTGATTGCTTTTTTAATTCCTGAAGCTACGAGGATTTCAGGGGAGTTGCCCACCGTTGCGTTGATTGTGGGGCAAAACGCCGGCCCTGAGCGGTAACTTGGACCAGCCCTCTGAGACAGAAAAATTTAACCAAAATTAAAGGGGGTAATTCGTTACTTACACTAACACCTGTTACGAGTATGTCGTTTCGGCAATTTTCCGCCGTATCATGCGTACATCTGTGTCCATCCACGCACCAATCACATGGGAACGAGGAGGATACGCATTGCGTACAAGAACTGTAAGTGTTGCAATCGAAGAATGTGAAATTTGTTGCGACAAAATCCGGCCCGGATGTCATTCGGACTGATAGTTTGGCAGTAAAGTGATCTGAAAGGTGTGTGTCAATATCTCGTGATAAGCCCGAATAGGACTTACGTTGGCCGGGAGGGATTGACGGGAGGAGATCGGTCCTCGGCGTGGTGCAATTAACCCCGGATCCCTTCCTCGTAGCGTTTGTTATTAATGGTTTATCAAGAACAGTGAACGCACATAAGAAATGGCCGCTTAAACTCGGTAAATTGTCAATGATGAGGTCCAACTGAAAAATCGGGGGTTACATTGATGGGAAATTAAGTGTGAGGGATTTTATACCGTTCGAGCGGTGGTTCTTTGGAGTTGATTCGGTATAACGGAAGTTATTGTTGTACACCTTCCGCTCTTATAACTAATCCAATATAAAGGATCTTTGGCAGCGTCTTGACAGTCGGAGCGGAGGCTACACCTAAAACATTATGATAAAGTTGAGTTTTTTTTTTAAAGTTTATTGGGAAAACTAATTATATTTATTAAAACTTTTCCTATGATGGAATTATTTGTAATCAAAAAGTTTCCAACTGGCTTAAAATCAAATGAAAAATATGACTGCAAATAAATTAAAACAGTTTTTAATCACGATTCAGTCAAATATCATAGCCCCGGGACTCGGGACACGAAAAACATATTTATTGATTCGTCATCAAACCAAAGGTGTACCAACTTGGCTGTAAAATACTCTACAAACTATTCCAACTAAACAGTGATATTTATCTAAAATTTTGACTATAGCCATAATCGTTTAGATCCTGCTCAATGAACCGGAAATTGGTTACAACTTTGTTATTTTTTAAATAGAAAGTTATGTTTTTTATTGCGTTTTTGGATTACTCACGTGATTTTGAGACAGTTTTTATCAGACTTCCCTATACCTTAATTTAACCGTTTTTGAAATATTTAGACTTTTTGCATCTTTCTCTCCAAAACTCGATAACTCTACCATTTTTAATTATTTTGAAATCGTATTTGGGCATATGAAAAAGAAAGGTTAGTTCTTTTCTTTAGTGTATTTATAATTGGAAAAATAATTGACAAACCTCTATATTTTACCAAAAGTAGGTAAACTGTTTCCCAAATTTCAACGTGCTCTGCTAAACCGTTCTGAAAATATTTAGCTGTATCCATACTTTTTAGCGACCCTGTATACCTATTGTCTATTATTCGAGTTATCGAATCTCGATACAGAATATTGCTTTTTTGTATATTATTTTATTTGAAAATTATAAAATGTATACAAAAATTAACTGTTATGGCATAAAATATGCAAGTTGTTCCGGCTAAACTCCACATTAGAAATACAGGGAGTTCTAACAGTGATATTTATCTAAAATTTTGATTATTTTATCAGACTTCCCTATGCCTAAATTTAACCGTTTTTGAAATATTTAGACTTATTTGAATTTCTTTTAATTTGCATCTTCCTTTCCAAAAATCGATAACTCTACCATTTTTAATTATTTTGACATCGTATTTGGGCAGATGAAAAGAAAGATTAGATCTTTTTTTCCGTGTATTTTATAATTGGAAAAATAATTAACAAACCTCCAAAATTTAAGGTCACTTTGACAAACTTCAAATAATGGTAACTGAATTTTTTGAAATGGAAGGCCCCAATTTTTTCTTCACTAAATGAAAAAGGATTTAATTCTGCATTGATCGGTATACCTAAATTTAACGATTTCAAAGTTATTTTTACTTTTTTTTACAATGGAAAAAATTCATTACCATCCATGGTAATTTTCGCATAGTTTGCCGTCAAAATATTTCTCGCAAGTTTTTTTCACAATTCTTTTCGTAAATTTATTTAATGTAAATTTTAATAACTTTGTTATTCTATTTTTTTCTTCTTATTTTTATGACAACCTGTGCTAAATAGCTATGGCTAATGAATTTCTCACAATATCAAAAGAAGTTACTATAACTTGAAAACTATTAAACATAGGTTTAGGTAATGTTGATACAGATCGTAGCAGAACTAAATTCTCCTGCATTTAGTGAAAAAAAATGGGGTGTTTCATTTACAAAAATTGAGTTAAGGGTATTTGAAGTTTCCTAAACGTAACCTTACATTTTGGCGGTTTGTTAATTATTTTTCCAATTATGAATACACCAAAGGGAAGATCTAACTTTACTCTTTCGAAATACGGTTTCAACATAATAAAAAATAATAGAGATCAATTTTCGAATAGGAAAATTCAAATCCAAAAAATTTTAAAAATATCTAAATATTTCACAAACGAATTTAGGTTTAGGGAAGTCTGGTAAAAACTCTCTCAAAATCACTTAAGTAATTCAAAAACGCAATAAAATCAGAACTTTGTTATAACAGGAAGTGCCGCCATCTTGAAAATATTTTCACTGAGCAGAAGCTAACTGATTATGACTATAAACAAAATTTTAGATAAATATCATTGTTATAACTCCCATACTTCTAATGTGGGGTTTAGCTGGAACAGCCTGTATAATTATGAGCACATTCATCAAGGACTTTGGTTTAGTGTGAATACTACCGAATTTCGCGGTTTCTATTGAATAAAAGTGGAGGAATTGCAGTTGAGCTGCAAAACTAATAAACCACCTAAGACATCGACTGAAACCAAAACCGAGTTGTTTAGGAGGGGAACAAAACTAATTATGAAGTAGAGTCGCTAACCTCTCGGGAAAGCCTCTCTATCAAAAAATTAAATTAAAGTAGGACTCCAAACCGATAAAGATAGTTCGAGTTATGCGAGATTCTTCTCAAAACCGTTAATTTTTTGGATATAATGCGAATGAATTTTAAGTGAAGGTGAAAAGCAGATTTGGCGGCAAAGAGCAATTTATAGATTTGCATGGACCAGGGGAAAACTTGCCAGATATTGCATGTCAGAAGGTGGTGGAATGAAGGAATCCACATAATTAACTAGGGGTAGGAGCAAAAGAACGTGGCTAAATTGTAAACTATCAACCTAACCAAAAATAACACCTGAACGAATTGAATTTACTTTTTAGGCAAATCCCGGCTTTAATTTTCGGATTTTCGTAAAAGTGACTTGTCTTGCATTCAGAAGAAAATAAAACAAAGTCAATTAGGAGACTCCTTCGTTACTTTTATTTACCAAGTTGTAAAACAAAATTTTACACTTGAGTAATTGGATAATAAAAGTCTTAAAATATGTAATTAGAAGTTTTAATTGCCCAAAAGTATAGGACAGTTATTGAAGAATCGGCATTAAAAGTTATAATGGATAATTAGAGATGCCGGGACAGTCGCGAAATAAAATAAAAATCTTTCATTTCGTTAGTTAAATAGCAGGTGGTGTGTAGTTAATGAAATAAATTGTAGGTACATGTTAGAATAGCTGTTAGAAGCACTTTACTACCAAATAAATTTCATTAAATTCATTGCTGAAACAAATTTCATCCCCTTACTTTTCAAAGAATTTTCGGGCAATATCTAAACTTAATTACGTTCATTTGGAGGAATTCTAGGCACGCTTATTACATTGTTTCGCCATTTTTGTTCCAAAAAACATGTCACTACTTGTACTAATTACTAATAGTGATCTGTTAAGGCAACTTGAAGGGTGGCTTTATTTATTGTTCCATCTGTTATGAATGAAGCCAGCTCATTTACGTTGATGCGTTGCATTAGAAACGTAATTTCCGAAAATTTAAATTACTTCCGACAAAGATAGTGTGCACGTTTATACCTTCATGTCACTTTAATATTCCACTGTCACTCTCAAAGAAAAACCTACCCTACATTTCCAAACAACGAAAAGCGTCCTTTATTAATTGAATTTTTACTATTTTATTGTTGCACTATCTCAGTTTCATCGCAACAAAAATGACTCATCCTGTGGTGGATTACTCATGCTGAGGCAAGTATTCAAAAATAAATTATGCCAAGTGAAGAGCATTTTGTTTACCGATTTAATTAAATTTAAAAAGTGGATCTGCGCTGTTGAATCCTTTTGTAAAATGTGATTACAGCGAGATTAGGTTTAAAAAAATGATCTGCTGATAGGAAAAAATTGTGGTCGGACATTTCGTTTGATTCATTGATGTCTGGTATCGTAAATTTCAAATATGCATATTACTGGAGCAATTTCAAAATTAAAGCGACTTTAATCTGAAAAGCTGCAAAACTTTTCGCCAACATTTTAGTTTGTAACGAATCATAAAAGTGCATTTTTTGCGAGTAATTTAGCATCTGTTTTAGTTTACGACATTTTAATATTGGATGAAAAATGTACCAATTTCACGTAGAGAATTACAACAAACAAACGCGAGCGTCTTTTAACGGCCAGTTGCAAATAAAAGTGAAATAAATTCGACTGAGTCATATAAATAAACAATTTATGGACTTGGAGTTGGAATTTATTCGAGTTGCGGTGACATTTACCTATTATTTATTTTAGATAATTAACCAAGTTCCGGATTTGATTTTGGTGAAAAATATTTATGACCCTAGTAGGGCTGGCTGCCCTTCATTGCACGCAATCGGGCTGAATTGTTGCGTTTATTGAATTATTTTTGTGGAAAATAAACGTTTCATTATATTTAAATTTCAACCGAGTTGTGCGCTTATAACACTCGAATACTTCACACATTATTATTTTGCGGATTTCGGTTTGTTATAATTTATCAAATTTCTAAATTTGGTCGATGCGGTCGCGATTTTTGTTTAGTGGGCGATTTTCAAATGGCTCATTGTTTCAAAATTCAACACCCACAAGCCACAAATAAGGCTGTCATATTTTTATGAATTACGCAATTTATGGACATTGGACGCTCTTGTTCTGCCCTTGACTTCTGCGTTCGCAGAATCTCACTTCACATATCAACTCTTAATTTCTCACTTTTATTTTCCTCCGACAAATATTAAAAAACCTTTATGAGAGTTGTTATTGTTATTATCTTCTCACTGCACATGGAGGAACATTTTTAATTCCCATTTGCGCATTTTTCAACGCAATATCTCAGGGGTAAATAACACAACCCTTCCTTTGAAGACTTTTATTTAGACGGGTATTTATACAAAAATACTACAAACAATAACTGATTCCTTTATTAAAAAATCTGGGAAGAAGCTTCCAAGAAGTAAATAAACCAATTATTTTTAATATAATACATTCTAACTTGGTCTCCAAGAAAATTTCAGAAATTATCATAATAACAAAGCAGACAACAGAACGACACTTTTCTACTTATTTTCCAAAATGTTGTACAAAAAGATAGTTCTGGATTCCAAAATTTTAAAATGTCCAAACTTTGGTCCTCTTATTCTGATATTTTAAACAAAATTTCTTTGTCTTTTTCGTTTCTTCATGTTGTTCAGTTTCACTTATTTTTCTTTTTGTTCATTTCATTATTTTATAGCTGTTTAGTGATTGTTTTAGTAATTTTTTTTTAATATTTTTTGTCGTTTTATTGGTTGTAATCTGAATTTGTTTTGTTTTTTTTTCTTGGTCGTTTTTTAGTATTATTTGATTGTTTTCCTTTTTAATATGTCGGAAACGTTTTTTTTTTCCAAATATTTGTTGTTTTTTCTTAAACACTGATATGAAACCGTCCACAAATTTTTTTCTGAAACTTTAAAGTAATAATGATTTGTTTTTTGTATTGTTTCCTTTTTTGTTATATTCTCTTTTCCATTACGTTTTTATTTATTTTTATATTTTCGTGCTTTACAACATTTTTTATCGGATTTTTATGTTTTCAATTATTTTTGAGATATTACTTGAGTTTTCGCTTTTTATTTTTAATAGGGTAATTGATTTCACTATAAAAATACTACACGCAATAACTGATTCCTTTATTAAAAAAAATAAATTTCCAAGAAGTAAATAAAACACAATTATTTTTAATATAATAAATTCTAACTTGCAGAAAATTTCAGAAATTATCATCATAATGATAAAGCACACTTAACTACTTATTTTCCAAAATTTTGTGCAAAAAGATAGTTCTGGATTGCAAAATTGTAGAATATCCAAATTTTGGTCCTAAATGCTATCCTAAGTTATCTCTTATTTTGATATTTTAAACAAAATTTCTTTGTCTTTTTTCATTTCTTCATGTTCAATTTCACTTATTTTTCTTTTTGTTATTTCATTATTTTATAACTGTTTAGTAATTGTTTTAGTAAACATTTTTTTCATATTTTTTTATCGTTTTATTAGTTGTAGTATGAATTTTCATGTTCAATTTCACTTATTTTTCTTTT
>NW_025400995.1:1226623-1266516 GCF_015345945.1 Tribolium madens | reverse complement strand
ATAGGGTAATTTATTTCACTATAAAAATACTACAAGCAATAACTGATTCCTTTATTAAAAAATTCAAGAAGAAACTTACAAAAAGTAAATAAAACACAATTATTTTTAATATAATAAATTCTAACTTGCATTGTCACAATTTCCAAGAAAATTTCAGAAATTATAATCACAAAGCAGACAATAGAACAACACTTTTCTACTTATTTTTCAAAATGTTGGATTGCAAAATTTTAGAATGTCTAAACTTTGGTCCTAAATGCCATCCTAAGTTATCTTTTATTTTAATATTTTAAACATTTTTTTTGTCTTTTTTCGTTTTCTTCATGTTGTTCAGATTCACTTATTTTTCTTTTTGTTCATTTCATTATTTTATAGCTGTTTAGTGACTGTTTTAGTAAACTTTTTTTTTATATTTTTATCGATTTATTTGTTGTAGTTTGAATTTCTTTTGTATTTTTTAATGATTTGTTTTTTTTTTTGTAATGATTTTCTTTTTTGTTATAGTCCTGTTTCCATTACGTTTTCATTTATTTTTATATCTTCGTGGCTTTACAACATTTTTTATCTGATTTTTATGTTTTCAATTATTTTTGAGTTTTCGCTTCTTTATTTTTAATAAAATGATTGATTTCACGACTAAAGTAAAAAGAATGTGGTTTTAATGTGGTCAAATTCTTAATAATTTTGGCTTTGCGATGGCTGGTGATGTCGGGTCGGAGTAAAATTCTTTCTTTTGGAATTTTAAGTGGATCATGTGAGCGGATATATGCAAGTATAGTGTCGTAATTTTGGCATTAGGTATTCCGGTAGTGAATTTGGGTTGTCTTGCAGCAGGTTGCAGGTTTATTCCATTGGTACATACCAAATGTAATTACAAGCGAGATAGAAGTGTAGATGGCAATCGCCGAAATAATAGGATAATTTATCGTGGGTTTGCATGAGATTACCTGTTTTTCCAGCAATTATTTGGGTAATGGGTATTTCGAGCAAGTCGCATTATGTCAAAAAGTTTTGTAGTATTATTTTGTAGTGGCGCCAGAGCAGGAGCATTGTACTTGTTGCAGTGATTAATTTTTAATGCATATGTAGCTGTCGCAGTGAGTGTTTTAGTTGAGTTGTAAAAAAAATTAAAATGAGTCGTTACAAAGTATCAAGAGCTGTAAAAAATTTATCTGGAGACACGAAAGGAAATTTAGTATTTGTAAAAAGTTGCGTAAATTTTTATGGGTACTTGGAGATATGATTGAAATTATTAAAGCACAAAGAATTTCGTCAGATAGATAAGCACTATAGATAGATAGTTATTGGGGCCTAATGTATAATTTAATATTTATGGCAGTGTAATGTAATGGTTGACAAATTGTGGATCGTTGACAGAATATTGATTTTACCATTAGTGCACCTGGATACGACCGGGAGTGAAATGCCTGCTTTTGATGAACAATTAGAACAGTGATTGTCTATCCTCTAATTGTTAAAGCGGAGCCGCCACAAAATAATTCATAAACTTTTCACAGCGCTCCCGACACTATTTACCTCGCCTAACTTTATTCCCCTATTACAATACATTATCCTGGAACGTCACAAACAACCTTGCTAATAATACTCAAACTTGAATTGATTGTTTATTCGAATAAATAAAAACTAGTCAAAAAAATGATTTCGCCAGAAACCATAAACCAAAAAGTTAGTATAAAGTTCATTTCAGTGTTAATATTAAAATTTTCAATTACCCCCGGAAAGTTTCCTACACGCCCTAAATTGGATCTCGGTTCGCTTCGAGATATATTAAATCTTTCTAATGCGATTTTACGGTATAATTTATAACAATTAGAAAATAATCCGACAAGAAAGCCAACAAAAACTATTTTCGATCAATTTACACACACACGTCGAAAACAGAATTGGTTTGTTCTTAGGAAGAAGAATGCCGTTTACCTGTGGCCTTACTATTAGAATGTCAAGGTCTGTGTGGGTTTATATTTCACTTCAAATAGCAAGAGAATGGATTATTCTCCAACATATCAGCGCCGATGCAAATAAATTGCAATTGCAATTAATTTTTTTTACTTTTATCTTATTACAATTGATTTCTATTGGTTATTAAAAAAGGAAACTTACTTGTTTTCCAACGAACACCACCCACAGTATGGATCTTTCGCACCGAGGCATTCCAAGCAACTTCTATACACACTGCATTCCTGCACTTTTACTTTCGACACCTAAAACAAACAAATCAATAGTCAAAAATTGAATTTTCACTCGAAGAAAAATTGCGTTAAAAATAAAGCAATTTGACAATTCCATTATGGGCACATAAATCAGGTAAGTAAACAAATAAAATTTCATAAAGCTGAATCATGAAGTGATAGATAATATCGAATTATGAGGCTATATTTTTCGATTAAAATAATTGTGTGACGCTTGAATCAATTCGGAATTTTTCGACAAAATTAAAACAAATGTATTCAAGGTGTAAAAAACATATTTTTTGGTTGAGAAGGAGCTGTAAAAGTTTGATGTGAAGAATTTCTGTCGACGTTTTAAATGCATAAAATAAAAACGCGAATTTAAACGAGTCTGCAATTCTATCTACCTCACGGTGATACACGAGTGCATATTTTATTCAAGATCTAAAAATGCGAATAAAAAGTTTGAGCACGTTTTTAAAAATTCTACTTGCGAGTCGTTTTATACGAAGACACATGTAGCTGAAAATGTTTCAGCTTCGAGCAATTAAGCATCATCTAAGCATATCTTGTGAATTTTGCTTTTATTTGGACGTGAAGCGGAATTAAAACTCCGAGTTAAGGGTTGGTGTAGCATGTATTTTGTCAACAGCAGTTCGATATCGAAAGTATCTTAAAAGGAATTACTTTTGTTCGTTCTTATTACGAAGGTATTATAAGAATTAGGGAGGCGGCGGAAGACGAAAGACTCGGGAAATCTTCAAGACCGAATTGGAAAAATACTTAAGCAACTTTAAGAACACATATTGATGTGATTAAAGCGGAAAATAAAAATTTATAAAGGCTGTAATGGGCGTGATTTCGTTGCAAAAATAGTCATCACGGCGCGTACTTCCCCAGCTGCGGCAAAATACCTATTCCATAAGTTAGAAGGCCTTAAAACACGCACAAACCCTAGTCAAGGCACGCACAAGACGCCTCTCAATCCACGCATGCGTCATTTCAAAAGGGAGGAACAAACTTTTCATTGATCATATTTTCCTTTTCGAATGAGTCAAGTTTATTGAGTGGTTGTAGTGTGGCAAACTCAATTTTGATTGGCACTTTTCAAAAAAAAAAATATATAAAAATACCCACACACAATATTATAAAACAACCCCCATCGCCACCACCAATTAAGATAAATTGATAGCTGTCACCCAACCGGAAATCAAATCAATATCAAAAAAGTCGTCCGTTCCTGTTTAGCCACTTTGCGATTAATCTGTTTTAATAAAAGTCGTTGGGAGCATAATCCCGGCTAGGAGTTATCCCGACTTTCCTCTAAATAAAATTACAGAGGGATATAGCAGAACCGTATTTAACTGTTGGTACTAAGTGTCGCAACGCCTTTCGAACGATCGATTTTGTTAGAAATTTACAAGTGGATTAGAAAACAGAACATTTTCAAAGTAAACAGTCGAAAAAAGAAACAAACAATCAAAGCGAAAACGAAGTAAATAGCCGAAGCACGTCTAAACACTTCCTAACAAAAGGTGGCCCTCTATAAAGTGCACACGACACACAAGGGGGGGGCGTAAAAATGAAATCTGCAGGAAGCTGTCACCACCTCAAATATTTACCCGACTCAATCAAAAGTAATTAAATCGATACTGGTTCAAACCTACCTTTTTCTCTGTCATCACATATAAATGCATCAGTTGCGAGTCGAAATACAAATCGGGATTTACAGGTGAGCCTTCCTCGACTGTCAAGTCGCCATATTCCAGAGCCGAAGAGCGCGACTCCACCACCACCTGAAACAAAAAACAAAATTTTACATTACGGGATTAAAAACCGGTTTTAGTTGGGATTAGCACACCCGATCCTTGTCAAACCGGTTTTTTTTTTTGATTCGTGATAAATCCAAAATGACCGTAATAAGTTGTGATATCCGTGCGGAAAGCTGTCTAGTCTCATCTTTTGGTAAAGTTTAACTTACATCGATTCTCCCTAGTTCAGCCTACTCTGTTCTTGTAATAAGATTTGCTGTGGTCCTCACCTGCGCCGATCCAGACTTATTCCCCAGACAACTATTTAAAATCCCCATTGCTATTTTACTCCCAGCAAGTAAAATTACCCTCCCACTGAAATATATCAGGTCAACACCACAAACAATAAGTTCACTTTTCAAAAATCGATGTTGCATCATCAACCCTCATACATGAATCACCAATTCCACTAAAGCGAATCAATCGGTGCCGTAATTAAACTTAGCATAACTCCCAGACGGTTAATTTATCGAAATTGTTGCACCAAATATGATTATCAATCCTCGTGTCAAAAATTCGCAACCCTCAACTCGGAAAGCCGCCATATGCGTCGCCATAAAAAATATCAAAGAGTCGGACTTATCTGATCCTCTTGATTGCAGTATTGCCACAGCAACAGTTACTTTTTAAAGGGGGACCATATGAGTATTACGGTCTTATGACCTTTTCCCTCGAGTCTAGAGCCTGACAAGTGCGCTCGACTGAAAAAAACCCATCCACACCATAATTTTCGACAAAATTCCACGATCGATCATTTAGTCGTATATTTTTATTTAGGCCAACCGACAAGAATCCACTCTTATCGTGCCAGCTTTTAACAAAATCGTAAAACATCCCATTACTTCATAATAACAAATTCATTTTATCTTCCATTTTGTGAGCAAACATTCAAATATTTAATTAATCACACAAATTTTCTTTAATTATATAGTGTGATTCCGCAAAAAAACTAACTAAAAACAAACTTGACCCGAATCGAAACTTACTCATAAATTATGCAAATAGTCAATAACTGAGTCATTTACGACAGGATTCGACGATAAACTAATAAATTTAGAAACAATAGATATTGATTTCCTTGGTTAATTAATTTTTCTGTAAGATGGCCATTAAAAAATGTCCATTCTGTTCGCACCTGTAAAATAGTGCACCATAAAACCGTCAAGGAGGTGCAAATGTTACCATATTTATTTTCTATAAGCACGAGAGCATCTGGAATGTAAGTAGTAAAATAAAATAGAAATATAAAAAAACTCAATATTGTGTCTGTAAACGTTTTATTTGTTTGCTCCTAAATATGAGTAATAATTTTCGTTGAAAGGGTTTTTTATCTCCCCTAATCTGTTATCGTAATTAAAATAATTCGTGCTGACACAACCCTTTTCTTTAAAGTGAAGTTAATTTTATTTTAGTATTTACGAATTTTACGAAATAAAGTCAGAATGCATGTGGCAGGGGATAGTGAATTAATTTAGGAAAAAATGGGGTTTCGCCACCATGATAAAAAATTGAAATTTGTGTGAGACATGCCGTATCGACAAATTGTTAGGTGTCCAGCACACGAGCCACCCCTGACTGTTTCAATTCTTCTTGGTGGAGGACAGTTTAGAGGGGTTTGAGATTAGTCTGAAATAAAATATGAAATATTGCGTAGTGGGGAAAATGTTACAATAGATTGTGAACCTTCAATACAATACGGTATTGAAGCCGCGTTAAATTCAATAGAACCGCTTTTATTTCCGGGAAAATAATTCCTACCACCGCTCTTGATTTTGTGCTAATTACCAGTGTATGAGGGAGTAATCCCAAAAAAAAACAGGAAGTGAAATTATCACCACTGTTATGATTATTTCAAATGGGAAAACAGCGCTGATAAAATTGTTTTTGTCGGTGGACGCGACATAAATTCAAAAGACAAATCTTATGTAAACCAAGTATAATTGAAATATGTGGTGTATTTGAAAAGGGGGCTAACGGTAATCGCGATGTAATCCCAGTCTGATCCTGAGAACTGTAAACAGATGTAGCCGTCCCCATTACAGCTAGCAATTATCACCGCTGGCAACCCTGGACAAGCATGCAAGGGTAGCAACGCCCTTAACTACTTTTTTAAACTATGCGGTTCAACTTCGACAAACACACAAAAAAACTTTACAAAATCGAGCAATTAACTCCCGAGTGCGTGCGATTCGAAAATGGGACAAGAATTATGGAAAACACGTAATCGAAACGATTTACCGCAATGGAAAGAAAGCGAAAATAATGACAGTATCAGGGAAACAATCAATTTTGTTTAAACTGTTCAGTGGCTTTAGAACGAAATTAAATAAATCATATAGAGAGTTGCGAGAGCGTCAATTGTCAAGACTAACAATCGCCGAGTTGACGATTTGGCGCATTGGTGTCAATAATTAGTGGACGGCGCACCTTTCCACTAGCGATAAAAATACCCCGATTAATATTTGATATGGTCGCTTTTATATATGATATATCCATGTAAAGCAGTTAACATGATTTTGCCATTTTGCCACAAATAAAATACCCGTTTAAAGCCATTAAACGTGCCAATAAATTCATTTTGAACGGAACGAACGAACGCATATTTATATCTATATAAAACATCCTCCATTAAAGCCACCCAAGAAAAGCGAGAAAATTCTTTAACGTCTCTATCGACAAATTGTCACAATAGACGGCAAAACGATTTTCCACAATAACTATACTAGTAAACCAAGAAAAGTGTCTGTGAAAAAACGCAAATCGTTTCTCGACAGGTGTTGTTTGTTCTAGCTGTCATTTCAAGAGAGTTATTTAGTCACAGTCGAGTGGTTTATATTAAATTTAAAAGTATAAAAGCGAATTGAAGCAATCATTAATTTTCAACATCTCAGTCGAATTCCGAAGGGAGCAAGAAAAGGAGCAATGAACGAATCGATCGGCTAATACATTTAATATCACATGAATAAGTAAAGTATATACAAGTGGGTGGTTTTATCAGTGAAGTTCGTTACGTGTGCGGCTCACCCCGTGAAGCTTCCTGTCAACCACTGCTGAATTTAAATTTAACACAAAGGCTTTAGAATCGTAATTTTAAATTCGATATAACCACCGGCAAGAAAAGTGAATTGAAGAAAGTTTCTGTGTACATAGAACGCCTTGTGTCGCTAAAAGAACTAGTAATCTAAGGTTAAGTGTAGAATTTCATATTCATGAGAGAAATTGTTGAAAGCGTTGTTTTGCAAAACAATAAAACTATGGATTTCAGTATCAAGTTAGTAACTTGTTACAATTTCAATAAAATTGTGCTTTTGTGCGGTCAAGCGGCGTGTAATCGGATATTTTACATGTCCTGAAGTTAATTTTATAACTAATAAATAATTCTTTGTCACTCTATCGAAAACCTGTATTCGAACAACGGGTGATAAGTTTTAAATAAAAATAACTGTCGTGTGTAAATAACGTTTTTAAACGTGGCACCCACACGCCATTTATTTATTTATGGAAAAAATTAAATCGGATCGAATACTAATTTTGTCGAATATTAAAAATTCCTCCCTTGCGCAGAATTTAAAATATTCTGATTCAAAGCTTTGTCAGTAAACCATTGAAAAAGTATCGATAAGTATATGAGAAAATGGCATTTCTTAAATAAATAACGAAACAGAGGGAAAAGACGCGAGCTATCTCTTTTGATACCGGAGAGAATTTTCCATATTCCAGGGCGAGTGAAGGAGTTAAACTGCCATAAACTAAAATAAGATAGTTAGGTATCAGGTATGGGGTAAGTTGAAAGTTATAATATATGTGCGTTCAGATGCGAATTCCAGGGAGGCGAATATTGTTCTGGTTAGACTGCATCAATTTGTCACCCGACCCTGAATTTATCTAACCTCAATGATGAGGTAAATGCTGCCCTCTCGTTAGCCGCTCCCAGCACTAATTGTAATTTCAACCAAAAACAATATTCATTTTTATTGTTTAAATAATGCAACTTATTGGCAGAAACGCTTCTTAACTGAACAGCGAACCTCTTCATCTAGAAATTTCAATAAGTCGAACATTTACTAATCAATGTAATTTTCCCTCTTTAAATTGAACAGATTTCAGTTGTAAACCTTTAAAAGTAGTTTTTTTTTAATTCCCGCAATTTTACGTTTAATTTCTGCAATATGCACGTGTTTTCCGTCTCTTCACACAAAATTTAAGAAAACTTTTTCGAAAAAGAAGAAAAATGTATCAGTCTTCAATAGAAATTTTTTGTCACCTCAAAGATAGATGAATAAAATCTGTATAATTTTTGTAGTACTTCAAGAATTTACATATGTGTATGTACAAAGTGTCCCGGCTAAAAACCACATTAAAAGTATTGGGAGTTATAACAATGATATTTATCTAAGATTCTGTTTATAGTCATAATCGGTTAGGTTCTGGCAATGAAAATATTTTCAAGATGGCGGCACTTCCTGTTAAATAGAAAGTTGTTTTTTATTGCGTTTTTGGATTACTCAAGTGATTTTGAGAAAGTTTTTTTCCCGATACCTAAATTTAACCGTTTTTGAAATATTTAGATATTTTAAAAAATTTTTGGATTTGATTCTTCTTATTCAAAAATCGATACCATTATCGATACCATTTTTTATTATGTTGAAACCGTATTTAGGTGTACGAGAGAGAAAAGTTAGATCTTTCTTTTGGTGTATTCATAATTGGAAAAATAATTAACAAACCGTCAAAATGTAAGGTTTTGTTTAGGAAACTTCAAATACCCTTAATTCAGTTTTTCCAAATGAAACACCCCAATTTTTTTCTTCACTAAATAGAGGAGAATTTAGTTTTGCTTCGATTTGTATTAACATTCCCTATACCTATGTTTGATAATTTTCAAGTTATAGTAACTTCTTTTGATATTGTGAGAAATTCTTTAGCCATAACAACTTTAGTATAGATATAAGATTATCAAAGTTATCCAAATTTAGATTTAATTTGTATTTACAAAAAGAATAACAAAATTGTGAAAAAAAACTTAGCGTTTTTTCAGTGAGAAATATTTCCATGCGAAAACTACCATGGATAGTAATGAATTTCGTTCACTGTAAAAAAGTTAAAATAACTTGGAAATCATTAAATTTATAGGGCATGTTGATACAGATCGGTGCAGAATTAAATTCTATTTCATTTAAAAAAAAATTGAGACCTTCCATTTCAAAAAATTCAGTTACGTTATTTCCTTGAAGTTTCCCAAACGTAACCTTAAATTTTGAAGCTTCGTTAATTATTTTTCCTATTATAAATACACGAAAGAAAAGATCTAACCTTTCTTTTCCATATGCCCAAATACGATTTCAAAATAATTAAAAATGGTAGTGTTATCGATTTTTGGAGAGGAAGATGCAAATTAAAAAAATATCAAAAAAGTTTAAATATTTAAAAACCGGTTAAATTAAGGTATAGAAAAGTCTGATAAAAACTCTCTCAAAATCACTTGAGTAATCCAAAAACCGGAAGTGCTGCCATCTTGAAAATATTTTCATTGAGTATGAGATTATGGCTATAACCAAAACTTTAGATAAATACAGGATCGCTAAAAAGTATGAATACAGCTAAATATTTTCAGAACGGTTTAGCAGAGCACGTTGAAATTTGGGAAACAGTTTACCTATTTTTGGTCAAAGTTCAGGCGGCAAAGAGCTAACGATGGATAAAAACAACATTTCCAAGGCTAAAAAATCACATTTTTCAAAATTTAATTAGTTCGATTTTTTTTTAAATAAGGTATGCATGTCACATTACAGAACTCAGAAAAAAATATTAAATTTGACTCTTCCTGACATTAAAAAAAATCAAGTTAGCCTTGTATCCCCAGAACAAATGACGATAAAAGTTTGATAAACATATGAGCCGATGTAATTTAAATACTTTTAAGCGTCTACCAAATTTCAATAAGTTTCGTTGAATAGTTTTTATAATATTTAACTGTACCCATACTTTTTAGTGCCCCTGTATATACTTCCGGATGAGTTGTCAATGTTCGCTTTCAGCGAATGAAACTCGAAAATGCTTTTTATTTTATTTTAATTTTAAAATGAGCAATGTAATAATTAGCGGATAGTGTTGAGCGAGTCGTCCAATTAAAATAATTCAGTGTTTAGCTTATGATTAATAAACTAACAAGCAACATGAGTCTATTGAGCAATATCGGGCATGTTATTCGACAATTGCGGCATCTCCGGGTCCATGCCCGGCATTAGTTGGTATGCAAGATTGAAGGTTTCATTTGCATTTACAAATTCTGTAGTGACTTGATTTCAGGTCGGAGGTGATGTGCGGGTTTTTTAAACAATGTTAACAAATTTATCGGCGCTTAAAATGAATATAACGTCCAGTGAACAAGTTTATTTATGTTTCAACGCCTCGAACCACAATTAGCAGTTTCCGACAACTCAATCGGAAACACCAAAAACCATTTGTGGCGAGACTATCAACTTGGAATACAACAGACAAGAGATAATAAAAAGGAAAAAGCCACACGACTGATAAATGTGATCTTTTCCCGAAAAAACTCCTTCGGAATTATGCATTCACTAGCAGTATTTGGCAGCACCGCCTCTTGCATAAACTGCTATTTGACATCACAGGGGTGCGAAATAATAGACAAGCACAAGTGTGGCTGATTCAATTCTTTAGGTTGGAGGGTGTACGTCACATCCGCTTCGATGTTTCTTTGTTTTTTTTTTAAAGGGAATTAAAAGATGGACAGGTTTTAGAAGGGTCATTTCCGTTTAGAGAGGTGTATCAGTTTATGAGCAATTTTAGTTTTTATATAAGTTCGAGAATAAATGGAACCATTCACGCCATCTGAAATTGGAAAGAACCCTCGGAAAGTTCCTTACGGCACTCATAACGATCCTGCTATTAAAGCACCGTATCTATGAATCTTTATTGCAGAAACTCTATATGAAAGGTTACTGAAACGCAAAGGTGTGCTTTTAAAATAAATCCGCCTTTTTAATTAAATAGCCGATTGATAATGAAATTTTTCCCAAAATAAGCAATCGCCTTAACGTGGCCATTATTCGCGAAATGATCAAAATTCACAAGTCTCCCCTACAAAAATGAAGTGAAGATAAAGTAATAATTATTCCGGCGTTGTATTGCATTCTTTCCTTTAAAACGAACAATTTCCTGCTGTAAAAGCGCTATTGGAAACTGCCATTTCTTAAAACAAATCCGAGAAAGAAACCGGAGAACTGGATTCGTTTCCAATAAACACAAAAATTCAAATCCACTCTCTCTCGGTTGTAAATTTTGGTCATTTTGACGGAATTTTTATAGAAATCAATTTTCGCTTAAAAACGAACTCTTGTTCGTATGGACGAGTTATAAAACACAACTACTCGTACTTCTTGAAGCAAAAATATCGGTCACATAAATTGTGACACAATATTGTCTCCCGGTCCTTCTGTTTATTTATGTCGACATTCAGATCATAAAATATTTTATGATTAAAGCTCCATACACGCCGAATCGAATTTTTTATTTATTGACATTGTTTTGACTCTCTTAAATACCTTGAAAATCATTTCATCTTTCCCATTACAACATGGTTTTGTTTACAAAGAGATAAGAATTTATTTGTATTGAAATTCTTCTCACACTAGAGTGCTGGTAATTAATTAAAAGCTGATTTTACATGAATAATGTTGGTAAAAGTCAAGTACTGTGCCACCGTCCACATTTGGTAAGTCCTCGAGGTGAAGAGGGCAACACCCAAAACCAACAATCTGTTCATACAAAGTACCAGTTCTATTTTTAGCGTCTCGCTAGAAAATAATTGTTTGATCATTACAAATTCGGTAGTCTTCCAATCTGTAATTCACTTAGTGGAACGTCAATGCAAATTTTTCACTGACGAAGTTTTTTAGAAAAATTGAAAACAATTTAGTGTCAGTTGAACGATCGCTCAAATTGTTATATTCGCATTTTTTCCATTATCTTTTAAGAAAGCTGTTGTTCTAGTTAAAACTGTTGTTGAAAATCTAATAACTGTAGAAACACGATAATCAAGTTTCACAGCGGTTTTCTTGAAGAAAATGCACAAAATAAAAAATCTAAATCCACTTCCGACACTCTTAACCCCTGAGGTCTCCTCCTCAAATCTAATCTCATTTATTTTATTCATGAAGCAGTTTTTTCATTTTTGACCGCATAATTTGTTTATTAGTAGTAAATGTTCACTGGCAGGAAATAATATTTATCGAAAATCTATTGGTTAAAAATAGAGAATAATAATTGGAATTTTACTTCCCGTTTCCAGATCGAGAGTCAGATTAACAAATATATTATACCCGATATGGTAAATCGTAATTAGTCGAATGAAAATTTATTAACTAAAATCACGAATCACTATTTTATTAAAACAGAATGTAAAGGAGCACATTCCGTAAATTTTCTCCAAAGCGACTACTTGGAATTTTATTTGTTAATCAAAAATCTAAATTAATAACACGACATTGTTAACATTCTTTTTTTCTATTTATTCATTAACGTAATCAACGGAAACTGGTTGCTTCTCGGTATTTAATCGCGGCGAATTCTTAAAATGAAGACATTTTGTACGAATTATGCGAATGAGTCATTAAAAAAAAAGCGAAAAATTGCTTCAAAACCATATGATTAAAATAAAATTGAATAAACCGTTACGTTACGTAATGTACGAAAAATTCAGTCTGTTCATATAGACATATGGTATAATTATAGAAAAAACAGTAAAGCGGTATCGCCCTATCACAATCGAGAAGTTCTAATACAATAACATTATTATGTGAAAATGACACCTTTGTTGGAATACCGAGGGCTGTAGATGCTTCCGGGTGCTGTATCCGGTAGACAATATGATAGCGGGTGGTAGCCCTGTTGATATATGCCTCTAAGCTTCCAGAATCTGGCACAGTTGCCGTCTTCACTCTTTATAATTACAAGGTCGGATATTTGTACAAGTTTTACGGCTTAAAAAAGGGACGCCGTTTTATTGTACATCTCAACTTTGCCAATAAAAAAAGAAAAATTACATTAGCCGAATTTATGATTTTTTCGAGGCCGCGAAAATATTCCTATCTTATCCAATTAAAAGTTTTAACAATTAAACGAGCTAGTTACACACCTGTATCTCTTAGAAAGAAATTTGGAATTTAATCGAAAGATCTTACTTAGCTCAAGTCTCTGTTTCTGAGCGAGCTTGCAAAGCTAATCAAATTTAATGTAAAAACTTGATTAAATTCACAATGAGCAGATAATGCCAAGTGCATCTTCGCAGCTTAGTAATTATGAAGTTAGCTCAAGTTAATCTAAATAGATAAGTGTGCAATAGACGATTGGATTAAGATTTTGGAAATTTTTAAATCGAAAAAACGTTGCTAGGATTAGAGAGATTGCTTGATTTTATCAAATGGCGCACGTGCTGCTTTCAGGATTAAACTTTAATAAAAAGATGGAGTAGAAGAGATTAACTAGTATAATACGTCAAGTTCTGCGTTAACAATCTCTTAGGTGTTTCGTAGGCCATCGATATTACTTTGTTTCGATTAATGTGACATTGTTAGTTGGGGTCCCGTCCCTTTACTTTCAAGTTTTCCCCCGGAGTTTTATATGCCACAAAGGGATAGAAGAAGGGGCGATAGAGCTCATACCACGTAACGTAAGGATAGGGTAGTTCCAAAGCCAGTCGACCGTTTACAAAAATATATAGACTTTTTATGTTGCTGAGATTCATTACGATTCCGTACCGTTTTTATTTCAATTCGACTTTTTCATCGTTGTTTTATTTAATTCAGATTGCCGCTGAAAATACCCATTCATCCCAGAAAAACCCGACCAACTGAAATAAATCTTTCACTAATAACCAATATCATGGAACAGATATTTGCCAAGACATCGCTCGCGCAAAAATCTCGACTGATTTCACCACGAACACATTCTCATTTTTTTTATAATATAAATCATCTCAAATTCAAGTTTTATATCAACTCCTCTAAAGTAATATTTAGTGAAACAATCGTACTCCTGACTCTTGTTACAGATAATAATTATCATCTACCCTATTGAGTTTGAATTACAGTATTAGTCAAACTTCCCTTGTTAGCACAACATTCATCTTGTTGTTTGGAAAGGTGGAATTGGAGATATATCAAACAATTGAAATTTTACAAACAATATGCTATCGAATATTACCACAGCTCGAGTCAATTATAAATGAATTTAAATTCACAATTGCGTACTTCGAAACCAAAATCCCGCGCGATTCACCGATTTAATGCTCCTTGAATTTTGTGTAATAAAACTATCCGATTCTTCCGGTTCTTTCAAGGTTTTTTTTTTTTTGGTTAATTAGCAAAATTGTGGTGATTCAATCGTAGTTTCAATAATTAGTAAAGGTGACAGGAAACGATCACGTAACATTATGTGTCATTAAATGAATTCCCTCTTTATTAACCATTAGATGCCCATGCCTTTGAAACAAAAGTAAATGCCCATCGGTGTCTTCTAGGGACCCCATTTAAATTTAAGTATATAAAACACAAATCGTTATTTAACAAATAAAAAAAAATTTAGGGCTTGTTTAAATTATATCTAAATACAATTTAACAAAAAAAGAACAAAAAATTTTGTTGCATTTGTTGCATGTTTTTCAGGACATTCATGACAAGTTTTGGTTTAGCCTGATGTTGTTTGAAAGAATACACTTGTGGAAAGCTAATTTATTATGGATTTTATGATATTGCTTTTAACAAGATCATCTGCTAATTGCGTCAGTGATGGTATTATCAATATACCTAGTAGGCTTCTGAATTAATATTCAAATTTTCTGTTATTTTTTCGAGTTCATATTGTAGCAGTAATCTTTTTCGTTCTCGTCGATTCATTTTTTAAAGAAAAATTTCAATAAAAGACGGAAAGATTGAAATAAATGATTGGTCACTTAACACCTTTGGGGAACCCCAGTTAACTTTATCATCTGCTACAAAGCTAAAAACTATTAATTTTGTGGTAGCATCCTATCTTGTCCTGCAAAAGACATTAAATAACAAATACCAGAACACTGCCAAAAAAATATACAAAAAAAGACCCCGCATGGGTATCTAAGGGTTAAATTTGAGTGATGCCACATAAGGTGCACTATTTATTAAACGTGAATTTGAAAAATCAACCATTAAATCGTTGTTTTTGTGGCGTGTTTTTCGGTCGAAAAAAACATAAATCACACCGAATGGTATGTGATAAATCCGCACAAAATTACATAAATGTACACTATTGCACATCCTGAATGTGTAATAACTTTTGAATATACCTACATAATCATGTCATTTCCGGATTTGCGATTATTTTTCAAACTAAATGATTATATTTTTTTGTGGTGTGATTGAAATTTCAATCACATTAGCATCCCCTAGTGTTCGAATTGAAAATAAGCAGAAGCTGTTAATTTTTTAATAGGTGTCATAATCTGGTTAATCTGGCTGTAATCCACCTTTTACAATTTTCCGGTAAATGAAATGTCAATCGGTAATCAATCATTGAACAATTTTTTCAATTGTGTGTCTAGTATTTTCCGACGAAAAACCGACTGAAATTGTAAATACGCGTCAAAGAAACCAACAAAGGACGTCAAATCTTTTGTATTAAAGACCAAGTTCACTCACCTCGAAATTCAAAAATTTTAAATGACTGAAGCTATTTAAACGGTGAATGAATAGCTTTACAAAAGGTGTATTTCGAAATTTATTTCTACAAGCTTAGATAATCAGACTAGTATTCAAATCGTAATTACATTTCAACGAGAAGACGAAAAAAACCGAGATTGATCTCCATTGGAAATATTTCGTTGTTTCAATTTGAATAACACTTCCAGTGATGTGACGCAGTAAAGGAAAAAGACAACAGCCTCCCGTTGACACCTTCATCATCGTAGGGCGTATAGCGTATAAAATGGTTATGCAGATGTTTACATAGAAAATGTCGAACGTCAGCTGAATATCGAGTTTTCCGAAAAACTATGTGAGGCAATAGCAACTCCCAAGTATCATTAATATAGTGAAATTTTTTTCGATCACACAGAAAGCATGCCAATCACTTTTCCTGACAAGTTTATTTTTATCCGGAAACTATAAAGTCATGTAACACCGACTGATGTGAAACATAACAGAAAAAAGTGTCGGTATCACCGTTTACGTCAAGGGGTGTCGTTCAAAGAGAGGATTAAACAAGGAATTTTCTCACCAATTAAATACCCAAGCAAAACTAAGTTTCCGGGTTATCGCAAACATTAAATTTTAATTTATTGCCAATCATGGCTAAACAAATTAAAAGAAAAATGACACGTGAAAGTTAGTTTTTTCCAAAAATCACCGAAACAAATTTATCGCTCTGAAAAGAGAAAGTCATATGTCTTTTTTCCCGCACTACTATAACAACCTTCCTTATTTTGAAATTGGAATTTTCTTTAGGTTATTGAGCGATTTTTTGCTTCGGTATTACATTATTTAAATGATTACGATTAGTCACGAGAAAAATATTTATTAAATTAGAGTATGTTATAACACAATTACACCTTACACAATGTCAACCCACTTCTGTTGTGTTTCTCAAAGCTAATTTTTTATTTCCAATAAAAGCTTTCAGCCGAAAAGTAATTTTATATGTACCTCTTTCCCCTTTTCTTTCTTCTATAACTCAAACAGGAATACAACAACAAAGGTAAAGTCACACACGTAGCAGTCGCTATAGAGTTCGCAACCACATGTTAAAATTAAAAACTTTTAAATCTCTAATTAACTCTCTAATTTGGTTTGGAAACAACCACGCTAAATTGGTGACAGATCTATTATTCTGAGAAGTGCCATTTAAAATCAAAATAAGTCACGAAGTGCGCGTGCGTGATGTTTTACACAATGTTGCATAGATGTTGCAGGTTGTGTCAACAAATGTGCACGTGTTTGTATTTACAAGTGGTGTGTGTTATTGCAGCACCGCCTGATCAATACAGGAAATTGTTTGATACTAAAGCCACACCAAAAACCTCAAAAGTTAACACGGCATGAAATTTTTTCCGCGTTGTGTGTTTTTTCGTCCAATTTGCGAGAAATTCGTGTATCTTGTGTGTGGGTTGAGAAGCACTCGGTTTATATTTACAATCAGTGTATTTACCGGCAACTCGGTTATTGATTATGCATAAGCCGTCGGATTTGGAGTGCTAAAAGTAATCGATTGGAAATTATACGTTTGTGACTGGTTTAGACGGTCTAATATTTTTAAAATAATCAAATAATCATTGACCCTAGCCTGGATTTTCGGGGTGGAAATCAAAAAATTGATATTCGAAACACACACATCATTTCTGAATTTTTTTCAACTGTATTTATTATAGGTGTATCTTTGCGGTAAACCATCTAAAACGAACGTCTGGGCACAGTGCTGAATTCGAGGGTTGTTTTATGTACGATACTCTTTAATTTTTAAATAGATTTTGTGCAACGAAGCTGCTTCTTTTAAAACTTTTATAAATAAAAAAGAAGGTGAAATTTATTATTATTGAATCATCAATATCACGAATGCAACCGAATAAAATACTAAGATAAGTGAAAATATACTCACTGAGATAATCTCAAATGAATTCAAAATAAACTATTTGATAATAGACTTAGCTTGAAACAGCTTTCGGAAACATCTGTGATTATCACAAAGCGTTTGTATTAAACCCGTCAGTTCAATGGAATTATTATTTATGAATAAGTTATTAGGAAAACATTCTTATCGTTTCTAAACCTCAAACATACCCAACGACATGAATTTTTATTAAGAAACGCATCACGCAGGTATTTTTAGATCTCTCGTTCATACAATCAAAAATTAAGCGAAAAATTACATAAAGGGAATTTCCAGATAAAGAAGATTTATGACTCGTGTTACCGAAAAGTATATTTTTAGCCCGGCTGGATCCAAATAAGCAAATGTCAAATGAGGGGGTGTCAGAAAAGGGTGAAATTGATATCATTTACAGAATGTTTGTACAAACAAGAAAAAATATAACCTGGCTGAACTTAATTTTCAAACGTTATTATTGATGAACAGATTTAGGCTAAGTTATTCATTCCAGTTAGGGTGAATGTTATCGAAAATCGAAATAATTAGGGGTATAAATAATTTATAGTGAATGTTCCGGTAGCAAATATTTGGGAAGTGTTATGGCTTGTTTTCTATTTAATTGAAAAATTGATAAGTGGGTCGAAATAATGACTGTTTAGGGAGAGTATTGAAAAAACAAAGTTTTGGGTCGAATATGTGCAACTCTCCCCTAGTTGTGGGTTTGCGAATGGCCTTTTAGTTTATTTATTGTACGAGGGGCAATTCGGGATTGGGTAGATATGACGTCAGACGGCAATTTAAGGGAATAGAAGGTGGCAACTAACCTTTTTGAGATGTCCCGTGGCGGTCCCTATGAAGACGACGGTGAAATCACCTGTGGAGGTGGCAGCAACTGCCGTCAACCTCGTGGTGAAAAGTAACACTGGAACAGCAGAGATGGCTTGTTCTCCTCCCAAAGGCGTGTTCACATCTAACCCACAAAAGTCCTCTCCGATGGTTTGCAATTTCTGGAAACAAATACCCAAGTGAATAACAAGTCACACACCTCATTATTTTTCTTACTCACAATTTTTAGTTTCTATTCAACGCACATTTATCATTTACCTGTCAACGAACTCGATATAGAAGTCTATTAATTCACTATTAAACACTGGCGAGACTCCCTTGAGACGTGTCGTCTACTCAATCGACCTTTTTTAACGTCTTGTTCTATTACTTTTGTGTTTTTCGAAAAATAACTTTCACAAATTGAAACTGCCCGTTTTTACTCTCAGTAAAAGCTTTCAGATGGAAAGTAATTTTATATGTAACTTCTCTCCCCGTCCATTCTCTATTAACGCACAAACCGACAAATACAACAAAGCTCCAGACTTTATAATCACATTTTGAACAGAAGTGACAATTTTTTTCTTACTGTAAATGTCAAGAGTCATTTCTTTTAAAGACTCTCTCAACTGGTAAATACATTTATTTTATCTGGAATATATCTTCATAGATATAAGCTAGCAGACAGAAACAGACATAAAGCAAGTATTCATATAATAAAGCCCAGCATAACGTTAGTTACTTCAAAAGTGTTCGCGTCTGGTGTCAGCGTTTCCATTTCAGAAAAGATCTAATCCCGTATAAATGAATTTTCCGAGTGTTGTTTTTTTGTGGGAGGTAAAAAGATTCAATGTTGAAGAGAATAATGGTTTTGAAACGGCGATGAGCCGCAGAAATGTTACCGAACGTGGATGTGAAATAATACGGCGTGATGCGAGTTCAGGATCGTGAGAATCCATGCATTTGTATGGCCGCTAGACCTCGGACAACGGGATCAGACATCTAATATCACCTGTGCTGACATAAGTAAACAGATGTACCAACGATTACAATTAATCAGCTCGAAAGGTTAACTATGGCTACGACGTGCGGAATACCATTACAACGGCATCTGCTACGAAAATTCAACAAATGCATCGAAACGCACGAAAACCAAACAAACAAATCCCATGGCACAACGCAGAACGAAAAAAATTACAATCAATATTGAAACAAATTACAAAAATTTTTAGGGTGTAGTGGCAGTGGCGGCCAGGAGAATCCTGAATCATTTCCATGTCACGTTGACTTTGGCATAAAAATTCTTATAAAGCAAAATAATAAAAAGTAAAAATACAAAATCCTAACTATAATAAAAGATTTATTTCTTATAAATTAAGTCAAGTTTTCCTCATAAAAGTTTAGATTTTGTGACAAATTATGAAGCAATTTATGTAAGATTAACAGTTTTTTGAAATATAAAAGTAGAATAGAAAGTTCAAAAATTAAAAAAATCAAAATTTTAATAATTAAAGAGAAAAGAAGAAAAAATTAAAAACAGCTTAAGTCTGAATGGGAAAAAATTCAAAAAATACATTTGAAAAATTGTAACAAAAAAAAATAAAAAATAAAAATGAAAAAACTAATCAAAAGTGAATTCGAAGGAGCTTTAATTTTTTTATATTTTCCTAAAACGTCATAATTTGAACGCTCTCACACCCGTGTAAAACGTTAATTTAACCATCTTTGTCGCGCGTTAGCAACTGTTTTTTCCTAGAGAATGTTGGATAATTTAGAAGCACTAAAAGTAGAAAACGCCAAAAGGTAGAGATTGAGTGAAAATAAAAATCAAAAATTCAATCATAATTCTACCAAAGAAGAGAAAAAAGGTCTAAAAGTACCTAAATTAACGTTTTCAAAAAAACACGACTAAGAGTGCGTTGGATTTCAGTCATTCAATTTGACACTTTTCTGACCGTTGTTGACATTTCGCGTAAATGTGACTCACACCCTTCAAGAAAATCAAACAGATAAAAACGATAAAAAAAACGGAAGTATACGTTACTGGTTATTTGAAAATGACAAAACAGTGACGTAAATTTACAAATATAGTCTTTATCTTTTATTACTAAAACGAATATTTTTATTGCTAAATGAAGAATTAAATTTAAATTTCTACAAATTTAAATTTGTAGAAATTGTCGAAATATTGTCAATTTGTTGGTAACAGTAGGTAATTTTTTATTGCCAACTGAGAACACCCTTTTCAATGCAAAAAAGTTAAGATTTTGTTATATTAATAGATAAAAGATAAGAATTTTTCAAATTTAAATTTATAAGTTTTAAAGTGATATAAAAGCTTTGTTCTGCATTTTTTTTGAAATCCAATGCGAAAAAAATTGATGAAATAGTCCCTCGTCTAACATTAATTTTTCGTGGCTAATTGGAAAAATTAATTTAAATTCATTATTTTTGCGTCTTTTTCAAAGCAAATTCGTTTTTATGGATAATCGGTGAGGTTTTGCAAAATCTTGAATTTGATTGGTTGGACACATTTGTCGACAAGAAAAATAAAAATAATTAAAATCTTTGCTTTAAAATCGACTTCTTTGATTTTATTGTTAATATAAAAAATAATTATTTGAAGAATAAACGTTAATTAATTTTCTTTACTGTCAAATGTCCAAATTGTCGAAATTTGACATTTTTGTAAGATTTACATAACATTGTGTATTTAGTACTTTTATTGTGTTCTAAAATTAGTATTTTGCTCAATTTTTGATTCAAAAACACCGATTCAAGTCGTTTTTAGCGGGTTTAGGCAAAAAAAATTTTTAATTTTTTATTGCCAACTGAGAACACCGTTTTCAATGCAAAAAATTTACGAGTTTGTTATATTAATAGATAAAAGATAAGAATTTTTCAAATTTAAATTTATAAATTTTAAAAGTGATATAAAAGCTTTGTTCTGCATTTTTTTGAAATCCAATGAGAAAAAAATTGATGAAATAGTCCCTCATCTAACATTAATTTTTCGTGGCTAATTGGAAAAATTAATTTAAATTCATTATTTTTGCGTCTTTTTCAAAGCAAATTCGTTTTTATGGATAATCGGTGAGGTTTTTGCAAAATCTTTTGGACACATTTGTCGACAAGAAAAATAAAATAATTAAAATCTTTGCTTTAAAATCGACTTCTTTGATTTTATTGTTAATATAAAAAATAATTATTTGAAGAATAAACGTTAATTAATTTTCTTTTCTGTCAAATGTCCAAATTGTCGAAATTTGACATTTTTGTAAGATTTACATAACATTGTGTATTTAGTACTTTTATTGTTTTCTAAAATTAGTATTTTGCTCAATCTTTGATTCAAAAACACCGATTCAAGTCGTTTTTAGCGGTTTTAGGCAAAAAAAAAATCAAAAATCCACAATTCGACTGATTGATTCTTTCCATAGTGCAAAACTTAGCACAAAAATTCAAAATGGTTCAAAAAAATTCAGATTTTCAAACAAAATATGATTTTTTGTTTTTTTTTGCCAGCGGTGGCCCACTTAGAATGAATTACTGCCAACATTAAAAATTCAAAGAAAATCGGTTAATAAATAATAAAGTTAGAGCAATTTTATAGTTAGCCCGAAATGAGGGCTTAAATCGCTTGCCAAATCTTGGAAAAAAGTACATAATTCGACAGATTGGTTCTTTATGTACAATCAGTGCAAAATTTAGAACATTTTGAACCATAATGAACAATTTTCTGATTCGAAATGGTCCAAAAAAAAATCAAATTCGTAAACAAAAGACCATTTTTTGTGTTTTTTGCCAGCGGTGGCAATTAATTACAGAAACATTAAAAATTTCAAAAAAAATCAGTCATAGATTCATGAAGTTAGAATTTTTTTTTAAATTGAAATACTAAGCTAGCCCTAAAATTTACAAATGAGGACTAAAACCGCTTGCCAAATCTTCGAAAAAAATTTCAAAAGTACATAATTCGACAGTCTGGTTATACAAAACTAATTTATGTAAAAAATGCGTTTAAAGTTGCCTCACCGCGCGCCACTGGATGTGGAGCTTTGGTGGTCTGCAGGTGAAGCGAATGTGTTCGCGTGAAATAATAACTGCGCCTCTTGTGTAATATGATTTGTGGACATATTACAAGTAAGCCGAAAGCTTGATGTTGTGTTTCAGTGTGATGCAGAGCAATATGCTTAATGTAAAGACCCGTAACGGCAGTTAAGAATATACATAGGTATGTTAGGAGTAGGAAGTGTCATGGATAGAGCATTATTAATATTAGGAGACAACACGGAAATGGAATTGTGTAGTAGCAAACTAAACTGTCACGACAAGGTAAATTACTCTCGAAATCAAAATTTTAAAAGCTTCAGTTTAACAATTAAATTTTCCTCGAAAAAGTGAAACGTTGTCTCATAATTTATGCGAATCTGAAATTTCGCAGCTTAGCCTGCAGCGTCCTTAAAATTCAGTTGCAACAACTGAAAGGGGGATTTAATCCTTCGAATTATTTGATGACCGGTGAGTGTGTGTGTGTGAAAAAAAAATTCCTGAAGTTTGGACGCCATGTTGATGCTCATTTGTCATCTCGCCAAGAAAACTGCCAGTCTCCGGCTTGCAATCTCCATCTTTCTTGAGAAATAAATTACATAGTCCATGTCACCCCAACTATCCACGAATTTTGATTTTCGAATAAAAACTTTCCCTGCTGTTTTAATTCATAAGTGGATGATGGGGAACATGACTCGCTAAAACTTACAAACATTTGATTGCTTTCTTATCTAAGTTTATCGATTTCCTATAAATTCTCGTTTCAACATGAAATCAATAAACGGAATTTTTTACAATTGGGAATATTTAATGATTTTTTGTCACAATCGGTATTTATAGCCTCGAGAAACTTAAAATTTGACGCGACCCTGCTTTGTGAAATTGACGTTTTAGTCTATTTTCAAACAATGTAATTACTTCGAAAGGGAAGCATTTTTCCCTAATAAAAGGCAAGTCCGTATTGAATTTTGTTTATTCTCGTTAATTTGAGAAAATAAAACTAAACTCGATGTATTGATAAACATTTCACCGATTCTCCCTCAGGCTTTCGAATTGAATTCGTTAAATGAATTTGAAAATACTGCTAAAACCCCAACATAGAAAAAAAGCGATGATAAGTTGATAAATTCGTAATCCTGTCGATGCTTTAATTCAGTGTCCTAGTGAGAGAAATATTGCTAGTTTCCTGCTGCGACAATCGAATTTGATTTTATTAAATACAAGGAGTGTATTGTGGAAAAGTTAATTGAGTTGGGGGCAATATTAAGATTTTATTTTGTGAATTTTTTTGGTGGAAAGATTGAGGTGTTTGAGCGCATTGTTTGGATTGTCGCTTCCGAGCATTCTCCAATAATCTGCAATCTTCCGATACGGTTATCCAAACACCTGGTCTGGAAAACCTAAATGTCAATATTTAAACTAATTAATTAAAAAGCCAAGTTTATATTTTCAGTTCCAACACTTGCCCGGTTTTAATTATATCTCTTTTTCTCGATCGAAAAGTTATTGTTTAAGCGATTAGTTTGCATAAAAGAGAGGTTCACTTGGGATACGTGTAGCATATTTGATGCTAAGACTCGTATTTGTGTTGTTTTGCGGAGAATATAGCGAAACAGAGATACCTATGTAATAGGAATTTCAATTTAGAAAATGGAAATTTGTAGATGAAAATATTCGCATGAAAAACAATAATACTACATAACGCCCTGTCTAAATTATTCATACGTCATAACTTTAGTAAGGATACCTAGAGCGGAAAAATGTAAGTGTGATGACCCGAAGGAAATCATAAAATCGAAACTTTAATTTCCCCAAAATGGGCGTAATTGATGTTTGGATAAGTCATTAATGAAATTTTTATGTCTAGAGTTAAAGCACTTGCGAAGAATGTAAGTAAACTAAATTCTTGCGCCATTACGAAGTAATCCCTCTACCAGCACCAATTTTCAACAAACTCCCACTTTGCATATTTCGCTTCATAAAAAACCTTTTGATTCCCAACATTCTTTCAATTTTGTGCGCATATTTATAGCACAAACAACACAACTGATGTAGCAACATTAAATTGATGAGCAATTTACGGTAAAACTTTATGACCATAATGTTACAGCCACGTTTTAATAGCCACACAGGACTTAACAATCAAAAATTAAAAAGCCTCGCCATTTCTGCTTTCACTCCCTAAAAATTGCAAAAAAACACATTATAATCCGTCCGCAAACAAAATAAGTGATGTATTTTCAATTTCAATCCTGTGCCATTTTATGAAACTTCCCTATATGCGAATCAAATGTCAAAATGATTGATGGTCACAATATTATTTAAAAACAATGAATGTTCGGAGGTCATATCCAATCCCGTTTTTCCATTAATAAAATTATATACATATATATTAAAATAATCAAACCGTTAGCAACGACGATAAAAATACCGATGCATCAAATAAATTCCCGAAATAACGAAAGACACTCCAACTTTCTAGATAATCTGATTTGGCGAAAATATAACCAAACATTGTTTTATTGGAAAGAAATCTTCAGAACCCTCTCGTTAAACTTCGTAAATCAGTGCAGTCTGATAAGAAATTTGATAAGAAGCTTGTTTTGCAACTGACCCTAAATAATCAACGATTCACAACTCGACTTTTGATAACCTTCAAACCTTCATTCTAATAATAAATTATTCTTTAGTCAGGTCAGGCACGAAAAATGACAGAAAGAAAGCTTTTCGATAATAGAAATTCACACTAGTCGTAAAATCGCGATTATGAGCGAGAAACTCATTGTATTCCTAGTATAGACTTGTAGACATTCACATATGTGTTAGATATTGATTTCAGAGAAAGTTCCAATTATATTTTTCCGGATTTTTCCGCCGGTTTAATGTTTTCCCGATTTACAAATTCTCTAATACCCGTAGCAAACAATCGTTTATGAAGCTCATTCAATGACAATGAATAATTTACAAGCCGAATATTATGGAGATTACTCTGACGAAGGCGATCACGAAAAGACAGTTTACTTTTATGTCCTCCTGACGGTGCAATTTCGATGAGGTGGTACAGCGTCATTTAAAACAAAATCCTTTTTCTTCCTTTCACCGAGTTTTAGTTTGAAAAAAATCTTAATTAATTCTTTTGTGCGATGCTCCCACTTATTCCACTAAAGATGTGAAATTACCGGTAATTTAAAAAGCAGTTAAATAACCGGTAATTTTTGGTAATCGATACAGACGTGAGTTATTTATGATGGTTTTGATTCAGTGCTCAGACCGTCACAAATTTCCTCTTCATGCCACGTTTTTCGATTAATTAACAAACATGAGATGAAATATCTCGTTTTGCTATTCAAAACCACTACACATTACAATAATATAAATGGAAATAAATAAAATCGGCACTTTTTCATCCCTGCGAGACTAAAGGTGTCGGTAATTATTCACGCCCACCCTGTATTTTGACATACTAATAACGCAGAGCAACCCCCGCAAAAGGTAGATGTGCATAAAATTCCCTCGTGAGGGATCTCGCCGTCGTAAAAAAATGCTCCTTCATTCTTGCTTAAAATTGTATCATCATTTATCAAAATTCTTCAGGCATCACACCCGCCCTCTTTTTCAAGAGCATTTCATTACGTTACAAATATTTAGTACAGCTCATAATTAAAATAAAAAGTAAACAACAAATTGCGAATATTTCAGTTTTTAATTTTGAACAGCTATTGAATTTCCTGCGGTCTGGCAATTTACGCAAATGAATTTCTCGATAAAAATTTCTTTGAAGAATTAAACGTGGCATATTTTACTAAGTAGGGATTTAGCAACGTTCTCAAATTAGCAATTCGAATACATTGAAAAACATTAAAATTGAATTAAATGACAAATCGAAAGCCCACAATTCGACTAATGAACATGCATGGATTTGAATTGTCTTTGATGTGCCGCTCTTTCATCAAATATTACCAGAGATGAGCAATTGCTCACGGCTCGCCCACAATCATCCAGTACATATGAATAATTCGAAAATACTGCAAAAAAATTTTGATGCTCAAGAATGATCTAATTTAATAGGTGCTTGGTTCTGCAAATTAAAAACATTCCTAAGATCGTCGTAGTCGTTCGCCGGGACGGAAAATCAATGAAACCATTAAAATAATGGAATTATGTGTTATTAAAATGTTGAGAATGTGGGAATAAAGAGATTTATGTAAAATACATGACAGAAAGGAACACGCTTGTCCACATGCACGCATTATTAGAGCTAATTCTGTATATTATTAAATTGTTCCTTTGTTAAATCATCTCTAATTGAATGAAGTACTTATTCGGAGTAATTTAAACCTTTTGTGTGTTGCTTAAAATATTTGACAAATTTACAACACGAGCCAGTGGCGGGCGTCGCAAACATTTTAAGAATCACAGAATCCTCTATTAGATTGAGTGAAGTTCAATAGTTCTCTATTCGAGCAAGTTTTCCCACAAAGCGTGTTGTTGAGGATCATAACAGCTCTTAAAGGTTATCTTGTATGTCGAGAAAATATTATCCACGTTGCGTAAAAAATGTAATGCTGTCCAATTTGGATAAAGCACGTTTGGTAAACACAAATATCCAATATCTAAAATGTTTTGAGCGCTGACATATTTCTGCTATAAAATACACCTCATGATAGAGCAAGAATGATTTCTGAAATCAAAACGGCGGACATAGACACACTTTCTCGCGATGTTGGACAAAACTAGTGCGTTACGTTCGATGAACGTGACGAACTCTGTATCTGTTTGTTTCCTGCCAAACGAAAGACTTATTTAGCCTAGGCAATTTTTAAAAATAGACTTCCTTTTCTAATTTGGCAGATATTGAGTGGTTCGACGTTTCCCGACTTTCCAAACACAAATTTCCATTAACCGATCCGATTCTATTGTTCAAAGTCTTTTTAATGAAAACGAATTTGTCACAGTGTACGAATTATTTCAACGAGAAATAATGCATCTGGCAACATGGCTAACTGTGAAATCTAGAGAATAATATTGATTCATGAACTAGGAAACATGAAAGCTTGTTGATCATCTACAAACATGCGGTCCACGAACTCATCCTGTTCTCAGCCAGTGTTGTAACTTATAACTAAAGTATTGTCCACGAATTGAGTTCAACATCACCGTTACAAGCCAAAAAAATAAATAAAACTATTCGAAGAAAATTTAACGCCCGTGTTTAACAACGCACACCAACATTCTCTCTAAATTAACACCATTTTGTTGTTACAATGTTCACTTGCAATCTTATTCTCAAACTTTTATTGTTTCACACTGTTCGTTTCATTAACATGATAATTAATCTAGTCACAAGACTATTGTTATTGAAATATACATTAATCAGACCAGGCATCTAGTTAATTTTATCTCTTTAGAAGACAATCATTATTCCCTTGTCTGCTCTACTTTTCACAAACTCTTAATATAAACAAACTCTAAGACGCTCATATTTACTTTATGTTTGATTCATCAACCAGTTGCTTCTTTATTTAATAACATAAACAGTTTTTTTACGATACTCCGACAAACAAAATTTAATGAACATCAACGAATTTTGTCATTTGTGATGCTATCTAAACAGTTGGAAAATGTTTACACAAACACGAAAAGTGCAGTTTAAAAATATGTTTATTTCAAATTTGACATAAACGCTACATTAGCCCAAAACTGCTGTTTTACGAGTACACAAACAAATTTTATCGCATCACCAAATAATGGCGGACCAAAAACACCACACATTCCCAAAAACAAAGACAAAGAACACAATTTTAACTGATTTGTATCACCAGACTTTTTATAACTTTATCATCTTAATTGTGACAAATAAACATTAAATAATTGTTTGCAGACGCATGACGAACTAAATAAATAGTGACAAATTTTACTCATTTTATTTAAAGTTTTTTAAAAAAAGAAAATTTAGGAATTTCATAATTAAAGTGGCGTTCTTAGAAATGATTATATGCAAAAATCCAGTTGTGAATTGATTGGCTACGGTTGATTATGTTTTAATTAGTCGTAATAACTTGTTGAGAGTAAAAATTTCACGGCCATTATTAAGAATTTTGTGTTGTAAATTGAGTCCAGAATGGATGTTTATATGAAATGAACGCAATTTCCCTTGTTTAGAGTAGTTAAGAAATCGTCTTGTGGGTGGGTGTGTGGGGGCGTAATAATATTTTTCATCACAAGTGACTTTCTCTGTAATATGATAGAGAAAGGATGTAACTTCAAAGCAAGATTTGAGCTGTCTATTTCACAAATCTAGGGTATATACGAGATACAAACATATTAATCTCGATACAAAATTTACTAAGCAATACTAGCAATGGGAGCATTAATCCTTCTGGGTTAACGTCAGTTAGGGATCGGGAAATCCCTCGGAAGCCCGTTTTGTGAAAATCCGAGCTGAAATTTCGATTAATAAGTCGCGTGAACTGCATCTTATGACACTCGGTGGATGTTGATGGTTTTTTAGAGAGAGGTCACCACATCCCCAACCGCAAACGCGGACATTTTAATCGTGTTAAAGCGAGAAATCTCGGAAAACGGTGAAAATAGCCGGTCGTTGACATGCGGAAAATGATATCGTTTGCAACAATTCAAGTAATATGATCAACGATTCATCTCGGTTTTTAATGCACTTCCGTAAACTTTTTCAAGGCTGTGTTATTTTTGGCGGCTTGAGAAACGAAATAAGTAGATCATGGACTTTCTAAACGTGCTGTGACGTTTTCGCACTTCCGATTCAGCGGAAATGAAGAAAACTGACGATTGTTTAAAGTTATACAACATAACAATGCTGGTTTTACAATGACATCACTCTCACTTTTACAGAATGATGTGGCACTTATTTTACACGTGTACATGTCAAAATGAATAAAAATACTTTACTAACCCTTGACCGGGCCTGTTAAATCACCCCTTGACTCGAGAAAATTACATTTAATACAGCAGCAATTAAATGCACAATTTATTTATAAAATTCTATTTTGCACTGACTATTCGATTTTCCACCTTACCTTGCATTCTCATTTAAGTTTCAATTATTAACTGGAAAATAGGGACGTGAAAAATGTGGCTGTTTCACTTCGACGATTCACCCAAATGAAAATGACAAAGAAATGCAAATGCGTTTATTTATATTTAAGTTATTTTAACGGTCAACTTTTGTGGCCTCTCCGTTATAAAACTGAAAGTCAGTGCTCGAATAAAGCAAAGACCGTCCTTGAATGGTATGTCACATGTGGTAGAACACGTTCTTGTAGTCTTTGCAGAGGTCAATAGAAATGGCGAATAAATAACCATTTTAAAATAATAAAGAGGATAAGGGGGATGTGTGTTAAGAATGTTAGAAGATGAGAGAATAAGGTTTACAAAGTTGTAGATACTTTCATTGAAGCAATTCGCTAGTTTAGTGCGAACATCCAGAGCGAGGTTCTTAATTCTGAACAAAGAAGATTAAAACAAAGCGGCGTGGCAATGACAGGAGCTTTATAAACTTCCATACGTACGTAGAAAAGCAAACCATGATGAAATCGTCGTCGTACATGAATCCATTGACAATAGATCGAACCGTTATGAAAATTATTTTCCGATCTTGAAATTTAGGCAAATGCAGGAAGAGTAGAAAGGATAAATATGAATTGATGCGCAACAGGTACATGTTTTCTGATGATGGGATAACGAAAAGTATAATCAGTACGTATCGAAATCAATATGGAGATTTAGTTTATTCTCAGAAGAGAATTGCCACACCCAACTAAGACTCTTGACTCAACACGAAGCCAATATCTAACACAATAATATTAAATCTCGCTCCTATTCAAGCACTAATCGAAAATTCCACGTTTAAAAGCAAAAACTGGAACCATATGAATAATAAAATAATTCGCTTGTGTTCCCGATAAACATCAGAATCTCGCGTGGTTACGGTCAACGATGCAGGAAGTGTTTGAAAAACCAATAATTATTCAGACTCATAAAACAACATTTCGCTTTAGCCAAGATCGAAAACGAAATGACAATCGTATATATAATATACACGATACAATTCTATTATTTGGCCACTGACAGCTCCATATATCATCAAAGAAACAGGCAACACTCCTTAATGACATCTACTACGCTAGGGCCGGTCGTGTTTAAAGCTTTTACTCGAATATATAAAATACATTTTGTGCAAAATGTCACCAACACATTGTCTTCTTCTACTTTCGCGACGATTTATCAATTTCAAATAACAATTACGATTCAGAAGCAGCACCGGAACTATCTAATATGCTAATTTAAGATGGCTTCACGTTAAGTTACCAACAACCGAATATTATCTTCTGTTGGTCCTAATAACTCATTTGCATCAACCCCAACACATGTGTTACGACGAGACTGAAATCATAAATAACTCCTACACTCAGTTCGCTTGGTTTTCGACTATTTTACTATAAATTAAAATAAGCAATTCTAATAAGACTCGCTTTTAGAATTTATGAATACTCGGCATATAGACGACACTATCGCGTTATTTACTACGCTAATATTGATACACTAAGAAGGGGAGGATACTCTAAAATATGATTTTTCATTTTTGTTCTCAACACCGGATGTTGATAATATTTCTCTCCACTTGATATTTGAGCTCGACGTGTTGCAAAAACTTCCAAAAACACCATTTACGTTTCCCCAACATTAAAAATCACGTGTTTTCCCTCCTACACAACTGCTGCCAAACTTACAGCCAGGTATTAATATTTACACCACCACCTCTATACAATGTTTATTTTCGAAAAAAGTCTGCGACACTAAAACCCTTAAAAATTTCGATTTTGTTATAAATTATAACAAACGAGAGTATTAAATGAAATCGAAAGATCAAACCGACTGTCAGTCATGCTTACTGGGATTTTAACCCAAGTGGAAGTTTATATTTTAGGCAGTCAATCGAAATAATTAACAAAAGAGATCGGTATAATATTCAGCACTTTCCAGTCACGGACTGTTGGATAATTTTTGATTTAAATATATATGAACTTACTCATTCCAGACCATTTAAATGTAAACTCATATGAACAATTGGACTATATACATTATCTCATATAACTTTGAATTCATAAAGTTGAGGAAAACCTGATTTTAGAAACACCCTCCCGGCGCTACATTTCAAATATTGTATTATATGTGTTTAGGCGAGAGGATTGATGAAAAAAATAATTCAAATCTTGAAAAGGGTAGTGAGAGGAGTTTGTCTGTTTGGATCGGGCGGGTGATTAGGTGGAGCAACAGTGGTTTTGGAATATGTCTGGTTTGATAAAGAGATGAATGATCGAAGGACGAAGGTGAAGGAATAGTAAGAATTTAGCGTTTGGTAGGAGACGTCAGTCAGGGTCTAGCATAGCGAGGTCCCGGCGACGGCCGATCAATACCGGGAGCGGCAGTGCCGCTTCGCCGCCATGGGGGTGCGCAAATCGCAGATGTGTATACGTAATATATACTCACCGTGGACACACATTGAAGGCTCGGCGAGATGAAGTCCAAACCACGTTGTCCTTTCCCGCTGAAACAATGTTTGATATTCTGCATGAACTTCCTCCTGATGGCTTTCAGCGGATAGACACAGAGACCCGACAAATCAGAGGGTTTGTTGGAATACGGCGGGTCACCTTCACTGAACACCCCAAACAAGACATCGTCTTGGGCCGTGATGCCCAAATCCGAAGCCAAGTCTGAGCCCGCCTTGCCCACGTAGGCGGCCTGGACTAGGTTGTATTTGCGGCCGCCTTGGCCTTGCGAATCGCTAATACAGTCGATGGGGATCTCCGTGTACGAGTAGTAATTCTCATCGTCGTGGCAAACGCGCACTAGCTTGCTTATGAACTGGTTTGAACCGGTATGTTTCATCTGAGTCGTGAGAAAATAACTGAAACCTTCCGAAGCGAATCCGTAGACGTACGTTATCGGATAGCGTTCGCGAGCGAGCGAATTGACGAACATTCGCGTCCCAGTTGTCACTGCAGTTTGAGCAATTGTGAACATTTTGTCCTTATCCAGTGACCGGCTACTGACAGCGGGCACCTCGGACCGATATGGTGACCCTAACGTGAACGTCACTCCCACGTACATCACTTGTGACACCGGGGGATTGGGTGGACCTGGAGCTATAAACGCGACTGTTGAAGCCGTCGCATTGTTCGCCACGACAGCCTCCCGAACCACCCGCACCCCTTCAGCGATGTTATCCAGATTTCTAACTGAACAAATCCCCTGGAATAGACTACCGCAAGAGATCAGGCGCGACGTTGTATAGTCGATCACTAGGGCCTTGTTTACGTTATCAGTTAATTTTTTACTAAAAGCAGATGTACATTCGAGCACCGAACAGTCATCTGAATCCATCTCTGGTCCCGTTTTTTCTGATATTACTAAGTCTAGATCGGGTGATAATTGATATAAACGGTTTACAGCGCCGATATATACACGTCCTGTATTTTTATCCACCACAAGATGGTTGAATGCTTGTACACTTGGATCGGTGAAAGTTTTGATAATGTCGTTGCTCGACGAAGCGGCTGCTGTCAATGCTGTGGCAGCGGCCACAGCCACAATTAATGTAAAAAGCGGCCGCTTCATAGCGGCACCAGCGCTCCAGGAACTTCAAGGCATGGGACCTGGAACATACAACATACATTAACCACACAAGCGAATACTAACCGAGCAAAAATTTTCACACCAGTAGCCCTTAAAAATGACTATTTAATAATACCTGTCGCTAAATCTACCTACATCATATTTTGATTGATCGTTCTGATCTGACTATTATTAATGAAGCCTCCAAACTGAATTAAATTAAATGCCCATTTCAAATATCTTGACTTTAAATACAGCAACATATTAACGCCCCGCCACCATTCATAAAATTTACTAAATAGCAGTAATTGAAACTGAAAAGATGTCAGCCGTTTAATTTACAAGTTTCAACTTGTCCGAACAAAATCGCAAACACTGAATTTGATAAAGACAATTCATAAAGCATTCGAAGAATGTTATTGTAAAGTGGGAATAATTAATAGCTATACAAGGTGAGTCACAAAATCCGTCCCTCTCCGCAAGGTCGTCGATTAGTTTTTTCATTCCTGTCAAAAGTGTCAATTTTTTCATCCGATTAGTTGGGTAATTTATTTAGAGAAAGTGTCTCTCGGATGGAAATTATTTTTCGTCGCCCACAAAAGAAACTTAATTGTGTTACACAAGCACGGATATATCGATAACGAAATTGCATTAATTAGTTTCACCGGTTCTTAATCAAGGTTATCTCCCAATCAATTATATAATTAATAAATTTCGGGTATGTTGCGAAACTCCTCGTTATATATTTACTCGTTCCATGATTGTCTATTTAATAATAAAAAACAGTTCGCACCACGAAGGAGGTGCAGAGTCAAATCTTTAAATTGCCCCTCTGAAAAATTGATCGAGTTTCTTTCCCGTCCTTTTCATATTAACGTTTTCATTAAAATTATATATCAGTCGTCACACGTCATTTAAAGTTAATCCATGTCAACAATGCAACTAACCGTTTCGTATTTTTTCCGATCAATCAAATAAAAATAAAACATTTGTGCAATTCTAGAGTTGTTAAGTCTCGAGAGTTCACTCAACTGGAATAAACAGAAATTGCACATAGTTTACATCGGGAAATGCGATTTTGAAAAATTTATTTAAAATGTGTGATAAAGTGAAAAACTTTCATTTCATTCGATCCGACACGAATAAAATCATTGTTCTTTGTTTAAATCCAGCTTGAGTCAGTGAATTTAACTCGTGACTGTTGTTTTATTCACCAAAAAGTGGAACATTTTTTTCAGTTATAGCTAACACAGCTATGACAATATTGCCTTAAATGAAGCTCACCGTTGATGTAAAACTAATAACATTGTCGATTTCCGATACCTGCGATAACCTTATTAGGAGTTTCTCTCTGATGTGGATTTGTTTATAGTAACGTTAGTAGTAGAACCACCAACGATTGGGAATTTAGTTGAGAATGTAATTCGCTCACACGCTCAATCATCAAACAGAAAAACAATTTTAATTGCGCAATGTTTATTGATCAATGTGTTTAAACAGCAACTTTCAATCGCAACATTGTCAGGACTTTATAAAGACGTTTCACAGACATGCCCATCTCGGTCTACTTTCGAAATGTGGTTTTGATTTCACCACCCTCCCATCGTCCCAACTGCAACTCATTACGGCCATTTTCCTAAGACTGCACCTCCATATGGTCATATTCCAATCAACCGGTTCGAATTCTTCAAATATGAAATTCTTCTTAGTCACTTTTAAGGTCACTGTGCTCAAATAAAAGGATACGTGACCAGGTTCCACGAAAATTACAAATGTACCCAGAATAACAAATTACGGGGAAAGTTAAACCACGGCAATTAATTTTTAAAATCACAACACAGGTGACAATACCATTTGGCATAAGAAAGATGTTTCTTAGTGGGCTTGGCGCTAATGAAAATTCCACTTCCACGTATGGACTAATCCAAATTTGGTAAATTTTGCATTTGACCCGCCAGTCCAATATAGCATTTCTGTCGGGCAACAATGTGTAGTTTGTTTGACCATTGAATGAATTAATGTGTGTGAAATGTAAGGAAAAGTGATGATTGCATCTGTCATAGGGTAACTGAGTCCATAGTAGGTTGTTTGTTGCCGGGAGTGTACTTGGATGAATGACAAAGAATGAGTACAGTCACATTTGCCGGTGAATAGTACAATCCAGGGGAGGGGACTCCCAGTTAAATGAAACATATGTTTACATTCTTTAAGAATTTGATCATACGAATGTGTCAATCGAATTATTTTGTGTCACATATTCGCATTTGAGGGTTTAAGACAATTTCGGTTTGTGAATGGAACGAGTAAAGTGTCGTGACCGGGAGAAATCGATAAATACAGCCAAAATATTACAGATATTAGAAGTAAATACGAAAACGGATGCTGAGCTCAGTCTGGACCGAAACTCTTGTTGGTTGTTGGCTATACTGTATTATGGAATGCAGCTGGTGACCAACACCAAGACTTGATTTAAGTATTTAGTAATGTAATTGCACATTTAATTCGCAGAGTGCAACTCCATTTACCTATATAGTGTCCATTTCCCATAGGAAGTGAAACTCAGTGCAACCCACTTACACACATTACACTTTAAGGTTAATCCACAATTTAATAGTCGAAAATCACAAACACGCGTTTCACTATCGTTATCCACTTGTCTTATTTCACAAACGAAGCTCTAAGTGGACAACATACTAGCTTGAACTTCACTGCATCTGTGGATACTATTTAGGTTAGAATCTGTTTCATCCACAATATTGCTATATACTTCGATGTACACTTTGTTCTGACCCAAACTCAGCTCCAGCTCCAGTTTTCAATCGCTCAAACTCTAATCTTAGTTTGTATTATTTAAAATTGAACACAATACCGGTATCACAACTTTAACCAGCATCCGAAACAACCTTCAACACAACAACCGCGTTATTAGACTTGTTCAAAAACTGAAGCTAGCTGTCCACCCCACCCTGACTCGACTATACTAACAGCGCATGCGCTCACCTGTTATTCATGGGCGTTTGTGCTAAATATTCCAAAACTTTACTTCAGAAATGGCAAATTTTCACAAAGAATGCTTTTTTCACCGAGTTTGAAACCACCACCGAAATGAAACCCCTTCAAGTTTCAATACCGGCGCATTAAAACACAGAAATGACACCAAATGCTAACTCCACCATTTGCATAACATAAAAATTCAAAATCTTCTCCCATACATAAGTATAGTTAAGACAACATAAGTTTGCCTTTTTAGTGCAAATGCCACTAACGGTTAAAATATCGTTATTTGGTGCACAGGTGATCGAGTTATCAACGTGCAGATTATTAATGCCAACTAATCTTGTTTATATCGATTTAAACGTTGTCTGCCTGTGTCAATATTTTTATTTATGCATGATTATACCGCCTGTCCCCGAGCTATGCGTACGGGAAGGTGGTGTCTGGTGTGTGTTGAGAAACATAGCAGATCACAAGACCCGGAAATAAACTCTTGAATATGTATGGGAGAGGCGGGCACACCGACCAATTGATCACTGGATTTAGTAGCTGCTTCGCCACGAGATTAAAAACCAATTTGGAAGTTTCGCGTATAAAAATAATATAGCCGATTTTTTTATGTCAAGCAAAGTCGTAAAATGTTTGTGGCCACATTCAGGTATACAACCATGTATACACCTGAAAAAACTAATTTACATTGAAACGTCATAAAAGTTGATTTCCGCCCACTAACAATAACAGTTCAACAAGTTGGAAACTGGCGTTTTAATAAATTAAAAGCGGGATTTTTCGGTGAATGCCGTCATGAGAGGTCCTAATTTAGAATAAACAAAGCAGAAGGCTTGTCCGTGAATCGGCGAAGAAAATCGGATAAAATCGTTCCAGCCCTGCGCTTACATTAGTTTAGCCCTTGGAAGGGAATTGTGTAGATTACTGAGATCATTATTCGGGTTTTGGTGATTTTTTTGGGCAAATATTTGTTCAAAACGCAATTATTTCATTACCATAATAAAATATAACAGTTTGGGAATGAAAAATTAGCTTGTAATTGTGTGATTACCGGAAATCGATACTTTTAAAGAAACACTCAAGTAGATAATATAATTTATTGTCACACTAAAATTACATAAAATTATTTGGATTGCTAGAATGTAAATTACAGCTCCGTGCTCATTTCTGATAAATCTATCGCTGCAATAGCGGCGTTGCTTCCTTCTGAATTTGTTTGTGGTAACGCATTGTGTTCAGCAACATTTGATAATCTCTCTGGACCTGAAACCTTACAATAGTGTCGATTTTAAAATCATTGATTGAGTTGTTAACATTAGTAAGCCCAAATCTAACACTCAACCAAAATTTTCATCAAATACTCACTAATAAATAATCCTCGACATTATTAAATCCGTTCCTTTCATTCGACCTGAAAAAATCATTGAATTTGAGTCGTTCAAAAGTGGGAAAATACTTTTCGCTATTGTAAATACAGTCTTGTTCGGTCCCGAGTCCCGAATCCGTATGTTCGTGACTTATTCCTAAGTGATCCGAATTTTCCTGTCTCCTGGAGGCCACTTCCAAGGAATTAAACATTCTGGAAAAAATGAAAGTCACAACTCGGGCAAAGTGTGATCATCGTTCACCTTGGCAAAGCATCCGCGCTGTTATCATTTCCGTTATAAGTCAATTGTGGCGATAAATCTTCGTTTAAATTATAATGACCTAGGCAAACATTTCGTATTCTATGCGTTTCCGTAATGTGAGGTGAGTATGGTGGAGGTGGAGTGTTGCATTTTTTATCGTCGTGAATGCTGTAATTTTTCGGGTAAGGAAAATGAAACGCTCGGCTTTTCCTACCTTTTATTCCATTGCGGTTTCAGCTTGATCTGTTTAGGTTTATTCGTTTGGACTACCGTATAAGGAATTTCCTTCAGTTGAGAATCGGACATACCCGTAGTATCTATAAGATCGAATTCTAAATGCTTTTTCAATTCTTCGGAAAGCCAAGACTTTGGTTCGGACGGGGAACGAGATCGGGAGCGGTGTTTGCGGTGTTTACGCACTTTATTCGGATAAATCATCTCGCAGTCATTCTTGACGTCATAAATTTGCTGACAGGGACGACGACTGCTTATCACATTGGCCTGCTGAATACTGTTAACGGTGCTCTCGTTGTACAACTTTTTCTGGACCTCGCGCCACTGATAGTCAGAATTCACCAATTCGTACTGGTGGTCCACCTGCCTAAATTCCAATTTGCGTGTCATTAAAATACTCAAAAAAGCATTTCGGTTCTAAAAACTACATGTTTTTTGACAAATTTAGCTCTAAAAACGTCGAAAAGCAAGCAACTTGCAACCCCACCCCACAAAACACCGCGTTAAAACGAAATTGTAAAAATTTTCATTGAAAAACATTATTTATTTGTTATTTATTAAATTGAAAAAATTTGAAAAATCAAATTTACAGATTCTACCAAATTACGAAAATAAGTGTTCTAATATCAAAATGCTGATTGAAAATTAGCGACATATTTCCTTAAAAATGTAATCAATTTAAGGAAAAAATAAACAAAAAAACAACTCAGAACAAGATTTGAAAAAATCCCTTAAGAATTTTTCTACAATTTTTGTTTAATTAGGAAGGTGTTTTGAGGGGTGCGCATAAAAATTGATTTACCTGGTATACAAATAATTGTGAAATATAAGAAGAAAATCTACTTTTCTGAAAATAGCATTTCCACCAAGAAATATTTTCGATATATTTTTTCACTCTAAATTGACACATCGTCTCATTTTTTAAACTTTCACAAAAATGTTTTTTTTTTTCATGAACTAAAAAAAGATACTTTATAACTATCCAAAAATCATAAATGTTTTTTATTTGTGCCAAAATTCCATATAAAAAATAAAACTATGAAAAAACGGCATTTTTACGACGAGAAAAATTCTCATTAAAAACATTTTTATTTTAAAATTATAATTTTTTTGACAAATCTATGTATTCAACCAAATATTTGAGTTCAGATTCCTCTCTAGCACAAATTTAACAATTCTACCATAATTCATGCGAAGATAAGTGTTTCAGTATCAAAAATAAAGTAATTATTTCCTCAAAAATTAAATTATGTCACCAAAAATAAACAAAAAACTACTGAACAAAATTGTACAAAACGTTCTTCTATTTAAAAAAATCTGAAATTTTTCTACAATTTTCGTTAAATTAGAAAAAGTGTTGTGAGGATAAAATTTGATTTACCTGGTAGGTACACAAATACCTTTCACAAAAAGTAGAATAAAAGTAAAAATTGAAAAAGAAAATCTACTTTGCTGAAATCAGCCTTTCCCTCAAAAAATATTTTCAGTATAAAACATTTTCAAAAAATGTTACTTTTATGAACTAAAAAATTTTTTTTTCAAAATGAGCGCAATAAGTATTTACTACAGTAGAATAATTTTTGAATTGTGTATTTTTCCGGAGTATTTGAACATTTAATTCGCCTGGTACACAAATACTTTCCACAAAAAGTAAAATAAATATAAAAATCGAAGAAGAAAATCTACTTGCTGAAAGCACCAAAAATTTCAGTATAAAAAATTTTCAAAAAATATTTTCAAAATGATCAAAATGTGTATTTACTACAGTAGAATACTTTTTGAATCGTTTATTTTTCCGGAGTATTTGAACATTTAAATAATTCTGAAATATAATTATTCAAAGATAATAAATGTGTTTT
>NW_025400995.1:1222297-1226588 GCF_015345945.1 Tribolium madens | reverse complement strand
ATTTCAGTTCAGATTCCTCTCTAGCTCAAATTTAACAATTCTACCATAATTCATGAGAAGGTAAGTGTTTCAATATTAAAAAAAAACTAATTATATCACCAAAAATAAACAAAAAACAACTGAACAAAACGTTCTTCTATTAAAAAAAATCTTCTATGAAATTTTTCTACAATTTTCGTTAACTTAGAAAGGGTGTTGTGTGGAAAAAATTTGATTCACCTGGTACACAAATACTTTCCACAAAAAGTAAAATAAATGTAAAAATTTAAGAAGAAAATCTACTTTGCTGAAATCAGCATTTCCTCCAAAAAATATTTTTAGTATAAAAAATTTTCAAAAAATGTCTTTTGTAAACTAAAAAAAATACTTTTAAAATGAACGAAATATGTATTTACTACAGTAGAATAATTATTGAATTGTTTATTTTTTCGGAGTATTTGAACATTTAAATAATTCTGAAATATAATTACCCAAAAATAAAAAATGTTTTTTAGACATTTAAGAAAACATTTTTTATTATAAAATTAATATTTTTTTGACAAATGGCCCAAATATTTCAGTTCAGATTCCTCTCTAGCTTAAATTTAACAATTCTACCATAATTCATGCGAAGATAAGTGTTTCAATATCAAAAATAAACTTATTATTTCCTCAAAATTGAATTATATCACCAAAAATAAACAAAAAATAACTGAACAAAACTGTACAAAACGTTCTTCTATTAAAAAAAATCCTCTATGAAATTTTTCTACAATTCTCGTTAAAGTAAAATAAATGTAAAAATTGAAGAAGCAAATCTACTTTGCTGAAATCAGCATTTCCACCAAAAAATTTTTCTTTTATGAACTAAAAAATATTTTCAAAATAAGCGCAATATGTATTTACTACAGTAGAATAATTATTGAGTTGTTTATTTTTCCGGAGTATTTGCACATTTAAATAATTCTGAAATATAATTACGCAAGAAAAAAAATGTCTTTTAGATATTTAAGAAAACATTTTTTATTATAGAATTAATAATTTTTTGACAAATCTATTCACCCAAATATTTCAGTTCAGATTCCTCTCTAGCTCAAATTTAACAATTATACCATAATTCATGCGAAAATAGGTGTTTCAATATCAAAAATTGAATTATATCATCAAAAATAAACAAAAACCAACTGAACAAAATTGTACAAAACGTTCTTCTATAAAAAAATCTTCTATGAAACATTTCTACAATTTTCGTTAAATTAGAAAGGGTGTTGTGAGGATAAAATTTGATTCACCTGGTACACAAATACTTTCCACAAAAAGTAAAATAAATGTAAATATAGAAGAAGAAAATCTACTTTGCTGAGATCAGCATTTCCACCAAAAAATATTTTCAGTATAAAAAATTTTCAAAAAATGTTTCTTTTATGAGGTAAACAGTAGAATAATTTTTAATTGTTTATTTTTCCGGAGTATTTAAACATTTAAATAATTTTGAAATATAATTACCCAAAAATAAAAAAAATCTTTTCGACATTTAAGAAAACATTTTTTATTATAGAATTATTATTTTTTCCAAATATTTCACTTCAGATTCCTCTAACTCTGAAATGACCGATTTGTATCGCAAAATCAAGATTTATTAATATCAAAAAGCAAAAAGCGTAGAATTCGAGTTTTCGTAATTTTTCGCCAAACCTTAATTTGCTGGAGTATTTCCGTTCGGACTCAGGTTCTGACTCAGAGTCTCGCCGACTTTTGGATCTGCGTCTCCTGTGTTTCCTGTGTGATCGATTGGAGCTTTTCGACAATTCACTCTCATTGTCTGAAGTTAACTTACTCCGACGTTTGCGTCTGAAAAATGGTCTTAACGACTCGTATTTTTCGAATAAAAAGATTACTTTTTACACGATCGCGAATCGTTGGAACTTTGGCTATCGAGTGAGGACGATCTATACCTGGGCCCTGCTGATCGCACCGATCTCGGACTGATCGGAACAGAGTTATTATAAAGCCCTTTGGAATGTGGTTGCGACCAAGGGGCGCTTTTAATGCTCCTCGGCGAGTCAGCTCTTTTCGTCTCGTCGGCGGCGTTGGCATTGAACGGCGGGTGTGAACCTCCAAAACTGCAAAAATTACTTTTTGTTGGAGTGGTTTGAGACTTACTTTTGTGCGGGTTGGGGTACGGAAATAAACTTGGTTTCTTGTGGCGGTGGTTGATATTGAGTTCGTCCGTAAGTTTCATCAGTTGGCAACTCTGTAAAAACAGAATTACCATAAAAGAATCGCTGGGAATTTCTCGTTTACGTTCAGATATTCCCTCAATAATTCTTCTTTGGTATCGTCTTGAAGGTGTCCTCGAGAAGGCCGGAGGGGTCCTCACTTTCATTTGGGCGTCTCTGACGGCTTGTTTCTCCGTCCGGCCACTAATTTTTATTTTTTAATTTAGTTATCCAAAAAAATGTGGTAATTTACCTGTATCTAAACCTTGAACCTAGTGCGAAAATATCAGGCGTAGTTGGGGTCACCTGAACCAACCTGAAAAAGGCGTGGTGTTCGACGCAACATTTCCATAGATGTTTGCATCCCGATTTTGATGGTGTTTCAAATCCGTACGTGCTTTCATCGTTCTGAAACGTTCAATGTTGGGTTTAGGAGGGATTGGATAAATTTACTAACGTTTTTATCGATGACTCTTAACATGAAATATCGGCCTTTAAAATAAATTTTTGTAATCCTTGGCCAGTAATAATTGCCCACTGTTGTTTTGTTCCTCAGCACGATTATACCGCTCGGTGTTAATCCCAGAAAATACTCAACACTGTCCTCCCCCTACATTCACCAATCAAAATCGAACAAAAATTATTTGTTTTATTTTATTTTACCAAAACTGGGTGGAGATCAACGCCGTACATTTCCAGCCATTTTACTTTTTCGAGGTAGTTTAGTTCCGCTACAGATGGTAACTGACCTCTAGAAGTGAATCAAGATTATTATTTATTTTCTTTCTTGCAACAATCGACTTACACTAGAGTTTTATGAATTTCTGCAATTCGCGTTTCAAGATCTATACTCTGATTAGGCAGGAAACGAAATTCTGATACGTAACCCTTACTGTGACGGCGGGGGTCATAATCACCAAGCTCAGCTAAAATTAACTATCACTACATTCATCACAATTGAAAACTACTCACATTGCACCACATACGCCCCCAACTCAGCTGCCAGCTCAAACGGCACCAGCAAACGCTCCTGCAATATGTCCTGCTTCACTTGCAGGAAAAATTGATACCTAAAATACCGGTCCTCAATTTTAAAACATACTCAAATCTTCTAAAAAACAAACGAAAAATGGCAGTTAAGTCGACAAAGGATGTGAAAATCGTTAAATTATTATTTAATGACGATAATGAGTGCTATCATAAGTAGATAAAAGTCCACATAAAAGGTATTTTAGCAAGTAATTGTCATTCTAAAAAACATTTCCGACATTCATCAATGTGACAACATTTTTTGAATTTTTAACCAGTGTGACTTACAAATTTATTTCCAAAAAACTTGGCAAGTTTCAAATATCCGGTGTTCTAATTATTTTTGCTTTCTAATTACGCTGATTTAGAGAACCAAATTCTCTGATCCAAATATTCTAAATTTTTCTGTATTTATAACCATAGAGCATTTCTTTATAATTACGTATTATTACCATAATTTTTCATTTTTTTATTTACATGATTACACTATGCGTTTGTAGTTTTACCAAAAAATATTTTTGAGATTGGCAATTGTCGATAACATTGACTTCCTTGTATTTTAAATAATTTCTTTTTTAAGTTTAAAATAAAAGTTTATGTTTCGACAAGTGTTAAAAAGCCCAAGTTTAAATATTTCAAAAATTTGATCGAATTTTACAACAATAAAACCTTTAGATATTCCTCTCATAATTTATAACGCATATTTTTTTACTCGTTGGACTATTAAAGATCTTTATTAAACTCAAACTGTGATTTCATTACCCCAAAAATTTAAGGGAACAAAAATATTTCTTAAATTTCACAGAATCTCAGTGAAAATAGTGGTATTTAGATTAGGAAAAAAAATTTGAAGCTTCAAGTTTCTAATTGTGAGATATGCTACAAAAAAATCTGTGCTACGGGCATCACGCCCGTAAGCTAAGAAATAGCGCAAGAAAAAAAATGTAATTTTTTTTTGTTTTTGGTTCACGGAATATTTTAATTTGGTTAAATCAATGCATGGACCAGATAGCCTATATTCATTCCACTTTCATATGCTTTTTTATATTCTTTTATGTCAATTA
>NW_025400995.1:1053622-1221319 GCF_015345945.1 Tribolium madens | reverse complement strand
CCAAATTTAACAAATGAGAACCTAATGCAAAATTGTAAAAACAGTGAAAAAAAAATTGATCTAGGTATCTTTCTAAAATAAATAATTATCTGTTGGTTTTCTAAATAAAAACAATTTCAGTTTTGCGTAAATGTGACAGATATTATTTCAAATAATTGTTCTTTTATAATCTCAACAAATGAAAAGTTTCCCTAACTTCGGGACATTTCAAGAAAGTAGTTTTTTTATATAAAAAGTTTGAATTCTGGTTTGCATTGTACAGGGATATCGAATGTTTTTCTCGTGAGAGTAGTCTAGTTTGGTGGCATAGTTGGTGGGTATAACAGGCATAAAATGAATGGTTTAATTAAGTTAACGGCAGTAATTTACTTACCTTGTGATTTCTTCGAGAAGTTTGCAAGGATCGGCGGCATAAAATTTGACTCCGAAATAGAAAGTGAAAGGATCAGGACCTTTAATTTGTTTGCTTAGAGTTTTAGCCGGATCGAGCCAATGCTGATTGGGATAAAAGAATAAAATAGTTGTTTTGCAATTAGCAAAGACTTACAGTTTGTCCAGTTTGGTCTAAGTATCTCAATCCGAAATAGGCGGTTTCTAGCAGATTCAAATTCCGAAAAACGACATCGAGTAGCGCTTGTCCGGTGCAAGTATCCTATAAATGAGAAAGTGTGACGCGAAACAATGAAGAATAAAAAGATTTCTCTAAACCGATAAATATAATAATCAATTAGTGGATGTTCGAAAGTTGATTGTTCGCGATTCGCCTTGAGTTTGACTCGAATTCATAATTTTCTGCAATGGTATATAATCATGAAAACGTCTGTACGGTTTTGAATATTTTTCAACCGCAAAGCGGGATCGAGGGCAGGAATAATTACGTGTGTCTAGACACCAAATTACTACTTTGAGAAATTTTCTTAAATCTGTTAGGCATTAATTGTTAAGCCGCACCCAAACATTTTATCACGCAATATTGTTTCTGAAAATTACTGAAAATAAACTACAAACGTGTCAGTGACTCACGATGATGTAACAGTGACCAAAACGGTGATACTCACTTCAATCTCGTGAATTAACTCTTGTTCATCCAAAAGAATTATTTTGCAGTGGATTATTCTCGCTTTCGAACAAATACAGTCCATACTAAGTTAAAAACCTGAAATATAACATAAGTCGATAAGTAATTAATGGATGCTTTCTTTATTTTGGCGCATTTTTCCCAAACAAAAGACAACTCTTATTCTGATATATTAAGGGCCATTATAGTTAGTTATAGCACTCTTGACAATGTGAGTAGGTGATAATCGAGTTCAGTGACTTACGAGGGTGGACACCACAATCTTAACAAATTACTCGGCTTATTAACCAGACAATAAAAATAATCCTCACTGAAAATAACCACACGCGAGTTATTTGAATAAATTTCGTATGCGTACAACAAACAAGTTAACGTGCACTGATTACAATACACAAAAATTTGTTTATTTTAGTTGGAATTTTTTACATCCGTTAGAAAGAATATTAAATTATCGGAGATAAAAAATGATGCTTTTCACCCAACATCGCCCCACATTCTTCTCCTAAACCTTCCCAGGATGCAGGCTGAAATAGGCGGCCATATAGTCACGAAATTGCTATGCATTAATTATTTTCGGCCCCGAGCTACAAAATAATTTTAGTCCACTAGTCTCGAAACTCTTTCGGGCTTTACTATATTGTAATTAATCTTCATGATCCTAATAACACGTTCAAACAACATTACAAACTCAAAATTTTTCTCACGAAAACCACGGAAGTGGTCACCAAAACCGAAACACAAAAAACGATATTTTCAAGTCATTTATTCATGTGTGAAACAATGAATTTTTGCAAGAACTCGTGTGTGCGTTCTAACAACTGAAAGTATCATTGTCTTACCTGAAGTGTCCGTGAAAATAATCCTCAACTAAATCAATTGATCATGATTTAATATAATTCAACATCACTCCACTGCACTAGCAATATATACAGTTAAATAGCGATGTACATCCTAGGCCATTCAACTTTGAAGTTCAGTTTTAAATCAAGGTACAGGTAAGAACAGCACACCACAGAGACCTGCTTCTAACTACAGAAGAGAACAACCGACCCATGGAAATTGACACGGTAAATTGCTTACATGCTGTTCGGTTTACGAATCGTCTTGGCAAGTGAAGAGGTGGGAAAACGGGTCTAATTTACTGATCTGTAAAATGATTTCTGAGACCAGGTAAGGCAACAGCCCCCATCAGGTGCCCAGCCCTACTCCTCGCCGTTTCCGGTCATCGGACACGAAACAACGCTCTTCAACCGTTAACATCACCCGGTAATTAGTCCAGTTATACCAGATTTGATTAGTTGCCAATAAAAAATTGGAAAAGAAATGTGGACTCATTTCCTCAACATCCGATGTAACTGGTTTCAATGTCTTGTGTCTCCAACCTTTCCGCTACCATCTGTTAGCATTCACCTTTAAAATTCGGTGTGGGTGATAATTGATTAAATATTCGCAAACTAATTTCATTATAATCCGGAATTTGCAAGTAAAATCTTGCGAAAAATCCGAACAAAGAGTAATAAAGTGAACGTTCGGCCTCAACTAGAACTAATCTTGTCCATTTTTAATTCAAAGTAGTTTTCCGTGAGTGCAAAACAATCAATTAAATAGGCACCCGTAAATCTCACTAATTAAGTGGAAATAGCCGATTTTTTCAAAGGAAGTGTTCAATTTTATTTTCTGGGAACCGAATTTCTAATTAAGCAGGATATTGGTGTTACGGTGTCGGAAAGATGGTTAGATAGCAATGAAAGTCATTGATCGATAATTATTGGTTGCCTAGTCGTGCAAAAAACAAAAGATGGTGCATAAAAATTCGACGTTTGATTGGCTAAACATGACCAATGAGGCGACAGCTAAACATTTCTTCATGGGCGGTCATTACCTACCAATCAACTCTTTGTTTCAAGTGAAACAATTTTAAATGCGATTGTTTCTCCTAAGATAACGATGCACCGGAAGTTGATAATAATTCTATGAATGTGAACTATCTCAACACCCACTTGGATAATAAAATTTCATTGTAGTACTTTTATGTTTGATTGTTTGCATGCATTTGTAATTATTTTTTTGTGATAACAAAAGTTAAAATAAAACTCATGGTTATAAATATTGATAGTTTATTTTTATAAAGAAAATGGGAATATTTTAATACAAATTAAGGCTAATATTATAAAACAATAATAATAGTTGGGTAATATTTGACATACATGAACAATACATTTAGTTCCAAGTTATGTACAAATAAAAGTTGGAGTACATCGTGTCCTGTGTTGATTATTCCTAGTCTACCCTTGTGTACTCCACATAGAAAAAATTTCCAATGTACAAACTAACATCACATTAAATACAAAACTGATAACTTTCAATATTTCAACGTAATTTATTTCTAGTTAAAATTTAGTAGCAAAAACAGTTTATTTTCATTTCGTGAAAGCTGCAAAAACGGCCCACAGAACCTCCGAAGTGTTTGGTTTGACTGATTCTTGCTCAAAGTCCAAGTCAAGTAACTCTCTTACTCGTTTTATTGCCAATTCGTAATCATCGTCATTTAGGGGGGCGAAGGCGTTCTCTAAAACGTCACTAGCATGGGCGAGGAAAATCAACGCTAACATCCTCTTATCCATGCGTTGGGGGTCGTTCACCCATTTCGTAAGTACGGCATCTTGAATCTGTTAAAACAAATTAAAAAAAATAATAAACCAGAATCTCTTCCACCTTTTATACCTTTTTTATTAAACGACTTTTGGTAACATTATCAGTGAGAGGGTGAGTGGTCATATCAAAAAGCAGGAAGTTTTGCTTCTCCGTTGTTAGGACTCCTTTCTCGACGAGGTTTTTCGCTAAACGCTCACGGACATTCTTCAATTGGTATCGTAGTTTGAGGGGGTTCCAGGTTTCACCTAAAGACAAACAGTTATGCAAGTTGAAGGGTGTGTTTTGGGCATACCGCTGAGGTATTCGATCCAACTTTGAACCGTTTCTGGTGGATCTGTTTCCTTGAGATGTTTTAAAGCTTCGTCTAGGAGAACATCGCCAGTGGGGGTGTCGTTTTTAAGGATAAGTTTGCGCGTCAGAAGCGCCTTTCGACGCATACCTGCACGCTCGAGTTCAACGCGTCCACGTAAACCTAACTCTATTAGAATACAGCCCCGGAGACCGCTTGAAATGCAATCATTCCAAAACGATGTGTAACCCTTAAAAACAGCAATTATTTCAGAGAGTGACACGGGGGTACAACCCTACTTCTTTATCTTTTAAGCCTAATAATAATACTTCTTCCATTAAAGTTAATCGGGTTTCTTTAGAATCGCCCTCGTCTATGTCTTCATCGTGTTCTTGCTTCTTCTCATTGCTTTGCGATTCTTTATTAACACCTTCACCTGTGTCACGTATTATGTTTCGTCTTTGCACCAACCCTTCACTACGATTCATTTTAATTAAATATCAAATAACTTATTTACTTTTTATAGGACTTGACGTTTAACAACTTCCATCAACATGGCAAATGTCAAACTTGAAGGCGACTAATTACAGAAATCTACACTTCTGCTGTAATTAGAAATTTCACACACTTAACTTTCTAATGAAAATTATTCACCCCGTGTGTGTTTTTACCACGATTTTAAACCCTTAAACTTTTTTTCGCGAGGAATTTAACAATTAGGGAAAAAGTAATTACGTTTTCACTCACGTCACATTCTTATCTCTGTCAATTTTAATCTTTATGAAACACGACTGTTTATGCTGTATGATAAAAAAACACGTTTTTTACCGATTTTTTTATTATTATCACTACCGAAAACCGAAACACTTTTTGTAAATTTTTTTGTGTTTAATTGGTTGCATAACCGATGGCACTTAACCTCACTTTTTACAACCACATTTGAAAATGACTGAAACGGATAAAAACGCTGTTTTGAATTTTTTATTGGAGACAGGTTGTTGCAAAAGGTGTGCGTTACGTTATATTGGCGATGCTGGTGCCGATTATGACAATCCTCAGGTAAAAAAGTGATTTTTAATTAATTTTTTTAATGTTTTTTTTTTTTTCAGCAAAATGGACACGACCAGGGGGCTAAAAAAACAAAATTAAATCCTTGTATCATCTGTCTAGATTTACTCCAAGATGTGACTCTTGAATCAATGATTCAGTGTCAAGAATTGGAAAAAGTCAAAGAATATGACTGCAAGACTTTTATTAACTTTATTAGTTTTCCGATTGCTGTTTTAATAAGGGAACACAGCATGGAAATTTACATGAATGAGAAGTTTCCCAAGTTTTTTGAAGGTTCCATTTAGTTTGTTTTGGGGTTTTTAATTATTTTTGAGTTTTAGATCATTACATTGTCCCCATAAACAGGGCATGGTCCTTATCAATACAAAACAAATTGGGCGAAAAGCTTGGTAAAAAGTTCAACAAAGATTCGTTACTTCAAATCCAGTTTAACACAAGTTACGAATTCGAGAAAGAGGTAATATTCATCGTTTTTGTTACAAAAAATAATAAATTCAATTAGGAATCATCAATTATGTTTCTGATGGAAAGCAAACTAAAAAAAAACAATGAAGAGAACGAGGGGCTTAGTAGAAACGTAATTGGTGAATTTTTAAAAACAATAAACACCGAACTTTTCAAAAAACATGCTTCAGTCCCACCTGAAATACCACGGAAAGCTTTAAGTTTCGACCAAATGACTTATAAGCACGATTTTATTTTTATAGCAGGGAGATACTGTAAATTTTCACGGAATCTCTTTCAAACACCTTGGGCCAATGACGAAGTTCAAGTAATTAACAGTTCAGTGCAGGAAATTTTATTTGAATCACTAGAAAACGTTTTTAAGTGGGTTGTCCTGTTTCATTCAATAATTTTCCATAATTGTGCATTTCCAGATGTAGCAGTTTAGTATTTTCATCAAGTGGACGTGAAGACTTCGATGTTAGAATGTTAGGAAGAGGGCGTCCCTTCTTCATAAAAATATGCGACCCTAAAGTTACTAAAATATCATTTGAACAGTTCCGTTCAATCGAGAAACAAATTGAAAAAACAAATTTAATCAAAGTCAGAGACTTGCAGTTTATTTCACGCAAATTGGTTAATAACATCAAAGAAGGCGAGCAGTTTAAACAAAAGACATATAGGGCGTTGTGTGTTGTCGACAAGTCTGACAAAATCAGTGATTATATTGAAAAAATCAACAAGTTGAGAAGTCTCAAATTGCAACAGAAAACACCACTCAGGGTGTACCACAGACGATCATCTGACATCAGGGCGAGAGAGATTTACAGTATTGAAGCAAGATCAGTCACAGGTGACTTTAACTCATCATTATCAAAATCAAAAAAATTGTTTTCAGGTGCTGATAACTTATTTGAGTTAGATGTGGTGACCCAAGCCGGTACTTACGTCAAAGAATTCGTCCATGGAGATCTTGGAAGAACTAAACCTTCATTAAGTGAAATAATCGGGGGTTACGTCGACATAATCGCTTTAGACGTTCTAGACATCCATTTAGATTTTCCACCACGTTTAAATAAAAAACAAGACTCAATTGAGTAATTCTATTTGGTAACTCAAACAATACTGGAGTAACAAAACAGTCCGATGATAGGAACATAACAAAAAACAAATTTTTTGCCCGTGTGACTAGATGGCAATACTAAAATGTTACAATGCGATTATCACAAATAAATACTTTGTTTTTATGTCGGATTTTTCATTTCCTGCTTGATGCAACTTTTAAACGCTTCCCAACCTTCATTCTTGGTGTATGACTAAAAAAGAGTTAATGTTAGACAATTTTGTGCATCGAAGTAGTCGTTGAAATGGATCATTTTAAGGTGGCAACCATGCAAAAATTCATACAATACCTAAAAATTATTTTCTCAAATACGTGTACCCCAGTTTTTGAGGTAGCACAATAGTATATTAAAGAACAAGTTTTATAAGTGTTGCTATTTGTTCTAATTTGCGCCACCTTTTTTCTTATTTTAATTAAAAAAATATATATATTTTTGTCGTCTAGAGAATTTTGTGATAGTTGGTATCGGTTGGTTACACTCAGCGCCTACTTGATTTTTTGAATCATTTCTGCCGTCTGTCATTAAAAATAAAATTTACAAATTATTAGTTATTAGTGTTACAACATAATAATAATAAATTAAAAATGAGCCAACAGAATTTAGTTTGCACTCCGCCCGAAATTCGCGAAATTGTCGAAGCAAAACAACGCAAAATTTGTTACCTGACAAGTCAGAAGCGGCATACAAGAACTAAATAACCCCAAATTCATTAAAGTACAGTGTGCTTTTATAGATAGCCATAAACGACTCCTACTGAGAGACGTTAATAAACATATTATAAACGCAAATTAGAAAAAAATAATTATAATTAACATAGAGTGGCAATCATTCATTATTGATGTGATTAAATTTGTTCTGAATGACATTAATGACACTTTGTGTGTGAACCGGCCTTTAAATTAAAGATGCATTTAGACTTCGACAATATGAAAAAGGATACGTTACTTTGAAACCACGATGCAGACGATCTTTCATAATTGCGATAAATTCGCGGTAACTCAAAAGTCCGTCTCCATCGACGTCGAAAATTGCAAATACTGTGTGGACTAGATGGGGGCTTAGACTAGTACCAGTGCAGATTTTCACAGCACGGTGAAACTCATCTAAAAATTGAATGTAACAATTTCGTTTAAATCGTGGAGTCAAACCTTTGGATATCGGGTGATCGGCTAAGGTATACATTCTCATTGCGATAGTAAAGTCTTCCAAGTTGTTGAGGAATTGGCAAAAAACATTAAACTCCTCGAAGGAAATCCCTTTGGTTTCTTTAATTCTGTCAAGGAGACGGTCTAGGTACATGTCGTACTCATCAGTGTCTAAATAAGTGTAACGTAGCATAATTTTCGCAAAATCAACTTCGGAGATAGTCGGGAGCCCTTTAGAAAACTCGCTGAACTCCAATTCGAGAACTTCGGTTTGTAGATGAAGCATGAATTGTTTGAAGTTCTCGAAGTTGAGTTCGTTGTTGCCTTTAGAGCCGAAAAAATGTACGATGAGGGTCGTGTCGACGGTATGTCGCCGCTGGAGTCCTTGCTCATCATCAACGTACTGCTCTTGAATGGGGAGCACAAGTTCGGTGTCTTCACTCGCAATCCCCCGTTTCCCTTTCCACGCATGGCTGAAGATTTTCTCCATCTTTAAAAGACAAACACGCAAACAACACACATTATCTACTGTTAGAACAAAGTTAGGGAGTTTAGTAGCTATCAGACGACAAATCAGCTCACACGTTTCCACTTACAGGTACAGCATCTTCAGTTTTTTTGCCTGCCAATAGTCTACGAATCTGTCACAATAATTCAACTCTTATTTCACGCAAAACGGGGGGCTAGTTTAGTGGATACTTACCACGAGAAATTCATTCTTGTCGACTCTTTCATTACCGTCGGTGTCAAACATGTTAAAGGCAATTCGGAAGCCCGATTGTGGTTCTAAAAATCAATAATCAAAAATTGAATTGTTTTAATACTTGTTAACACACTTGTTAAAACTGAAAGGAGAAATAAATACTCGGTGTATGAAATGATTCCTTTGTCGCGCAAAGTTCGGAAAAACCTCGGCGAGCCTTGGTTTAGTGGCGGAGTTGAGTCTTTGATTTTCTCGAGTTCCTTCGTTGTCAATATTTTGCGTTTCAAACGGGCTGTAATTCATTACTTAATTGGGGTTAAAATAATCGAGTTGGGGGGCTTACGTCGGGGTTCAGCTTCCACAACTGACTCTAGGAAATCCTGCGGGGTCATGTATAGTTGTCCATCGTATTCGACTGAAGCAAATCGGATAAATCTCTTTTCCCGTGATGTTAATTTGACAACTTTTGATTCCTCCTCCTGGTGGTAATAAAAAACGAGTTATTATCGTCCGGAAGGGAGTGTTATGTAAACTAGACGCACAAAAGCCACCTAATGAATGTGGGTGAATCCGTCTAGTTTATGGTTTCTAACGAGCTAGAGGGCTAAAACCAACCCCAGTCAGTGAACTGGCCACACAAGCGGGCAATAACACACGATTATTTATTAACTCCCATCAGGGGGCGACGTCGCTCTTTTGTTGCAATATTTGGACTAATAGTCGGGAAAATCGTCGATTTTATCAAATTTTATGTATGATCTCGGTTTTTATAGGGTCAATTTAACCATTGGGGATTTGTTGTAGCGGCAGCCACCGAAGAATGTGCTTTAGATGCCGGCAAAGATAAGAAGCTTAGTCTAAAGTTCCATCAGAAGGTGTAAAGTTTATCATATACGAATGACAAGTGGAATGTTCCAAGCCTGTATCACCTCAAAGGGCGAGGAAATTGTTAAAACAGCTGCTGTGGGCACATATGGCCCATATTTTCATACACCAGCTGAACAATTTTTAATTTTGACTAATTAGCCCGATTAAGACATCATTGACAACATCTTCATCCATTATCTTAGTCCATTTACCTTCCGAAAGGAAATTAACACAAGACCATATAAATAAGTGGGGATTATAGTGACAACTACAAAACCATTTATCACCCGACTGGGTAATTTATGGCCGTCAAACTAATTTCAAGAGGTGAGGACGCCCAGTCCAAAATAAAAAATTATCATAAGGTACAAATTAAATGTAAAAGTATACTTCACGCCGTTCAAAAACTGGCGCCAAAAGCAGAATTGTGGGTACTGAGCAATTTTGCCAAACTTACTTTCAACTGGGCGGCTTGTATGCTGTGAGGTTGGCGACATTTATACGCCGTGTATAAGGCAACAGTTCCGCCAACAGCACACAGAACAGAGACGAACCGGCTGGGTCGTGCCTTGGGGCTAACACTGTGGAAGAACTTACAAAAACTTGGCTTTCTTCGAGTCAGCGAATTTTGAAGGATCTTGCAAATGCTGGCCATTTTTTCAGATATCAGCTGATAATTGGAGTTTACTTGATGACAAATCGGCTTTAGTTCGGCTACTCGTCAGTAGAGAGGGCTGTAAATGCAAAATTGGCACAAAAATTTAAATTTAGAAATTTTCCCTTGACAAGGTCACAATTTAGGTTTGTGTGGTTTAATCAAGAAGAAAGGATTTAGATAAGAGTTTGACTGACCATAAACATGCCCGATTTAGTTTTGGAGTAGTTTTTATTGCTGACGTCAGAAGTAGTTCGAATTTATTTAAAATTTATGACAAGAGTACGTGAGTGTGGTCATGTGCAAAAGCGGTTCGACGAATTCGCGCACTAATTGTCTTTCAGAATTAATTAGTCCAAGTGACCTTTCTCTCCATCATCGATTTGCTTTTGCCAAATAATCGGGCAATTGTTTATAAACATATCATTTTAAGTGCGAGCAAAGTAATTGAGAGGCGTTCATGTTGTATTCTTCTGATAACATGATTTAACAAACTGACAGTTTTCCGTAGGTGACGATTGTATGTTAGTTGGAGAGAACATGAAGTGAAGGTTGAGGAATCATCGAGCACTGTCTGGTCGGAGTCTGCTTACCACAAGCCTTGGGGCACTTGCCTGATTTTGCAGGTAAGTAGATTGTGTAATTATAGTCAGAGTGATGTTTCAGTTAGCCGTAAAAACTGATACGGGTATAAGTCATCGAATTTGGAAAAATCGCAAGCAATAAAATGGTACTACATATTCCCACTAACATAATTTAATTTTATTACAGCGAATGTAAATTCCGTACTTTGTGCCTACAAGTTGTCTTAACTCAAGATGATAGCGACAAGATCTTGTTGCACAAAAAGATTTCGTTGATACTATCCCAACAAGTACGTTCTTGTAAAATAGGTGTCTATAATTCACACTAGGTGTATTATTATTTCGTTTCGTTTCGATTGAAATACTGCTTCTAAAAATACACGTAAATGGAGAAATAAAAGTGTAAGGAATAGCTGTGTTCCATCCCGCCCTTCATATTTCCTATCTATAATATAAATCATCGCTGCTAGATTACATTGTGTGCTTCCTTTGACATGTTTAAAACTTCTATTGTTTCATATCGTATTGATTCTTTTTTATACCAACACTTGTTCGAGCGCATTTTTCGACTTTTCCAGTGGTCCTCGTATCCCCTACTATATGTAAATGGCATTTTTTCCTGAGTTTATCAGTTGATTGCTGTCATTCGTGCGTCTCGTTTTTCACCGATTTTTCGAGATAGAATTGTAAAGGTAAACCACCCCGGGTTGATTTAATTTGGTTTTGGCTTATCTCGAGTATTTAAGAGCCCTTTCGGGGTTATCTTTGATGGACAGGCGTCATCATAATGTGCAGTTTAGGAACTCCAGATAAAACGACCTGACAATTTACATAAATATTACCAACGTATTGAAACATTACTCCACTTGTACCGCATCCAATTCAATAAATACTTCAGATAGTTACACCATTACACGACGTGATTCCGCACTCTAAGTGCCCTCAAATGGCAATTATTCCACTCGGTCACCAGGAAAAATCTCAACTGCAAATCTCATCTTTCAAATTTCCTAAGCCTTTGCTAATTTAATTTTGAAAAAACATACAAGATCATCAGTAACATTAAATAGACATAAAAAATGTCAAATGTCAAAAATTTTTGACAAATAGAGTTTTTAAGCATTTTTTCCATATTCCTAGTATCTTATCTTAATTGATTTTTTTCGGGGCACCTGTAGTATAAAAAATACCTATAAATATACCCAAAATTGTACAAATCTCAAAATAATATTGATTTATAGCTTGTAAACAGGAACCTGTATATACGTATGATTTGTTTCTGGGGCAGATCATCAAAAGCTGATACAGTTTTCAAAACCCAAAAAAGTTACAGTTACGGAATTAAAATTTCGGACAGTATTTTTCTGTCACTTCAAAAAGTTCACTGTACTGTCATCATGACTGACATTTGACAATTAAACTTTTTTGTCAGTGACGCTATTTTTAAATCAAAATGACATAAACATGACAAGAGTAAAAAATGAGGTTATTAATGTAAAGCTTGTTTTAGAGTTTACATTGTGAAAATGACAATACTGCCCGAAATTTTAATTCCGCAACTGTACTTAGGTATATGGTTGATCCCAGCAGACCTCCTGCAGAAGGATCTTTGCTGACCTAAAAATTTTGTCTGTTTCTGCTTTGTGCATACTTCACATTCTACAATTCACTTATAAATCTAAATCTTTATTAATTTAACAAATTAATAATGAATTTATTAGATCTCGATTGTTATTATATGAGTTTTTGTCTTCGTTGTAATTGTTTATTTATTGTGATTGTTATACATTTTTTGACTTGTCTGTACATGTAAATGTCTAAAAGATGAAATAAAGAAAATTTGAATTTGAAAAAACGATTTTTTACTTCTCAAGTTTTTTTGATTTATACCAAAATAAAAGAAATAGTACATTACAAGCGAGGTGGTAAATATGGCTCGCGCCTCTCGATCGTATACATAAGTATTCGGGGTAATGTCATTACCACCGAGGTTTGCATGTTATTTTATTTACAATCAGTCAAAAATTTGAGTAAAATTCGAACAAAGTTAAGGTTCAAACGTGGTAGCCATCTAAATGGCGTTTGATTTTTGACGTATCTGAAATGTCAAAGAAAATATTGAAATAATGTGTGAATCTGAACTAAAATCGTCGAAATTGAGCAGTGTACTCCCCCAGAAGTAAGAGAAACTGCTACAAAAGCAATTGAATACCAATTTAGCAAAATATTATGCGTAACTTGACAATCTAAAAAAAAAAATTCCGGTATTTTTGTAATTTTAAGGTGGGGCTATCTTGCATATTACTGCCCAAGAGAAGTAATATTATTACTCCTCAGGAGATTTAATGATGTGTTTCCCAACCTTTAAAAGGTTAATAATCGACATTTTACATTAGTGATTGTGAATAAAAGTTTTTGTCAGTTATCAATTTTTTTTTTTAAAATTGTGAAAAAATACTGTATGAAATGAAATTCTAAATATAACAGAATAAGATTGTCAAAAAAAACATTTAAATTTTTACGCAAAGTACTGTCACTTGAGGCCTTTTGTAAATAATATTTATTCTAGCTTTGTTGTGTAAAATTAAGGAGAACATTTAATTTTTTGACTTTTTCAAACTTCCAACAAGCATTTGGATATTTATTTTTTCAACTTTAAGCTTTCCTACCTTATAAATTAGTCAGAATAAATTAGCGATTTTTATGAGTTAGAAAGTAAAATGGACTTTTGATTTGTATGATTTCCCTTTAAAAATAAAGCAAAAAATTCTAAATTGTTCCTGAGTGGAGATAAAAATTGGACATTTTTTCATTGACTGAAGAAATAATTAAATGAGAATTTACATGTTTTGTTTGTCAAACAAAAAAATATCGGTTGTAGCTTCCTAACAAGGCATTAATTGCGAGAGAAGGTGCAAAATTTGCATTCTAGTGGTGCAATTTATCATTCAATTACGCAAAGATTTGTAGTCCGGCATTAAAATTTAATATTATTAAAATAATTGGCAGACACTTACAAGTTGCAATAAGATTAATTACTAGTGATTAGGGTGAATCTTTATGCAGATTAGCGCCACCAACGCAAGCCGTGTTATTACACCTTGAAGCTAGAAAATTTCAATTTATGAGTTAAAATTTTGATTACATTCATCGTTTATCGAACTAGGTGACGTAGAACTGCATTGTTTGTCTGAAATTAGATTCCTTTTAGATAACGGTTGATAAATGTCGTTTCCCTGAAGCTTTCGGCCGATTTAAATGAAAGTTCGTACCCAGGATGTTCGCAGTGCGGACAAAACTTATTTTTAGTTTGACATTTCTTCGGAATTAATTCAAGGCTCGCATTATTATTTATTTAGCGTGCAAGTGCGGCCGAAATTCTGCAATTCCGATAAATCATTATTCACAATTACGCCACTGACTGGCCAAAAATCTTGATCTTTATCAGTGGAGGCTTTATGAATGAATAAACACCATTCCCGAGTCGGGAATTAATTTGGGGCGCGAAATTCCGAGGGTGTTGACCTAGGAAAGCTCGACAATTACATTGTCAAATGCTCGTTGTGCAATTTCAATTTTGGATCATTAGACTGGATTCCCCTCTGGAATGCAACATTGTGCGACACGAAAAGATCTATTTTTCAATAAATGCTTCCGAGAATTTCAAGATTTACCAAAATGAATTTATTAAATTGTCTAAGCAAACGGAGCCTCTGGATTATGAGATCTTTATCTTAATTGTCTCAAAAACAGTTGGAAACTGATCGACGTGCGAGATTACAATGACTGAGGGTTACTTTATTTATTGGAGGAACACAAACTAGGATTTTGACACGACTAGGAGCACGATTTTTGGGGAATAAACATGTTAAAACTCTTGATTTCAATAAAAAAAAAAACATGGAAAATTGTCTCATTCCCCGAATGACAATTCTAAAATAAATTACTTGACTAGAAACAATGTTTCTATTGTTATCTTTGAGAAAATAAGTATGTAGCCTACTTTTTTGGTAAAAAACAACACACTAGACTTTATTACACAATTTCGTAAGATCATCTCGGGACGTTTGTTTTTTTATAGAAATAATTGAGTATGAGTTTAATTAATTTTTACCATCCTGCTGTGTGGCTTGAACATTACATTCCTACAATAAAATTAGTAGCATGTGTCAAAGTGACGTTTAGTATCGTTTTATCTTCTTAACATGCTTTAATCTGGTAATAATTTTTTATTGTGAGCATAAGTAGATGTTAACAATTTAATTAGAAGCTTACCTATAATTTAGAATCAAAACTAACGGTACCTTGTAACTAATTACAAGGTAAAAAAGCTAATCATAATCAATTTTTCTTTGTTTCATTTGAGTTATGTAAAATGCGTCACTTCTGAAAGTCCGCTCCGGGTGGTAAGTTTTTGACTAATAGAGAAATAATATTTCAGGCAAGACGTTACCGTCTTGAAGAGTCATAAGTGGTTGCTTTTATCCCCACAATGTGATGCTTTTATTATTCAATATCCTGCTGATTCGGTATTCTTATGGAAATTGATTAGTATAAATCTATCCCCGGAGCAGATATTTCAAATATTTTATTAAGGGATTAGAAAAGTCGGCCCGATTTAACCAAATAAACGCGTAATAAAATAAATTAACACCCGAGCCTGGCTTGAAGATATCTTCAAGAACGTTTATTGCTTCAACTGAAACGCGAAAACAATAAAATATAGATTTTCTGATTTCTGATTTCCGCTCTATGAAATTGTTTTGTCACTGTTGAAACAGCTGTGAAAGTTATTTCAGCTTATTTGACTTGTTTATTGAAGACTCGATCTTTCTTCTTCTCATTAATAATCCACGAATTAAACAATCGCCCATAAATAAACGTTTCAAGATGCATAAAAATGAATTTTGTTTTCGTTTTTGTGCAAGGTCGCTCATTTAAATGCGTTGCACTTACCTTCTTTGTCAAATTATACCTACCTTCTGCTGATTTTAGAGTGATTTCGGTTTTTTATTAATTAGGCACTCATTTTGTATTTTCTTATTGTTTTATTTTAGGTACTACAATTTACATTACATTACTACAAGCATTAAATAATACTGATTTTTAAATAGAGTTGTTAATTGTTTGATATTTTTGTTTAAATTTAAAAATTATACATTGATGGTCATGTTAATCGAATGTTGTGCTACTGATGTTTGATTTACAAACGAAATTAAAACAAAAGTGGCACAAACATACACAAAAGTGCAAGAACCACTTATTTAGTAAAATAATAAGGAAAAATTGTTCTTGCACTTGGAAAAACGTAATTACAATTTGAAGTGTATGTTTTTCAATTAATTTTTGGACTAGACGTGTTTTTACGATATGACTATTTGTATGAGGACATCCCTGGTATGTAAAGAGTTTGAGTGAGTAGATTGAGTATTAATTGAAAATATACACTGTGACAATCCACTGATAAACAATTTTTCGGTGAAAAATTCGAGTTGATCAGTGTGAATTTTTGGATTTGGTTAGAGACGACAAATGAATGATGAGAATGGTGGTATGGCGTTATTAAAGCACATGCTTTCGTAATTATTGAATTAATAATAATTAATAAAAAATGCGCTATACAGTCACTCTAAATCTACAAATATCACGATTAAATGAGAGGTTTGCTAACGCAAAATGAGACTTACGTAAAAAAAACTCGGAAGTTGATAGCGAGGTATATTTCACTTATTTATATAATTATGTACAATGTTCAAGATACAATAAATATTACAAATAAATAAAGGAAGAGGAAAAGGGGCGCTAGAGGACGCCGGAGCGAGTCAGTCGGGTTGGGCGGGGGTGGGTCCGCCCGGGATGGACATGGATACATCCGGGAGCGCCGTGGAGTCCTCCCAGTCCCAATGGGTGGTGGAATCCAGGCCATAATCATCATCATGTGTGACATCATCCGCGGTCGTGGCAACTTCCGTGCTTGTGATCACGTGATGTCTTTTTTTCGCACCTTTTTTACTGTTTTTCTTCTTTTTCGGGCCTAAATTTTTATCACTAGTCTTGTGTTTCTTTTTATTAACAACAGTCACATCTCTTTGGCACTCGTCACTGTCTTCATTCTCACATTTCTTCACTAACCTGGTGGGTTGGAGTTTTCGATGATTCGACGTGTTATGTCTTTTGTGGCACAGTTCGGTGTCGGATTCGGCGTCTGGGGGGCATTTTCGCTTTTTCTTCTTCCGCTTCCTCCGTTTCCGGCAGCGCGGAGGGTCGTTCGGCCGCTCGGCCGTGGGGGCGATGGGCAAACGACCGCCGCCTTCGAGGGGGCTGGGAGAGGAGCACATGTGACCGTGGTGTCGCACCGGATGCAACTCTTCGGCCCGCTCCGGGGCCACAGTCCGGGTCAGCACGCGAGTATACGAAGAAAGTCTTCCAAGTTGTTGGCGTGCTCGCAATTGGACTTTTCGCGGCTGTCCTCGCCGATTTAAAGCCAGGTACAAGGTCCTCCTTTCGTTGGAGTACTTACTAGACGAATATGTATTGTAATGGTGTTGCTCAATCGTTTCGTTGAATATGCATTCATCTCCGAATTCTCTCTGAAAACAAAAATAACTACTTTTACCATACTGGGAAATCTCTCATCAACATCAACCAATCACAAACCAACACATTAAACACATCTACTGCTAATTGTTTAGAAATCACAAAACTACAAGCAAAAATACCAAATAGGAAATGTCCAATAAAAACAAGTTTCTACCAAGAACACTACAAAAATAACAAAAAAGTACAACAAACCAGAGGTTTTTTCTGGATAGGTGAAGCTAAAAATTAATTTATTTTCCTACGACCCTAACTAAAACGTGATAGCTCCAACGCTCTCAACCCGTGTAAAAATTAATTAACCATCTCTCTCGCGCAAAATAGCAATTTTGTTAGACACTATAGCAAAAAATATCAAACTTTAGACAATAAGCGATGATGTAAAATGAAAATTCAATCCAACCTTTACTGCAACGGACGGGTTATTTTCGTTAATTAATATTATTTGGACCAAAAGTCCATAAAAATGGTAAGTTAAAAAAACATTACCAAGAGTGCGTTAAATTTCAATCATTCAATCTAACACTTCTGGCAGTTGTTGACATTTCGTGTCAATGCGGTTCACACTCTTCAAGAAAATCAAACGAAAACGATAGAATACGAAAGAAAACGTTACTGGTGATCCAGGAATTATTTTGGGGGGGGCCTATCTAAAATTTTTTAGAATGATGAGGGTATACAGTGAGCGGCAAAATTATAGAATAATCTTATTTATTAAAACTGAAAATATTTTGTTTTGGCAAAAATGCTCGAAGAGGTCAATTTTCTTTTTAAAAAATAGAATCTTTGTTTTTTATTGATATTATTTCACTTTTTGGATATTTTTTTTGTAAAACTTTATGTAATACATAATATTTTGGTGTTGCCATTTCGACAATTAAAAAATCTATCGAATTCGCTAAAAAAATTAGGGGTTTCAATTAAAAAAATAAGAAAATTACAATTGATGATTTCTTTTTAAATTAGCAAAAACTAAGTAAGTATCGAGATTATTATTATTATATATTATTATTCTGACATTCTGAGATGACGGAAATAATGCATGAAACCAAAAACGATGTAAAACCCAGTAAATTTGCAGACTGATCGACTTGAAATCGTTAGGTAATGATTTGTGAAGCATTGTTTAAGACTATAAGAACCCAAAAAAGAAATTTGGCCAAGGAATGTGTAATTAAAAAAAACTAGATGTACCACTGAACTAACAAAAAATAGATTTCCAGTTTATTAGCAGAAAAATTGTGAAAATTCTATAATTCAAAAATTGAATTGAAGTGAATCTAATTATATAAAATATTTGCAAATCAGATAGTATACGGTTTAGAAGGAGTCGAAATAAATTTAAATAAATGTAAATTTTGACAAAATCTGATAGTGTGTTCTACTCGGGGGCGAAGCCCTTAACAATTTCGATATTTTTCGATAATATGATAATATGGGTTCTACACGAGGGGCTGTCCCAATGACTACTTTTACCATACATTTGCTCGATTTAGCTAGTTTCCTAGCAAGAAGGCAAAAATTTTACCTCCCCCATAAAAACATGCTGCTAGATTTATTATGATAAAACTGGGATATCAAAAGAAACTGTCAGTTTTAAAGTTTTTCCTGCTGGATCGTAGAAAAAATTATGTGTGTTACATTGGAGGAAAGTGTTTTTTCCTCCACCTATGGAAGGAAAAGATGCACTTTCCTCCCTCGTAATACAAATAATTATATTATTGCACTTAAGAAATTTACATAATGGTGAAGTAACGCTAATGGATCACTCCCAAGCTAATCAGTGGCAAATTATTATTTGTTCAAAAACATGATAAGAGTTTATTTTTGACCTTAGGGTATGTTAAACAGGTCGTTATAAATTCTCCCGGTGGGGAGTGAATCAATTTCCATAATTAGAAGTTTTTGATCAAAAATCGAGAAAGGTGACACGAATTTTTACCAGAGCATAGAAAATTCTTGAATGGCGTTGGGTAATGCACTCTGTATGACTAATTTTTCTATTATTGAAAACTCGGTCAAATAAATACGACTCAATTACTGTGTATGTTCTTTCTAATTGGAACATTTACGGCTGTCTCCAAGTGTTTTCCAAGCTGAAATATCATAAAATTGCGTCAAATTTTACCGATATTCATTTATATTCCAACAAGGCTAATAAATGTTGTTGGGTATCAGTAAACATTCAAAAATACTCAAGACTAGACAACTACTTCCTCGCCTGTGGCAAGAGAGAATTCTTGGAATGTTGCTAGAGTGAAAATTTTGGCATTTGTAATCGTTAAAAATAATTATGAATTTGTCTGACAGCAATTTTTTTGGAATCATAACGCGGCGAGATAATAAGCATAATTACGTTTGCTGCAATTCCGGTAAAACAAGCTCCTTAAAAACGCATAATACGCATACATTTCTCTATTATAATGTTATTTAGTAAAACACGTCTGCAGGTGCGACGCAATCGTCTCAGGAAAAAAGATGTCGAGCTCCAAGGATAGCAAACTACCAGTGTAATCGCTGCAGAATAAATAAAACGACCCTTCACAGGTTCGGGAGATGCTATAAAAATCCGGTATTGTAAACGGAAGTTACAGTTTGGCGAACCTGTTTTCATCAACGATGGGGAAATTCATAAATATCTCAAATAGTTTCCTGCCGATGAATAATTTTCATTTTTTCGACGAGTGGAATAATTTTGCAATTATTGGTATTTTATGCGCGATGCGACTTGTAAATTTAAGTAAACAAAATGCAGTTGCAGCAACAAAATTGCCTAGATTGAATGGGGAATAAATTGCGCTCAAAAGTATGCAATTTATTATAAAAGTAAGCTGTCTAGGATAGGATTTAAAGAGTAATTTCGAATTTAAATTTCAAATCGTTTCCAATTACAGCACTCCTTTTTGCCAATAACCCATAAATATTTGTATTTATAATGAATTTAGCGTGATTTAAGTGGCAAAAACCCCAAAAATGACCCAATCCAAATCAAACGTTAAACAAAACATTTGTTTTATTTCTGTCTGAGCCTTCAACACTATCAGATTTGATTTAGTCCGCAAAACAAACACGAGCTAATGCTCATTTCATGTAAATTATAATATTTAAGTCCCCTAACAAGTTTCTTTGACAATCCGCTTATCATAGTGTAACAACCAGAAGCCAAAAGGATTTACATATTTATTGGAATCATCCGTTGTTTATATTCCGTGTCAATGAGAAATCAATAGGGGTTAGATCGGTGTAAGTAGGAGCACAATTGGTAGCTGCTGACGAGACACATTCTTCAATGAGAACCCGGAAATTTAGAAATTAAATTTAAAAACCAGTTTTACCTGGAAACTGTTTTAATTATTGATAAATCTCAGTGTAAAAAACGATAGTGTACCGGATCGATTACAGATAATCCACTTTCTATTATTAATGTACATTTTATGTCATTCTTTTATTTTTCGATTATTGACTCATGTGTTGCCTAATATTGACTTTCAGTTTCAAACTGTAACAAAGTGGAAACCGGAAACTTGTATTGTTTAGTTGAATTAAAGCGAATTTACAATAACTGTATTTTATTGTTCACTTTGACCCATTTGGATAATTAGACAATAAATTAGAAGAAACGGAGGAGAAAAATATGGCTTTAGTAGAAAATTCCGTGGTTTTGGCTGGTAATTAATGAGGTAAATGGAATGCCGGGTTGTTAATAAAAGGGAAATAAAGTAAGGTAATAAATCTGTGTGTGATTATTTAAATATTGTGTTTAAAAGATGTAGACTAAACCGTCTTTAATGTTTGGCGTGTATTTATTTTTGTAAAATTATTAATGACTTGATAAAGCGTGTTTTTGACTTGTGAATCTAGAAATTACAGCACGCTCGTGTAATTCGTGTAAATGTTTATAAAGATGAGTCTCTTGAGTCCGCACAAAAAATCCACTTGAAGTGATTTGAGGTAGTAGGAGGTGATAATTGATACAAAGCAAGGCACTTGAGGAGGATTGTGGGCACGCTTTTTCAAGTGGAGTCGATAAATCATTCGGTTTGGTGGCATAATTGCTAAAATAACTTAATCCGAACTAATTAATTGATAATTAAGACGACAAGCCAACTCCAACAAATTAAAGAATTGAGTGAAATAGTTGGCGCCTTTACATGGCGTCCTGTTAAGATAACCCAACAACCCTTCCGCCCCCTAATCAATCCCACAAGTAATTATTACCGACATTAAGATAGCGGAGATAAAACTCCCCTAAACAACTGGGTACCACCTCGACATGATTGGGAATTTTCTTTGATTGCCTTCATCGAATTCATTGAACCAATTTCAGTCGTGCAAATCGACTCAAAAAACCGCATTTGGCAAACGGATCTAGTTTATAACTCATAAAAGCGCGAACAGTAAACGAGAGTTTTTATCAATTTGACGCGTTTCTTCCTTTTCTAGTACCAAAATCACGACGCAACTCGACAGATCAATGAGCTTTCTGTTTACACTATCAAATATATTCGCCACTTTTAAATTTGTTTGTAGAAGTGTTTTACTAGAAATTATCCAGTAGCGGATTACATCTACTTACAAAATATTTACATCATTCATCAATTCCTTTGGTCCAAATTAAACGATTTCGTTAAATCCACACCACCAGACACACGAAAATCGACGAAATTGTTGTAAATCGAGGTTGTGTGGAATATTTTCAAATACAAAACAATAAACATGGCGCATGGCCTCAATTGTACTCGTATCTAAATGAGTGCCGCAACAAAGAATCAGGTTCGCGCTTTTTTTTCAACACTAACTAGTATTATTGATAATACTTAAGATTGGTTTGTTTATCGCGCTCACTTATCTGTATTTTATCAAACACAATAGTGCATTGATATTCCAATCCCAGACTACTATTATTCGAAAATTTACTTCAAATATTTATCCCAATCACTAAAACATCGACTTGTCATTGGCACACATTTGCAAATTGCAAATAATGTGAGAAAATTTGCACAGCAAAGCACCGTTTTATTTTAACCTGAGTCCACAAGACACTTCTAAAAATATCGAAAATGGGATTTAGTGTGCCGTATAACTAACCAATTAAAACTAATTGAAACAACCTCCGGAAAAATGACAAAAAGAAATATTTAAGCCTTTAATTAAATTCCTCCTCTCAAATTTGGTATCATGATCTACAGATTGTCAAGAATAAAAAAGGTCTGAGTCGCGGGTGCGCAATAGACAAAATAAGGATGGAGAAAGGAGCTTCTCTCTCTAATACATAGAGAGACAGAGTCCATCACTCTCTTACAGAGATTCGCTCTTTCTATCTTCTGCGCATCTCGCAGCCTTTCTTATTCTTGACAAGCTGTACTTATTTGTCGTTGGTTTTCATATGCAATGCTAGACTAGAAAATATTTAGTTCTACTTTGAATTAAATGCTCTTAAATGTACACTGCATAGAAGTGATTTTAAGCATAATGTAGACAATTATATTTTTTCAATTTTTTTTTTCTGTATGAAACAATCAAACCTTCTGGCTTAAAATTTGTTCTTCTTTTACACAGAAATCAAAAGTTTATGATCTATTTTCAAAAATTTCAAAGTTTACTTTTCTAGATTTTATATTCATGTCCGTGCTTACATGTACATTGTCAATTATTATTATTATCCTCTCCCAATAAAAAAAATACCATTTAAAACAAACAAATTATCACTTTCAGTAAAAAAAAAACACCCGAAGTTTTGAATATGAAAATTGAACCAAATAATTGCGTATTAGAAGTAAATCTTTTTTTTTATTGAAAATTAAAAAAAAATGTTTTATTTTAACTGCAACGTGTTAATTTTTGGCTCATTGAGGATACCTTTGTTTTGTTTACCTTAACCTCAAGTGTCCTCAATGTGTGATCGTCATGTGTGTTTCTGGGTAGATTAAATAACTAAAATTGGCCTTATTTCTTCAGTCATTTATTTCATAGTTTATAATAATTTCAACCGTTTATTTAATTCACATTTTGACGTCACATCTCTTCAGTTTAACTAATCCATTTTTCCGGTGTTTTAATTAAATTTTTCATTTAAACTTCTTCATTTCCGTTATTCTGTTCTAACTTTAAAAAATCCTTGGCAGAAGGGCAGCCATGTCACTTCATTACATAAATAAATAAGACTTAGAAGCAAACAAATATTTCCTTGCCCAAATAGAAACAACAAATTTTTTTGAACTAAATAAAAAAAAATTCTGTCGTGTTTCCATGTCGACCAAAATGCGATTATTTTCACACTGGAACATTCCGGAAGCAACAAGTTGGGTATAAAAAGCGCGAAAGTGAGCTTTGGGGCAGGGGTTGTAGCATTAAATAGCCGTTTAGTATTCATGCTTCAGTTGATTACGTTTTAGAAATTAAGGTCTCAATATCTCGAACAATAAGTGAAAGTATGTAAAGCTTTGAGAGTAACTTACCGATCCGTAGAGCAATCCGCAACTATCCATGCATAAATACTGACAAGTAGCTACTCCTTGAATTTTCATTTGGCCAATGCCAACCGTAGTCCTTTGCAAAATAGCTGAAAAAAAAACTTTAATTAGGATAAAATGAAGTGATTGTGGGATTAGAGTCGCCGATACAAGGCTACATTCAGATCAAAAGTTTGATTAGGAAATGAGCCGACTTGTTTGCAAGACAAATGATATCATGGTTCTTAAATCTGATCACGGGGAATCAGAGCTAGAGCTGTTATTAGAAAGCAATAAAACCGATAATTGTTGGTTATATTTCAGCGAAAATCGCCTCAAATATTGGCCATTATTTGATGATTTCCAGTTATTAGATCGCACCGATAAACTTATTAAACCAGACAGGCAAAATAAAAAGCTCCTTCATAATAACCAGCCCGACAGATTAAACCTTTATTTTCAATTAACGGATAAGTTTACGCATCGATATCTCCCATCAAAACACAAAAGAAAGAAGAATTTGGGAAAATTTCTGCACTTAATTGAAAGCATTAATTTGACCCTATGGTCGCAAGCTACTTTTCTCACCACAATGAAAATGCCGACGCTAATCAAGCAGCATTTGTTGCTCTCAAAGACGAGTATATTGCACTTTACATATATTTAACAGCTTTGTGCAGCTATAAAATTAAAACACAAAAACAAACCGTTTTCAAAACACGCAACTGTTAATTGCTTCCATTATTACTTACCAAAATTTCAAGTATTGTAATGAAAAAAGCCGTAAAACCTAATTAAAGAAGAAGACTAATAAAAAGTTAATTGTCGGAGAAAGCACACGTCCTAGAGGACCCCATTCGTGTGTTTATAGAATTGACATAGTAGCGGTCCTAGCCAACACTTTAATAGCACGCTCTTTGACATTTAATAAATTTTGCGAATTTTTTTATTGAAATGTGAGAAATTGCCAATTGAACTTATTTTAGGTTACGGCATCTCGTATTGTCATACAGTGACATTTCATCGCATAAAACACTGAAAGACTTCAAGGAGACTTGAAGACTGGCCAACCCGGAACACAATTTCTTTCATGCTAAGTCTTTCGCGAAAATACCTGTGCACTTAGCCACGCTCTGAAGGAAAAATGCGCTTTTATTAGAATTCGACAAAGGCCAAATAATCGGGGGCGTTTATTTCTGGATTAGTTTTCAACAATGAAACCGACTTTACTCTAAATTGCATCATATATTCCCCCAGTTTACACTATAAATCACGTTCAAAATTTTCAGCACACGGTTGCATAACATATTTTGAATCCAACAGCCTCCACAGTGAGGTATGATCATATTTCATTCATTTTTTCGAAAAATTACTTTTCCTGAGAGTGATCGACATAAATCACCAGAGTAATAAAATCGCGATTTGCATTTCAAATTATTTAATAAAAGTACAGTAAGTACATCTCTGTTGGTAAGAATGTTTTCTATTTTATGGACTCATTAATCTCGGTAGTAAAATTTTCATCAGAGCTGCGAGTCGATTTTTTCAAATAATAAAACTTTGGTTAGAAAGGGGGCCGGAATTTATTTTCCGAAAAAAGCGTTGCACAAGTGTGTTCTCACGCAAGGTTCGGCAGTATAAGAATTATAGTAATGTATCTGTCAAGCGGTCGAAATCGTTCGACAAAGCAATGCAATAAATAAATCGTTAATTTGAAAAATACAAGAACCCTAAGTAGAGTTATTCCCGAAATGTGAATAATGACTCGAATAAAAGATTGTGTTTTACATATAAATGACAGTAAGTATACATATATCTGTTGTCAGTGACATATACCGTGCATCACGCTGCGCCCCTAGCACTTGCAGTGGTAATTCTAAACCGATTTGTTCTTCTGTTAAAAATAAAATATGCCGAAGCGACAATTCTATCTCGGAGTGGATTTTCAGACAATAAAAATAATTATTAAGAATAGAGCCATCCCTATAAACTAATACCAAGGTATTTTATTGTCAGCATGAATGTTATTTATCGGCTAAAAACGAAAAACCCGACGAACAAATACTGTACTTAACACCGTTGTAACCCTAGCTACTCTCCAAGTCGTCTCATTAAACTTGTCCATCACTTACATAAGAGAAAATTTCCGATTTATGAGCTTGTAAGTAAATATTTTATACACTCCACCATGAAAGAAAGTAGCACCGTTTCACCAATTTAAAATTTTTAGAAATTTATCTAACAGGAAGAAAAACAGAAACTACGGGGTTACAATGTAAATAGGGGAATTTCGACGCTTGATGTGGCTGCCACAAAGCAACTTTAAAGGAAGCTTCGCCTCAAATAATGAGCCAACAAACAAAATAAACAACGAATTACTAAAGTGGATGCATAATTTTTCTACAAGCTTCTGTTTGCGCAAGCTGACACTAAATCTAGTGGTCCAAAATAACACAACATGTATACTTTTCATCAGAAACTATAGCAAAACAAGGGGTGTTTTCATTGACCATGTCTAGAATTTTACAAAAACACAAAAAAAGATAAGTGCCAGATTAGAGGAACATGAAAAAAATGTTAAAAACTTATCGATAAGAATTTTAAAATTATCGAGGTTTTTATTTTGACCCTGTTTATTGTTGTTGGAAAAATAATTTTCCAAGTTTTTTGCTACAGACTTTTAAAAGAAGAAACAAAAAAGCTGTAAAGGGTGTGTCAGAACTCTAGAGAAAAAATTCAAGTAAGATAAAATACATCTACATATAAAAAAAAACGAGAAATGTCAAAAAAATTAGAGGTTTTTTTTCAATTTTTTCATAGTATGAACGTGTTTTATTAAAAATGGGTTAAAATATTTTGATGGTACTCTAAATTCTGCCGCTAAATTCACCATTTTCGACGATTCTGGCTTTCGCAGCATTATAGTAAAATCGTTTTCCTAAGACCTACTAAAAATTTTATCACACATTATAAGGGATTAACCAAACAATGGCTTGAATTTGTAACCCTCCATAAATGGGACGTTCCTTTGCAAGTGTTGCTGCACCCACTAAAATAAAACAGGGCCATATTTAAAACTAAAGTAGTGGTAGAGTTTTGCTAAGCTATTATTAAAAAAAAATCCGCTTTATTTAATAATAGCTTGTTAATAACCGGCTTTTTTAAATTTCTTAAAATACTTTAATAACAACTACATCAAAAACTATTAAAACATTTCAAGTATTTTAGACAAAAAGAAAGTAAGTAATCCGGCCCTGTTAAAAACTGACCTGTTTTAAGGTCCGGGTGGGTTCCACTAATTTATGATTTGTTTACCCTCTGGTTTACTCTTAACAATACCGCATTTAACTTAAAAGTAATAAAATTTTTAGTAGGTCTTAGGAAAACGATTTTACTTTATACAAGTTGGTATAAATTTAATGCCATTAATAGAAATATTTTTGATAGGTAATGTCAAGTTGACAATTAACAACTAGAACCGAATTTATATTTGGAAAAATTTTATTTTCCGTTTTTTTTTTTTATTGTAGCTGTACCAGGTACATGGAAAAAGTGTTTAATTTTTTTATCTCTATTTAATGATACTGATGATCTTGTATATGTTTTTTTTATAATTATTTAGTGAAGGTAATAAAAATTTTGCCAACAAAAGCCATAAATAACATACAATTTAGGATACAGCTTCCTTGTTTCCTCTTCTAATAGTCTGTGACAAGAAAACTCGGAAAACTATTTTTCCAACAGAATTAAATAGAATCAAAGTGCAAAATTTATACTCTTATAACTTCGAAATTTTTATAGATAGAATTTTTTTAACATTTTTTTCCATGTGCCTGGTATCTTGTAACTATGTTTAATGTTATTTGTAGCATTTATTTACAAAGTTTTTGTACCTTTACTGAATTATTATGAAAAAACATACCTATATAAGACCATCGGTAAAAGAATGTCAAAAATTTTTGACAGAGAATTAAAAAAAAAATTAATGTTCCTCGTATCTTATCTTGTCATTTTTTTTTATAAAACACCCTATATTTGGAATTTTTTCACCACTTAAATCAGAATTCTTGTTTCGAAGATTTTTGGTGAAATTTCCCATTCTTGTTGATGAATGGCGAGCGTCAGCGTTATCAAAGTTTTATTAGATAACAGCGGTCCAATTAGGCGTAAAAACGCGGACAATTACGGTATTCATCGACGACCACCCATCATTGGTTTGTAAATGAGAATTTATAGTAATTATTGCAAAGTTTCGGTTGTTAAATAAAGTTGTTATAAATCGCAATCAGCTGACTTGGTCGGTGTCCAAATTGAATGAGTGGGTCCCACGAAATCGATGCATTGTTTATTTATAGGTCTGTGAATGTGTTGTCTTAAAATGATTAGAATTAATAGTTAAGAAGGCAAAAATGCCGGTTTGCAACACTTAGAGAGCAAGTTGGCACGGTTACAGGAAAATGACTATGAGAATGCGAAGTTATTTTTTCTCCCTTCCTACATATTTAGCGAAATGACATTTTTGCGTAATGTGTCAGGGTATTGCCCTTTTTAAATGCGTACAATTGTTTCCTCTTTATGCACTTTCCACATTCCCACAGGTTCTTTAAAATCGTACCGATCGCACTCATTCATACTTTCTAAACAAACGGGTTTACTTGACGTATAATATATTTTTCTTATCTACGTTTTAAATATGTCAGTCGGAAGGCACTATTTGAGTATTGACTATAATTTAAATAATTATATGTAAATGAAGAGCTGATCCGATTCGGATAAAACTCCGATTTTGAGCATAACTTTTCGATTGCAGCTGCACTAAAAATGATCATTCGAGCGAAAACCATGGCAAAACATTTACTCGTAAAACCAAACCGGCATTTTAGGAAAATTTATAACAACTTGCAGATTGCGTGCGGTAAAATTATTTCCTGCACTTGCTCCAATCTCTTTTTTTCTCTCATTACGGCCCTAAAAATGCTTGTACTAGGGCGCTCCATAAATTTGATACTGAACTTGAGGACGGTTTCTGCATTTATTTCACGGTTTATTGAACGTTTCTTTGACCTCTTTAGTCATTGCACCTTGTACACACATAAATGGTTATTTTTCCGGCTTTAGCGGCTGATATAATGAGCAAACAAATTGCAGCGAGCTTAAATAGTGGTTATATAACCATAATCGTGGTTTATTTTTAGAATTTTTATTCATTCATTAATATCGAATATTAGAAATTGTCTAAAGTTTGCTTCAGACATAACACAGACAACTTCCACGGTCCACGAGTGCTAATTTTAAAACATTCTGCATAGATAATGACTTCGGACTATTTATAGAATTTTCAGTCGTCGTCTTTAATTTTGCTCTTATTGTCCTGTTACCTAATTCATATATTTAACGCTGGATTACCTTACTAACTGCATGTTACGTGTTTATTGAAACGAATTTGTTCGACAACCAATAACGGTGTTCCTCTCACCGGTCCTATTAAACACAATGATTCTTAAAATTACATCAAATAAAAACAAAATTTATCAGTAAATTTAGAATCGTTTTAATTGTCTTCATTCGAATTTACATACGAAGATAAACAAAACAATATTTCGGTTCATTCTACTCGAAAATTGCCACAATCGATATGAGTCGAGTACTCCTAAAATAATAACAAAGTGATAACTGCGAGATAAAATTTATTTTCGTTGTGGTGTAAAGAAGTGCCGTATTTTAGCGGATGCGACTAGAATTAGATAATCCATGCGTAATTTAAAACATGTGGAGAACCTTGATCCTGTTCATAAGTTCAGTGATATTATGAAATCAATTTAGAATTTAGTCCAGCTGTACTCCATTAAGATTTTTCCATAGAAGAACCAAACTGGAGGGAATCTCTCAATGAGCGTAAAACAATCCAAGAATCTCCTCTCAGTTCGGTGAATTTAGCGGTCAAAGTGCTTGTATAAATGTGATAGATCGAACATGATTCAGAGGCTATGAATTAGAAAATTGGCAAGCTACGTGAGTTCTGTCTCGTATAACAAACCGGCTTTTTGCATGGCAATCTCGTGCAATTTCGTACGTATTACGCAATGGAAGGCCAACCATTCAGCAGATAGTTACAATCAGCATGATACTACGTCATAACTGTTTATTCGCGCTTTCTGACGATAATAATTGTTATGCAGTTTTAAGGCTGTCTGTTACAATTACGACTACTAGGAAAACTGCACGTAGACACTGCTTAAAACCTTGAAATAGCAAATTATTGTAATAAAATGAGCGATTTTTCGAAATCCGAGTCAAGTTCAATTCCTTAATCTGGGTCAAAGTTTCCACAAATTAACTTAGACTTTTGTCAAATTTTATAAGAATATAATGAACCCGCTTCACACGTGCTGTCCATAAATTATCATCATGAGCGCACTATTGGAAAAAATCTAACCGGAAGAAATAGAATCATTGGTCCTATTTAGATTACAAACAAACGTCACACTTTCACAATAAACAGCAAATGTTTGGACACTTTGTTTCGCGATAAATTACTTACAACTTTGAATTTACATTAATTAATCAAACTAATTACTTTATTTTTTACCAATTAGAATTCTAGGAAATGTCCTCAAAATCCCACTTGTCCAATCACCTCTAACAATCCACCAAACTGGGACAAAATTTTTCAAAAATCAATGGTTGACTGACCCCTTCATTATTGACCGCAGATAACCAAAAGAAAATGAATGAGTTGCGGTTTACACGGCCAAAAATAAGTTAGCCCTACAGTTTTGGAACTGCACTTTTTTGGCACGGGTCAATAATCAAACTAATAACAATGAAAGGTTGCACGAGAACACGTGGCAAAAATCAACCTGTTCCATATCAAACATTTAAAAATACAGCGAAAGGAAACATTTGGGCTGTTCAAAAAATAACAAAATTGCGCAATAATTAGAACACTTAAACCCCAAACGCATACAAACATATTTACGGTTCATGTAAAATTACATTGTGTATACAGTCAATCAAAAGTGCAAATTTACACGCAACACTCTTCTATGTAAAATTACACACAAATGGTTTTGCATTAAAAGGCTACAAGTGCAAGAGATTTAAAAATGTAAGGTGTAAATTCACACGCACCAGGTAGTTACTTATCTTCACGTGATGACCAAAGATTTTGTATTATTATCGTCGATATTGTTTTAATAAAAACGGTTAGTATACACTTTTTTTCACCACTAGCTGTAAAAGGTATCATTAGTTTATCGAGAGGTTGTGAAGTTGTTTTTCTCTCATGGTAGTCAATATAATCATTTTCATTATGCACCAAGGGCTATAATGGATTAGAGGGTGGGTAAATGCCGATGTTGGAGGGTATTACAATGATACAAAAATTTCTAAAATGTTATTATTGAAAACTATTAGCATCACAAGTACCAACGGAAGTATATATTTCGAGATTAAATTAATACCAAATAAAATAAAAAAAACCTTACATTTCCTCATTAAAAACATCAGAATAACCCCAACTCTAATTATTCTGTCTATGTCAAAACTGTTAAAATAACAAATGGGTTTATTTCTTGTTAAAATACCTACTATCGGTAGTGAGGCAAATTTCAACACTTTTTCCCTTTTTTTTGCATTTTATTTGTTATTTTAACAAATATTTTATATTATGATGTTAAAAAATTCCTTTAATAATTGCAGAAGTACAAAAATTACATATCCTCATTCATGATAAGAAGAAAATAATACTTCCAACTTAAGTTAATAACTCAGGTAAGTAATTAATTACTGTAATAGAGAATTAACAAAAATAGTAGTTGTGAATTAATAAATTAAGTGTGAAAAAAATGGTATATAAAACACGGCAGAGAAGATTTTTGTAGCCCCGCATTTATTATTATAAACAGCTTGGCTATAAAAAATCTCTTCTCTATCTTGTGTTATAATATACTATTCTTATCTTTATTTTATTTTGGAACTATAAACGTGTTTTTCAACACGAAATCACCCAAAAACATGAGTAATTTGGTTTTTATAGGCCCTTGTTTTTTTTATAACGTACAGAAATTCGATTTATACACCAAAATTTGTCGAAAATATTAAATTCTTATTTGAGAGAAGCAAAACGCAATCCAAAATACAATAAAACGTTGTATGTACCACGGGAATAATTGTCGATTATTACGGCCCCCAGGAAATTAAAAGCCCTCCTCACGTCGGGCTTTAAACAAACTTTCGGGCCATTATCTCCTTATTATGCCCTTCAAACATAAATAACTACTTTGTTCTGATGTATAGCTGTAGGTTTTATGTTATCGTAGTTATTGTAAATTAATATAAAATAATACATAACATCATATAAAACGCAGTATTTATAAAAATGGCATAATAAGTTGTTTTTTTGAAACTTGTGGTCTTTAAATTGTTATCTTAATGTACTATTTCAAAAATTTTGGACTAATTTTAGAATTTTTTTTACTAACCAAATGGCTAACATTGATTTAAACTTAAAGGATGTAACCCCTCATGACTAATAAACATAACTACTAATACTTTTCTTTATAATTACAATAATGTAATTTTATTTGGGTAGTAATAAGGCGATCAGTAAATAATTCTATTTTGATCAGTACAAAATGATATTTAATTAATTTTTGCACAGTAAGAATAATAAATGCCAAGTAAAGCACGCACAGTATTTTATTATAATTTGTTCAGTAAAAAAAACCAAATTGCACAGTAAAAATAATACACGTTCAGTAACTTTAATCAAAATTAGTAAAATAAAACATAACATTTAAGAAATTTTTAGTCATAATTAGATAACAATGTATGACCCCTGTGCAAGAATGTTATTTATTATTGGAACTTATTTTTGTAAAACTGGATATTTATTATAATTGGTGGGTGGTATATGTATTAGCAAGGGCCCCTGCGCAAGAATGGTTTTAGCAAGGGCTGGAAATTGTTGCAAATGGTAGTCAGTCGAAACGCTTTGCGACACTTTTGGTTTTGCTCAGGAACATTTTGTTGTTAAAAATAAAATGTGAGAATATTTAATGAATTAGTTTTACTGGACATTCATTCATTGTCTTTACTGTGCATTTATTATTTTTACTGATCAAAAATACTTGACGTTTAAATAATATACTGTGCATTTAATTTATTCGTGACATTTGGTATGAGAGAGCTGGTGGCTAATGAGTAGGATTATGATCAAGGTAGATGGTTCAGGTGTGAGTTTACAGTAGAAATTAGTTTTTTCGGTTCATTGATGGTTAATTGAACAATTAACATAAAAGTTTGGTCTTGGAGTTAAAAATGCACATAATATTAAGTCTACACATGGAAACGCTAGTTGTAGTGATGTCGAGATTGTTGGGGCCCCTGTTCCAGCACCTGAAGTGTTGAAAGTTTTAATGAGAAGAGTGGCAATTTGATTAGTAATTTGAGCGTCGATTGTCATAATAATGCCATAAAAGGCGTAATTTACACGAAATGACATTATCTGATTGGAGTAAACTCGTTTGCGGGTCGATTAAGTATGCAAAATGTGAGTGGCACGTATTAAATAATTTTCGGGGGCTTTCCGAAATAGTTCATTTAACCTTCATTGAGGGTCATGTGTGAACATCTCAGTAATGTCAGTAAGTAAAGAAAAATGGAAACCAGCTGGTGATATGAAAAACTTGTTGAAAGCAAACGCATCCATGAGGTAGGCGCGAAGTGACAGACTTCGATCCAGATTTAGTCGAATTGAGACTGAGTGAATAAAATTTGATTTTTTTGACTGCGTCCCAGACACTTATTCAGTGCCAAGATATTCACACTCGCACTATTTAACTTATACTGTAATACATAATATTGTACTTCTCTCTAAAATAAATTTATTTAACTGGATTAAAATAGAAACAGGAACGTGAACTCGCGCGAAATAGTTCTGTTCCATTTACATAATTCGCTGAAATTCGATTGGGTTTGAATCAAAAATGACGATTGGTCCAGCGCGATTTATACGAACCACTTTTTCACTTGTAATACAATTTTTACGTTGCGAAAGTGATCGATTTCAATTACAAATTCGAAACAAATCGAAGCTTACTACAATGAATTGCACATATTTATCCACTTGTCAAGCTTAAACAAATATTTATTTTAACAGCCTATTATAAGCAGAAAAACTATCCAACGCTAAAAGGTAATTAATTTTTACCATCACTTTTGTCAAATAAATACTCAAATAATTACAAGCAGCGTTTAACACACAATAAAATTGCAATTATAGTGTTGTAAAAATTTTTTTTCGTAATCCGATGATATGTATGATTCATTTTTATCCGAAGCTCAATTAAAATTATAATTTTTGATAATTAATGTAATTAGTTGCCTTTCGCGATGTGCTTAAGTTACCTAAACCGGTAATTAATAATTAACTAATTATTAGCTTTTTCTTGACAAAATATGCGTCGTCAACCTTGACGATCTGGATTAAATGTGTCTATAATGAATGGTCAGCTTCACGGTCAGTACATTTCGGTGCGATTTTGGCCAAATTTGCCTAAAATAGCTAAACCCAAGGTAAGATTTGTCTCATTCTTTACCGGGTATTAAAAATAGCATTTTTCGGTTGAAGATTTTAGAAAATTGGCGAGTTCATTGACTCGCATTAAGCCGCGAATAATATTTTTCGTATGAAAAAATTGGCAAAACTTGTACTACGCTTTCACAAAATTCATAAAGTTAACACCATTTGAGTTAATTAAGTGGGCATTAAAATAATGAAATTTGTTTAGGAAATTCTAATCGCCATAATTGGTTACAATGTTTCACATCCTTGTAAAAACTAGTATTAGGATAATAATTATCAGCAAATTATGTAATAAATCAATCACTTATTTAATAATAATTATGATTTATCCATTCAATAACAACAATTGTTTACTGTTGTGCTAAATAATGATCCTCAAAACGCTTTTCTGTGGGTCGTAAGAAAAATTTTGGCAATAATTCGGTTACGTCACATTGTTTTGACTCTAAATATATCATCACTTCCCGAATAGGAAGATACTGTTTAAAAACAGGTGTTAATGGTTTAAAAATTTATAAAATATTGGCAAGAAAAACACATTTAGTGACCCGTGCGAAAATAATGCAATTGGGTAATTACCGCGTCAATCATTTGAACTGTTTCGTGTTAAGGAAGAGTTCAAATGTCAAATTAATTATTGTCTTTTTCAGGAGATTAAAATGTATGACGAGACTTCCTGTTGTTAAATTAATAATCTGTCATAAACACACGATATCGATTTGGGGCCTATTGTTTTAAACGTCTTTTTGCGAAACTGCCAAGGGTCTGAAATCGAGCTTGAAATCTCCTCTCCAAGCACATTATTAAATTTAAAGAGATTTGAATTAAACAGTACGTGGGTTGCCGAAATTTGGCACTAGAGGAGAATAGGTACAGGTTTGACATGCAAATTTGACGAAAAAAACTAGTCTTAACGATACTACTCTTCGTCGTAAAAGACCACCAACTGATCATGCAAATGTTAAACGACCTTGACAGACATTTAGACAGACTGTATGAAAATATTGCAGGTACTTTTTTCATTAATAACGAATTAGCGTCGTATCGGTCGTTACCCTTTGAAAGCTTCCTTATCATTTTGTGATGATTTTCAAAATTTTCTATGCAAATAAATACAACTTTTTACGAAAAACACACGATACAAAGATCTACTGTCTTGCATAATTGCAATATTATAATGAAAACCGATATGTAACAGACGATGTGCTACTTTAAAATCAAGTGTTGGGTCTACTTGTTAATCACAAGACTATCATTCTTTTGTAATCTAAAATACCTGCTAAATAAATAAAGCTATGATAACCTCAAAACAGTAGACTATCTTTGCTATTTTCAATTTTTTAGTCAAAAATTTTGAGGGTACAGTCGCCGACAAATAATGTATCAAGTTTCAATGTTTTTCAAGTGCGTCAAAGACGGCTCTTTGAAACCGGATCCCTGATTCACTCAACACATTTTTGAAACTTCCTCATTGTGTGAAAAATAATTCAATAAATCATAAACTGATTAGTTTATCATTTTTGGAAAAATTTCGAAAACGGTTATTTTGATAAATAACAGCACTGGCCTGTTTACAGTTGTCTGGTTGATAATTTATTGAAGAGTTGGTTAATAAACTATTTCCAATTTATTCTCGCCTTATCAAGATTATTTCACCAAAAACCGATATCTAGGAAATTTTCGACATCTTTTCCTCTAATTAGGAGCGTGCTATTATGAAGCCATTAGCATCCAGAGAGAAATATTAACACAGCATGACGCTAAACATGTGGAGCTTTAGTGCTACTCGATAGAATTTAGCGGATTTAAAGAATGATAAATTTTTTGTGTCGGCGGATTTTTAATCAAAATAGGCGTCTGAGACATTGCCAAATTATGTAAGATTTTGCACTGTTACGAAACAAGAATTGTTGGCATGTGTCAACAAATCTAATTAATTGCTAGTTAGTTTTTCACTTTTTCAATATATAAATCACACTTTCCAGATCATTTAAATATTAATCTATTTTTTATTCTTCAATAAGATGTAAATTTATAAATTACAAGTTAACAAGGTACATGCTATGGAAATAAATATAATCGGAGCAGGTATCGAAACTGTGGTAGGTATCGGTCCTTCTCAAAGCTTAGTGAAGATCTAATTTATAGCGTTTTCAATACTATTTATTGCATCTATGGTAATGTGAGCGTGGCTAGCTTAATAATACTATGGAACAAAGACAAAATTTCGGCCGAATCCCGCCACAAAGCTCGTCTCCCAGACCAAAAAGTCAACGTCTAAATCGGAATCAAGATCAACATTGCTTCACTTATCCAAAGCTTCGAGCTTGGTAAAAGCTCGGAGCTTTTGAGGAACTGAAAATTTTGGGTCAGATTAATGAGTGTAATATACGTGGAATGTGAATAAAGATCTAAAGATAGTAAAATCGGCTCGTTATTGTTTATTGGTTTATTAGCCTGTCATTTGAATATATAATAGAATCGTCTCTGCATAAATTATCCTAGGTGTCGAGGTGTTGGTAGTTAATATCGGCAAAAGGATAAATAATGAATGGAACGTAGTTCGGTTTCCGTCTACAAAGATAAATAGTTGAAACAAAGCAATAAACTTTGTCCTAGATTGCGCACCTATTGTGATTTCGCGCAATTTCCATAAATTATCGTTGGAGGATTAGACAGCAAAAATCCGAATTGGAAGTGCTGACGAAATGAGATGAAGTGGCCTCAGGGTTCGCAGTGGTTCTTCCACTGATGGAAGCAATTACCCGGCCATGCACGTGGTACCGGACGTCATTCAAAATGTGCACTAGCTGGCTTTCCACACATCACGTGCCGCCGTAACCGGCTCCTAAACAGCCCCTTTAACCGAATTTGACTTGTCGAAAATTTTCGGCATTGGCCTTGACAGTCATTTGCGTTGCACATATAATAAACGAAAGAGTCATTGACACGGCTTTTTCAATACAGATCTGATAGAAGGAACTAATTACTTTCCAATTTGACAAAACGGAGTTAGTTGTTATCTGATTCGGTATTTGGCTTTTGGTAAAGTGACCACAATGGTTACGAAACGAGCCAAATCTAGAGGGTTAAACATTTCATAATGAGCAAGACAAATACAATGAAAGGAAGACCTTCGGGAATTTTAATCAATCGATACGTTGCTTTACAAATATGGAAGCGAAACGTACTTTATTCAAATATTTCGGAAATTACAACCACAACCTAACCATAATCTTCATTATCCACGAAGGAAGTATCTAATCAAAACTATTTTTGTGTCACGTCTTTCAAGTGTTTATTATTGCAACAATTTTAGGAAAAATACTACCGATAATTTGATTATTCTAACAAAATATTACGATATCGTTGATTTTTTGCCAATAGAAAGAAAAATTTTCCAAATGCGTATAAATCACAATGTTTGGTGATAGTATCGAATAAAGCGAGGGTTGTTTTAACAGTCTAGTGCTGACACAGACAACCGGTCATGAAAGATAATGTTTAGTAAGTACACAGTCGTAAATATCCCCTAAGTAGATCTAGAACAGCTTTCACGTTTACCCCGTTAGGCTACTGAAAATTTAGTTGCGGAAAAATTTCAGTTATCAAATGTTACAAATTTAAAAATTGAGGGCTATTTATAGTGTATTAGTTTATTTAACTGATTAAATTTATTTACCTATTATATAAGAGAGCTTTGAACTTTGAAATAGTTTTATCTAAGTTCAACTTATTTGTAAAAATCTCTTTTCCTATAATTTGCACGAGTCATTATTTTGACCATTCGATTTTTCCTTTTGTCCGTGGTTGATTTAGTGCCGGTTAGGAAAAGAAATAAATACATCAATTGGTGGGCTAAGAAATTAATGTCCGCCCAACCGATGCTTCCAAGCCGTTAATTAAAAGGAGAAACGTACCAAGTGTAATCCATCATATACCACCAAAAGAGATATCAACGTCCAGACGAAAAAAATTCGAATTTTTAATTAAATACAATGGTATAAAGTCATCAAAACGGAGTTGGAACCGCTCCAAATTCTATTAATCTCTTTAATTACCACATTCTTGAAGATATTCATTTCTTGCTCTGCCAGAGGCTTTCGGCACTCTGTTAATTTGCAGTGTGTAATTATTGATCTGTATCCAGTTATGTAACAAGTCAAAAACTATTCAGACAAATCGTAATCAAACAACACATGACCACATGCTGATATTTGAAGGGTGGAAGTGATCAGAAACGACGTTACAGTCTCAAGATTAAGAACACCCGGAGGTCCAGACAATCAACTTACTAATATATGGTCATCATTCATTACATGTCACTGCTCTAAGTACTCGCATGGACCCTTCGACCAGCTCTTATCCAAATGCCTGTCAAAAATACACAAGACACTCATTTTGTATTCCTTCGTAATGATATTAGAAAATTAGAGCATAAACATTGAAGATAAATACGATTCATCAAAGTCAAAAGTTGAGATTTTTTTATTCTCTTGGCACCAGTTACGTCAGTAAAAATAGAAAAATGCAGCGACGAGTATTTGCCAAAGAAATTTTTGTGCAACAATAGAGAGTTTTGTCACCTCGAAGGATCTTTATGATGATCTATTGTAATGTAGAAAGAGCGCACGTTCTCCTAATGAAACCGAGTCTTTATAATGCATTCAACTCAATTTACGTTATGATTACATTATCTAATTTAGGATGATGTATAAGATAAGTGTTTTGTTTAAGTAAACAGCGGATCTCGATCAAAAATGATTATAGTTCAATTTTGATAAAATAATAGTGATTCCGGTCAACTTTCACTTGAAATATTCGATGCCCTTAAGTCGAATCCTTTCTTCCTTTTAAAAGCAAGTGCATGGTTGCCGAATTGCCGAAATGAACCGTTACATCGGTGTTTTACGAATTTCGTCCATTATGAGTGAGATAATTGAAAAATTTAATTTTCGGTACGAATAGCACGTTAGGGCAGTGCAAGGTAAAAGTATGTCCGGCCGGTTTACCGAGTTTTTAATCGAGTCGCGATCTTATAATACTGACCGTGCAGTCAATGGAAATGTACCTTTTTGTCCCTCAAAATTAGCAACGCGGTCACAAACCTTTCAAAACTGTTCACTGGAAGAAACAAATCGAAACCATTCAAATCGTCCAAACTTTGTGTTTGAATCGTAATATTGCAAAAAATACATGACAAATTTAATTGATACCTTAAGCTTCCACGACAACCATCAAACTAATTAACCTGCGAGTTAATTATTTCCTCTTGAACGGGACATAAAATTGTGAAGGCTTGCAGAACCTGCAGGTCAGGACTTTGTCCACTACATTCGAGAGTTTTAACGCTTTAATATGTTAGGACCCCAGGAACTTAAAACGAATCACAGCGTCTTGTTAGTTGAAATTCTTACTAATTGAACAGTGATGTTAGTGTTTCTATTGTTGAACTAGGCAAATTAATCTGTAAACTGATGGTTAAATATACCATCCGAGAGAATTCCTCCTGTAAGCAATTAGGCTGTAATACATCAATACGGCACTAAAACACAAGCCCGCCGTTAAAAACATTACCGTTTTGTACAGACACAATAAAATGCAGAAGTGCTTTGACAACCGACTGACTGTTGTTACATCAACAATAAATCATCTGAAACCGTTGTAATTAAAATAAAATTAGATAGTCTTCATTTGACAATAATTTCAATCCATCTGGGAGACTAATTCCGTAATCGTGTTGCGTGTCCACGTTATATAAATCAGTTAATCGCTCTTGAATGTTAAGACCACCCCATATCTTTGATTTGATTGAATTACTGGTAATAACTGGATTTGGAAAATTGATGGGGTGGGTTGGCCAAAAATAAGGAGCAATGCCAACAGTGCATTTTCAGATCGCTCAAGGGAACGAGATCTCGATTAGCAACAGCTCAATAAACAAGAATTTGATTGGGTCATCCGAGTTCAAAACGCCAAAAGGATTTTCGATACCGCGGGTATCAAAAATACTATTTTCATATAAAAATACCAAACTCACGCGTCAAGCTTCGAAAAAGGAACTTGTGTCCTCTATTTGAGCTATTTTTGAAAGTTTTTTCGGAAAGTTGCGGGTCTTGGACCGGCGCGGAATCTTCCGTCTTTAACGTTTTAATGCCCAGCATAGGTAATTTTATGTACCCGTTTTTGCATTCGTGGTTCTCTTATTTTACCTAAATTTGTCTTTGGTCTTGAGTGATATTTTATCTATTCTGGGTCTTTTTAAGGCATTTTATTACATTTATGGGAAAATCGCCAAAATTGTTTTTACATTTTTACCGATGCAAATCACTTCCAAAACGCATTATAACGTGAAAAAATTAATTAAAACGTAACACTTTGAAAATTGACCAAGATTAAGCTTAAAAGGTATCCATTACCAAAAAAAATCATTAATTTGCTTTCGCGTTAAAAATTTCTTTCTATTAACTAGCTTCCGCAACTGATCATTATAAAAACCATAATATATCTTATTTTCGGGATATAAAAAATAAAGGCAATTATTTTTTTTCAAAGAAGCGTTTAGGATAAGGTCCTGATTTAGTCAGAACATGAACACACCTAAGTATGCAATTTTTTGAGAATATATTTCAAGTTAAAGTTTTCTTTTTGTCGTCATTTCAAATGTGGTCATTGTAAAAAAACTCAGCTGAAAGTAGAAATACTTAAAAATAGCTTATAATGACCAAATTAACTATTAATTTTGCTTGAATCGAATTTTTTTATATTTGCAGAGAATAAAAGAGCTCTCAAAGCAATTCATACAAAAAAAATGAAATTATCACAAAACAATAAAATAATATGTTAAATATTAGATTAGGACCTAAAACCTGTTTTTGTTTTTTATGTCAAGATTTTGTATCCTGCAGTATGTCCCCGGATTGAGTTTACAAGAGGAAAAAAAATTTCTTTGATTTTAAAACTGCAAAGGAAAAACATTTTTTGCTTTACCTGAAACGAGCAAATCTGTAATTAAAACTTCATTATTCTAACTCAGTAGAAAGAAAAGTTAATTTTTCTCTTGATTTTGGACTTAAATAATTTTTCTCTGCTTTTAAAGTCCTATCACATAGGCGGTTTTATTATTTTGACAATGATGTCACTTTGAGGAAGCTAAATAACAAAAATGTTTGTGAAAAACATAATTTTAATAAATAGCAACTCAAAGAAACGGCTTTAAGATAAAAACCAAAATCATTTTTAACAAGAACTATCATTATTTAATTAATAAATTAATTGTCAAAATGACAAATTAACTTTTCTTTTCACTGAATCAGAATAATGAAGTTTTAGTACAGATTTGCTCGTTTCAGGTGAAGTAAAAAATGTTTTTCATTTGCAGTTTTGGCGTAAAATCAAAGATAAAAAATATGTATATGTATTCTTATTATGTTGTAAGTTTTTATACAGAAACATTAGTAATACCTACTTTTGGTGTTCTGGAATTTTATTATAATTATTTTTATTAATGTCCTGATTTTGAATTTTGAATTGGTCACCTTAGTTTCGGAAATGGTTTAGTATAGTTTATGGTGGTCCTTCGAAAGGAAGTACTTTGCAAGTGGTTTAGTTTAAGAGCTTTTATTGCAGTTTTTAATTGTTGGGGGTGTCGTGGAACGAGAGCTGTGAGCAGCGTGGTGTGGTGTATGAAAATAGATCCGGTGACCTAGTGAGGTATAGTCAGAGCGGCGAAGAATTGGTTTATTGGTCAAATCGCATGGTCGCATCGCGTCGCATCGCATCGCATCGCAATGTCGATCACATGTCCAGTTTGCGACGTGGACGCAATACCACCGCATCATCTCGTGGATGGTCTCGTCGTCGGGTTAGGTCGCGCTTATTTTAGCACCTGGACCGGGAGAGCGTCGTAGACTAATTCGAGCGCGTAGTCGTGGGTGCCGTGCCGCTGAACCCGGTGGTGGTACACCAGCGGTAGGGCACCCTTGGCGGTGGACTCACTATAAGCACTGGTGTCGTCGGTGGTTCCGTTGACGGTGCCGTCGGGGAGCAGCTGCAGGTGGCGATTCTTGATGAACATCTGTATTTTTCTGGCGGTGCCGGTGACGTGCGATAGATTGGTGCTGCGCTCGCTGCGGGCCGCCGGGTCCTCGAAAGGGGGCTGGGGCTGTGGGGGCGGCGTTGTCTCGGGAAGATCTGGCTGGGGCGCGGGCGCGGCGCGGGCGAAACCACACATCGTTGCAGCTAACAGCCCCAGGAACAGCGCCTTCACCATGACTGGGACATTATGTCGCACTCACTGTCACTCTCTACCGGGCCGGTGCCGCCACGGCAGCCGCGACTCGAGAACGCGGGACACTCTCATGATAACGCAAACGCTCTCTCATGCGTGCTACTGGCTCGACAGCCGCGAACACACTGAAACCCAACTCAACTGACACTACTGACTCGAAAACTCCACACTCTAGAGACGAAGTCGGCACCAGCTTCGACGGGACGCTCACGTGGACGACGATGCCGACGATGCCGACGATGACGATGACACCAACCCTAACTCCAACTCGCATATAACATACTTCCCCTCTCTATAGACGCACACGGACGTGACAGGATTCACTTCTACAAACTCATTTTCATCGCTTTAAGCTCACACTCCTTCATACACCAACCGCAATTCCGATTACTAACACCTTTTCCAATATCTATAACCACATCTACGTGATGCAGGACCATCCACTTGGACTTTTTCTGCGAACTTTTGCCGTCATACCGAAACCCGAAACTAGCACACCTTGACGATTATTGTGAAATATAATATATCATCACTTGTTTTTTAATAATAACATTGCCTTTCTTGAAAATCGAAAAAAAAAACTTCAAAAATAGGAAATAAATAGATCTAAAACTCTCGAAGTTATTTACCATAATATTTTGCCATACCTATTTTGAACCGGTGCCCAAACTGGAAGACCTTAATTTTCGGTAATACATTTAAAGGGTAAAATTACAAAAAAATTAAATAGGACGTTGATAGATACTAATCTAGTTCATCGCCGTGTCTCATAAATAAGTTATAATACAAACTTGTGTTTTTTAAATAAAACACCATATGTTTCTTAGCGTTTTTGGATGTAGATTTTTATGGCAATGTTTTTAAGCTAAACTTTTATTGGTCAATTTTGCTTAGTTTTAAAAATAAGACGTTTTTTTGACTAAAACATAAATTAAAAATTTAGTACACAAAAACTAAGACATCTGGAAATATTTTTTTACTACCGCAAAGGAGAAGGTACAACCTATAAGGTTTTAACATTTATTTAGTGTGTTTCATTTGCAAAGATAAAAAATTAATAATAACTTAAAAAAATTAAATGGAACACTCAATTTTTTGCATTCAAAAGATTATTGTCTTTCTAAAATTATTTACTTTTAGATGTTTATAATCAATAACTAAAAAGATATTTAACACTAAATATTAAAAAAATAATACCATTGTTTCAATAGTCACAAGAGATGGAAGAAATATCACTTAATAATCATATTTGTGTTAAACTGAATTCATTATTGTTTATTTTTACAATAAAATAATTCGAATTTCAGTATTTATAACAAATTTTACAATATCTGGATAAATCAACGGATAAGTGATCCGTGGTGGAATTACTATGGTTGCCATAGTATCAACAATGCTCAGATATTGATAATCATTGTTGCTACAATTAATTTTGAATGTTAAATATCTTTTAATCTATTAGATGCAAAAACAAAAAATAGGGTGTTCCATTTTAATTTTTTTAAGTTATTTTACTTTTAACAAACTTCTTAATTTATTAATCTTTACAAATGCAAAACACTAAAAAATTGCTACTGCTTTAAATTCTGTACTTTCTTCTTTGCAGAAGTAAGAAAAAAAATTGTTAAATAAAAATAGCTGTCTTAGTATTTGTGTAATAAATTTTTAAAAGATGCATGTTTTCGTCAAAAAAACGTCTTATTTCTAAAACTAAACAAAATCGACTAATAAAAGTTTAGCGTAAAAACATTGTTTTAAAAAGCTACATCCAAAAATGCAAAGAAACATTTTAAAAAACACAATTTTGTTTCGTATGGTTGAAAATAATGTTAGGTGGTGCACTAGATTAGTATCTATCAATGTCTTATACAATTTTTTTAAATTTCACCATTTAAAAATCACTAATGGACACCCTGTATATCTAAACCTGTCTATCTTGAATCCTCGAAACAAGGATCATTCTTGAAGCCGATATTCAAATCTAAAAATGACTTCCCGTTTTTAAGATCATTTGTTGTTTCTGTAAATATTTACACACCCTTGATCAAATTATCGCGCAGTAAATCTAATTTGATACTCGACTGATACTTCCAAAGTACCAAACGTCACTGATTACGAGGCACATTCTACCCCCAAATTTTGATAGATAAGATAAGGTATCAAACAACATTCACACAACTAAAAATTAAGCTCCAAACTAATTAGCAAAACAATCAGAACTCAATTCTAGGTATCAATCTTTCGATATTAGATTTTAACGATTATTTTTAGACAGTTGTGGAATTCTTGTGGGAAATTTTTCCCCGTTTTTTTAGAATTTTTATTTGGTATTAATACAAATATTTACACTCCCTTGATAAAATTAGCTTAGCTTGCACATAGAATTTTTTTGTTCGACATTTTTTAAATTTGAATAAACTATGTATTACAACATTTTAATTATGTTTAATGAGAAATTAAAAAATAAATTAGTCCCAATTGCATCAAATAATTTCATCGTTAATACACTTATTACTGTTTTGGTCATAATACATGATAGCGCTTGAAGCAAAAGCTTGCAGCGTAATTAATTATTTAATTTAATTATGTGGTAATTAAGTTGAATTTTTCATGACCTGGAGTTCATTTCCGATTTCCCTATTCGTCTTGAGCGTTGCAAATAACTTGTGTAAATTTATGTTTTGAGGCATTTAAGTTTGTTTTATTAGGGGTCATAGAACCAAGTCCATTGGTTAGCAAAACTTTAATATTTTAAACTTTGATCCACTATTTATAGTTTTGCAAAAGTAGTAAAATGGTTAAGTCATGTAATTAAGAGCAATGAAGGATGATGACAACAGATGATTTGTTAATTGTGCTAAAAAATGAGCGGTTTTGCCGGCAAATATTTACCAATAGATTTAATGGGATTGTGGTCCAAGTGAAAATTAAAGTAATTGCAGCAAGCTGGTGGTTCAGATTTGATAGGAGTGACACAAATTGGCTCAATTGATTTAATGTGGCAATAAGAGAACCTTGGGTTTCGAGTGGTGTTTTACTCAAAGCGAGAAAAATTCCACAGTGGGGCTACGTGACCAGGAAACTCAGTTTTTGGATAAATCGTTGATGGGTATTTTAATAGACTATAAAACTAGCTTTAGACTCAATAAATAAAATTTGCGAATATTGGCGCCTATATGGACGAAAAAATATTTCAACGATTCGGATTTGATATTCGTAGCCGCGGCTACCAAATTTGTAAACAGACAGTTGGTTGCGATTGATATTTGAAATTTCAAATCGAAAAACTCCGATTTAAATACAATGAGATAGCTATCTTAGGTGTCTAGCGGAAGCTTTCAAAGAAATTTTCTGCATCGGGACACCCGACTTTTTGCTATATATCATCGATAATTAACAAGCAATAATGCTGATAAAAAAACTATAACATTTCTATATTTCGGTGTTTCAGATGTGCACTTTTTTCAATTTTTCTCTAGACGATTTTTGAAATATCTGCATAACTTCGAGACGAAATGATCTAATAAATAACCCTTTTTTTCATTTTAGAAGGGAAATTTTTATCGGAAATTTATGACCGGTCTTTTGTCAGGTACAATAATGAATTAGCCAAAACTATGTCATTTGATACTTAAGGTGACACTATAAACCAAACCTTTATCGCCAAATTAAATCAGTACATTTTTCAAATACGTCAACCCTTCTATAGAGGCTCGCTTTATGTCGAAAAATCCAGTAATAAATTTTTCGGATTTGTGTCAAAGAAAAGCTCACATAAGCCAAGTATTAAGCACAAAAAGGCTGCCATGTGTTGAAAACGTTATCTTTATGTTGTATTCTTATTTTGTGAGAGAGTGTTACGACATATCTCGATAAGTTTTAAGCACACAATTTGTAAGTTGCTCACACTTTTTGATAAAAGCTCTCAACGAGTAATTTTTACGACCAATTTAAGTATAAATCATGGCCCCTTAAATAAATTGATAATGAATTTTTAATCCATAAATAGCATCTGTGAAGTCGTATACGCCACTTGAACAATCAAATAATATTTATTATTGTCTTTTATAACACATAAACTTAGTATCTTTCAGTTCAACGCCTCAACTCGAATTAAGATCGATTCACTGAATTAATTATTATGAAAGAGAAAAATTGGCGCCTGCAACTATAAATCGCAAATATAGGAAAACACTTAGTTAACAACAAGTTCAATGAACTACCAAAATAATTTGTTTTTATCGATTAGTTCGCGTAAACTCTTCTTTGCGTTTTAGCGTGTCTGAATGCCAACTTTGAACTTTGATATATCAACAAAATCATGCGCTACTGTCTTTCACCCTTTTATCTTAGAGCGTTTCAGTTTTGTTTTGTCTCGTTGTCGCTGTTCTTCAAATAGATCGTCAAACAAGCCCTCACAAAAATCAACACTCGGCAAAATTCTCGCCATTTCCCTAATGAATCAACCGAAATAGCAACTTTCCAAATGAGAAAGCGCCTAATAACAAATGCACAAAGACAATATTTTGTAATTGATTTGAAATTGGAAGAAAGTCAGTTGATGAGGAGTTGATGATGAGTTAATTGAGGTGCAATAAAAATAGAATTTTGGTTTTAGTAGCTCTTATTTCTAGCCTGTGTAAGGCCAGACGTTGCTATTTTGCATATATTTATTTTGATTTATATGGCGTATTCAGATGCTACTAAAGTTAAAATAAACAAATTATCGCACAAATATTTTGAAATACTTTGAAATCAAACCGATTATAATCACAACGTCCCGTATTTTACGCTTCCTTAGTTTACGGCTTAACATTTGACAAGTAATTTAGTATTTTTCTCACTTGGGCTTTTTGCAAGTAAAACCGCACCTTTTAAAGATATGAGCTGGGAAAATTGAAATTCCTAATTGAAATCAATACTTCCTGTTCTTTTGTAGTTTGTTGTAGATTAGGAATCAAAGTTTGTGTTGTTCTCCCACGTTACTAAATCATTTTCTATGTATATCTAAAATCTCGACAGTTCTTCTTATTATTACAAGGGGCTAGTAGATAAACAATTGTTATCCTTAATATCACGTGCGTAGGGAGCGGCAACCCCTAGGCTCTCCATATTTGGAAGAGCTAAATATGATAAATAGGAAAAGGGTTTGAAAATCCCATCAGGAATGCATAAGTTATTTTGCAATAAATTGCATCTCATCCATTTCCCTCCTCAAACACATTTATCAATTGTAATTTTCCGCGTGACCTTTTGGTACTCACTAAGTATGTTTTACGAGCCAACAATTTCCTTATAAATTCGAGCAGAGGATGCAAAAATTGACTCCACACATCCATTCAGCTTTTTCTAGTTGAATCGCGCCGCATTGCCGACTCTTTTACTTTTATTTTGTGTTTAACAACGTAGTTTATGGTGGTCGTTGAGATAATCAAACGAGGGTTACATCGATAGTTAAGTATCGTAGTCACCAAAAATTTTAATGACTGTCGCTAGATCAAAAGCCCATTCTTGGAAAAGTTCAAATGTTTAGTTAATAAGTTTTATGGGTCCAAAACATTGCAAACAAAGCTTTTACTAACAACTGCTACAAATCTAGTCGTCTCTCGGGAGAATTATTGTATGGAGCAGCTGTCGCCTCAGAATCCAGAATAGGAACGTATCTAAATCTTAATTCGAGCAACATTTCGTGATGCAGAAATTCTTATCAAGCTCAATTGCCCACTTCCGTCAATATTTTCCTAACATATTCTCCTGCACTACTGAGATTATGCTAACAAACAAGTAAATTTATGGCCGAATTTTTTGTGCTGCCGTTTCAGCATCATTTCCTCGCTTGATACAACCACACCTTTTTCCAAGGGTTGTCAGGGCTAGTTAAGAGGTTTCTTCAGTTTACATTGTTTGTGACGCGCCGCGCCATAAAATTTAACTACCTAAACAGAATCGGACGACACCAATTAATTTTCAACAAAACTCGCAACATTTCAACAACAATTTAATCAAATTCTGCCAGAATGAGATTTATTAAACACCGATTACTTTTCAAAAAACACAACTGTTCCATTTAACGCTCATTTTTCAAATTTATTAATCTTGTCGTATTATGCAAATAAATCTTTCAAAGTTTTTTTGGTTTTATTTTTGAATTTTTTAAGTGTGTGAGTGGATACCATCTGTTAGTCAGGGGCCCAACTAACACACTACAGAAAACTATTTACTATTAAAATAGTCAATAACTGATGAAAAAAAATTGGATATGGGTAATGAAAAAAATGTGTGCATAAATAAAAATAAATACTGTATTTGTCCAACAAGTATAGAATTTGCCATATTTGAGCAATACAATTAAGATAATTTTCTGTGCTGCAAATGTTTTAAAAAATTTATTATTACAAAACAGTTCGTTCGATGTAAGGAAAAATATAGGCATCATTAAAAAAATAACATATTAAATTACATCTGGGCTTTGTCAAAATAATTGTATTATAAACAATATAATGCAATTATCGCAGCCAAATAACACATTAGGAACATATCAAGTTAGGCGAAATTAACACTACCACCACAAACAAACAATGCCGTTATGCACAAACCTAATATTACTATCACACATTTTACAAAAATGCATTTATCACTCGAACATAGAACGGTTCAGATATGCCACATTCATATAATTAGACAAGAATTTTTTTGATCAAATGTTCCACAGAAGGAGGTGATTGGTGGAATCCTCCCGACCTGCGACTTCTGATAAGTTCGAACTGCGGAAATCCTCATAACCGTCTCCCCCCGATATCACAAGTAATTTCGAATTACTGCGCTGCTCCGGCTTGCCTTTGTACGAATTCCTCTGTTGCCCCTCACACACCCCTGAATTAAGTTCAACGAAAGTCAAAAATCGGACATGACCGGTGTGGCCATGAGACACTCCTGTGACAGTTGGAACGTTTGGTAGTTTCGTCGTAGAGGATGTTATATGGGGCAAAGGCATTGTTAGCAAAACACCGGCTGAAGTTCCAATCCATAACAAGTCTTTACAAGCCAAAAGAGACGTGACACGCAAACAGGCCGCTTTGTGCTGTCTGATTATATCATCACAACCTGGAAAAACAATTAGAGGAGTTTTGACACATTGAGGGACTCACTTGTTAACATTTTAGTCACAGCTGGAGCTACATTCACTTCGCACAATTGCTCGAAATTCTGAGTATGGAAGCACTTGACAATTGCCGAATTTTGCAAAGACAACCAGAGACCATTCCCGAAAAGGACTATACAAAAAATTGGCTTATTACTGTCATTATTAACCGTAAAATGATTTTCAGTGGTTAAGTTTTGGGTGTTGAAGACTTTAATCGTGTTGCCACAACTACACCACAATTTCCCCGCATTTGGAAGCATTTTTGACACCGGCATGTTTGTCGAACCGACTGATACAGTTGTCGGAGAGTTGACATTCCAACCAGCTACAAGAAACCAATCAAAATTGCAAAAACAAAAAAAAATACTATAAGACTCACATCCATCCCGGTCATAAATAGTAACGTCACCATTAGCCAACGAGACGAAAACCCGATTGTCCAAATAACTAAAAATTCAAAGTAACTACAACGTAACAGAAAATTTAGCATTAGTACATTATGCTAAGTATCGATGATCCATGTTGTAACCGAATTTTGTTTTTCTTAATACGAATATTGTCACTGGAATTGTAAACATGGATACAACCGTCTTCTGTCCCCAACCAAATAGTCGACTGTTGACTGTCAATATCGTCCAAATCGGCACTTGAAACATCAGAAGTTTCGGAAATTTTCTGCGGTTCGTCAACTTCCTCATTGTCAGTTTCGTCATCCTCGTCACTTGAGGAGCTACTATCGAATTGTATCGTCTTGTGTTCCTCGTTGTCGTCCCGATTGTTGTTCCCTCTAACAGAACTACGATGAGTTGAAATCTGTTTCATGGTGGGGTTTAGTTACCTGCAACTGACACCAGGGACTGACGCTATGCACAAAATCCTCGCGTTACAAACACCGTTACAGGAAGTTACGGTGGGTTCGGGTTGGAGGCTTAAAATGCACACTTGACCTACATAACCATCGCTGTTGCAAACCCACACGTCTTTGCCATTGTCGCCTAAAGTGGGCGCAGCGCAGGTGAATTGGAGACCGGCTCGTGTTTTCCGAATCGGAACTGTTGCCAACAGTTCCGGACTTGGTTTTCTATCACCCGATATTGCTAGAATTTGAATTAAGATTGAGAAAAGTCGGCGCGAAATTGCTCACCTAATTTGTGCTTCGCCTCGTTGAAAGACTCCTCCCAAGACGCGCGTTTTTCAGGTTTGGAAAAAACAATCGAGATATTTTCCAAACCGTTGCTGAAAAAACAAGCTTATTATAAAATCGTGACAAAAATTTTCGCACTCACGATGTGTTTAAAGTAAGCTCGAGACAAGAGAGTTGCGAGTCGCTGTTCTGTTGCTCCATTAATTGCTTATTCAAAGATGACAACATATCTCTAATGAGATCATCTAATTGAGTATGATTACAATGTAGCGACCAACTTAATTCATTAATTTGGTTCAAAATGCCAACATCCGCGGATAAATTCTCAATTTCGATCATCATTTGTTTCAAATTGTCATCTTTCGAACGCACGATTTCTAAATCTTCTAAAGCTATTTTCATAAGTAATTTGTACTTGTTTGCTTCGAGGGTACTAGTGACGCTTCCTTGACCAGTAGGCCGTCGAATGGTTCCACTCCTTCGCTTAATACTCGTCACTAGTAACAAATCCGAGAAGAGAAACAAAGCGCGTTCTTTGCGAGTACCACCACCAGCGGCCATACTGACTAAATCATGTCTCAAATACTGACGATCGGCTGACACCAACTCGATTAGGCCTTCGATCAAACCCTCAATTTCACGAAGTTGCTCCAACTCTAAAGCTTCTCTTTCAGTACAATTGATTTTCAGTAATTGATCATGGACTTCTTTTTGGGCCGCTAGTAACAAACTATGATCCGGGTGGTTAACATCAGTGTGTTTGATCAATCTTTGAAGTAACAATTCGTATTTTGGAAATTTTTGTATTGGTTTGATCAATAAAGAATCAAGTGCTAACTTGCCTTTGTGTTCCCTTGCTGTTGTCTAGAAATCTATGATCGAAAAAACAACCAAAAGTGGGACAAACTTACCTCCAAAAAACGGGCAAAAGTCGGTTTAGACTGTTGGGCACTTTTAATAATCTCTCTTGCACGTTTCCAATTATTTACATAATTAGTGTAACTCTCAATTACCGAACTCTTCGAAAACATCTCCAAAAAGACGTCTCCGATTTTCTGCTTAATGTCCCAGTGTTCCAGACGCTTTTTTAATTCTTCCAAAAAAGCTTGATGGTGACTTAACAAAAACGGTATCTAGAAATTTCAAATGAGTTGCTTTGAATTGAAAAAAATCCGAGTTACTTGGTAGAAAATTTCATCAACAAGTGTCGCATCTAGAAGATTGGCGTTTTCTGAGCTTTTAAGTGGTTCCAAATATTTCTAAAATAGAATGATGGAAATTGTCAAAAGACGCGCAAAATGCGACTTACCGTGACCAAAATCTGCAAAGCTTCGACATAAGTCCTCTCGTTATCGTAAAGCTCAACAACCACGTGCGTTCTCGTATCCTAAAATATAAACAGGTAACGGTAAACAAAACATGAAATAAATACGTTAACCGTGTGCTAGATTTACCGAAAACGCTAACGTGTTTGATAGATTTAGGGTGACTTGTGTTTCATCTTCACTTTCTTCACCTGTTGAACAACCCTCTAAACGCAATCGCAACTCGCCTCTCGAATTTAAACCACTCATTTCGACTAACATCACATTTCTACCCTGCCACACCTTATGGTCATGGAAGTATATACGAACGCAAGTTGCGCCGACGCGAGACGTCGCGACGCAACAGTTAGCAGCGTCGTTGCTAAGCAATACGCAAAGCATCTTCAAACAACGGTCGGCTAATTAACAGATTCGTGACATCAAATTTTTACCAACATTTTTATATTTGAAAAATTTGATCGCACTCAAATGGGGGCACGATGTGTCAGGATTTCTTAATATAGTGCACCGATTTTAATTGCTTAATTGCTTCGTGATTAAAATTGATGATCACGCAATAACAATTTCGATCACATTTCATTTAATAATAGAACAAATAAGTTGGGAAAGTTAGCCGCCACATGACTGTTATTATTAAACTTTCCGAAACTTGGAAATTAACTCGGAAAAAGTTTCGATTAAAACGTGTCCGAGTGTGTGGGTTGTTAAATAGTGTATCGATTCAAAAGAATTAAATTTCGGGTAGTAAAGAGTTTGTTTGTTTATTTAAATTTTCAGTGTTGTTTTGGTAGTTAAGTCGTGTTAATAAATTGTTTTAATAATAAAAATCCAGTCAACAAACACTGGATGTCATTATTATGACTATCATCATAAAAAAATCATTTACTTTCTATACAGTTCTATTTATACACGCTACAAATTTATTTAAATACGAATCTATTACTATTGATAAGCTCGAAATTGACGTTCCGTTTCCTTTAAGGAGGAAGAAGTTTGAATAGGAGTGAAATCGATACTTGAAGAAAATCTTTTTCTAATCAAACTTGTGTGGTGAAACCCAAAACGGCCCGAAACGCAATCGCTAAATAAATATGAGAATTCTGAGTGAAAGTAAATTTGCTCAATTGCGATTTTCGGAAAAAATCGGTAGCAAAACAGGTTTCCACTTTTTGTGTGTGTGAAACGAAGTCAATAACAGTTCATGAATAGAAACGCAAAGACACGTGGCCGCTTAGAAAATATTGACTTTAGCGTTGCGAGATTACAAGGTGAATTTTGTAGGGCAACGATCTATTGACATCTCACTTACATTTTTTTGCTGTAAATTGGCATCCGTGGCAAGCTGTTCGGAACTCCCCCTCAACAACTGTTCCAGTAATTCTTGTGAAACATCAGCGTTGGCAAAACCCTCCAACTTGGAGGGACTCGAAGTGGTGCGTTGGTGATTAACAACCAACCTTTGATCATTCTCAACAACTAAACTATCAGCACTAACTTTCCGTTTTGATAACGTTAGCAACTGTTTCGGCGAACTTAAATTATTCGAGTCATCATACCTTGATCTATGTTTCAACTTAACATCCCGATTTTGCAACGATAAATCTTCGAGGAATTTGAGGTCATTACTTAGTTGGTTTTTGCGACCAGTTTCGGGTTTTTTCATTTCGGCTTCAAGCATTTGGCCGTAGGGGCCTCGTAAGGGTCGTTTGGAGTACCGTCGGGGGTTACAGGGGTCGTTCCCCGTGCTAAGTCGACTCTCACAGTCGGAAACATCGGATGGTATGGAGGAAATTTGATCCTGTTTGCCCATTTCTGGTTCACCCTCTGAGAGGGAGTCTGAACGGAGGAGGAACATCCCTCGGGAGATTTTGGGCCATTCTGGTACCGTTGTGTTTTCTTCGGGACTTAAAGGTTCCTCTTGTGGACTTGTCCACATTATTTGTGATTTATCATCTGGGGGTTCTTCTAAAAGTTTCGGGGGGTCCGAACAAGAGGCAAAATCGCCGTCTTCGACAAATTGAGGAATGACATTTTCGGAAGAGTTGGGCCATTGTGAAATGTAAATGCCTTTACGTCGTCGGAGTTTATCACGTTTCTTCTCTTGTGTGTTGGAAGTACCAGTTGAAATGGTATTGCTACGTGTTATTGATTGTTTTAAGGTGTTATCATCAGTGTCTCGTTCAGGTTCTTTGAAATTATCACATCTTGTTGGGTTTTTGGATCTTGGTAGAGTCGCAACTGTTTGGTTTGTTGTATCACAAACAGGGTTTCTTCGCCTGACGTATTTTTTATCATCACTGGAATAGTCTACTTGTGAGAAGGAGGCACTTCGTAGTGGTGTAACTCTGATTGGTTCCTCTGGTGGTGTTTTGGGTTGGTGTCTGGTCCTCGGGGGTGGTATCGGTCCTCTTTTGAGTCTTTCAGTCAAGTCTCTGAGTCTTTGCTCGTTGGCTCTTTTTTCGAAATCTCTGACTTTATTGGTAGTGGTCCGATTTCCGCCGAAGCGGAACCTCGGAAGCCGATCCAGATTGAACTCTTCTTCTTCGGCGTTTTCACACAATCGTGCATAAATCTGCGGCCTTACCAAAGCACAGCGCTTGAGTTGATTCTTCAGGCACTTGGTGGAGTAGAGTACATGATCGCGCACAGTCTGCTGAGGCAGCTCTGACGTAGCCTCCTCGTTGATCCTCAGTCTATTTGCGCAACTAATTATATCGAAACTATTAATAGGCGTCGCGGTGAGCAGCGGGATCCGGGAGACGTAGCCGCCGGGAGCAGTCGCTGTGGGCCAGCAGCACTGGGAGCGGTAACGCGGGCCGGCTCCCGGCGGCGGGGGCGAAACCGCCCCCAACCGCATGCCGTACCGCACCGAGCCCACAGTCACGAACCTGAAACACACTCGTAGTCTGGGGGCAATCACCCTTGCGCGTACCTTTTGTACAGGCCCTCGTCGGACTGATGGCACGTGGTGCACTCCTCGCACCGGCCCAAGCAGCCCTCGTGCCACCTGGACTCATGGTACCCCGACATCCCGCAAGTCACCCCCTCGCATCTTCACGCCAAATGGTGAGGACTTGGACAGCCATCTCGACACAGGTAGACGGACAACAGGCAATGGCGGACGCTTGACTGGCCACTTACTTTAATAGCGCGTTTCTAATCGGTGGAGGGGACACTTTACTTGAAAAATCTTGCATTCAAATACGCTCAACACGACCATTTGCTTCCTTGACACTTTTCACAACTCTAAACCACCTGTTGCTCACCACTAATACCATCAGGTACTACCAAACACCTGAAGCAACCAAAGAAGCGCTCTTGAATTCATGGTTGCAACGCGATTCTCTTCCGTCTTCATCAATTAACTCCAATCACCTCAAATTTATCTCACTACACTTCAATTAAGACCAACGCAAAGTAAACGCTGATTTTTGAACCAATTCCTATTTATTTCATCACTACACTATTTTTTTAATAGCAAAACTCAATCAGTTTTTGTCACTTCAGTTAATTTATTCATAGTCCGCACATTTTAATTAATTTACTACTTAGTTTGCCTGTGCACGTAATGTTCGAGTTTAATCAAATATCGGTTAATTAACAGTGAAAAATATTGTGTGTCATGTCGGGTAAACAGTAATTTTTTAATTATTTGTGGTCTCACATATCTCTGGTTGAACCCAATAAATTGATTTTTCTAATTATAGTTTCTTGTTATAAATAATGTCCCTATCGTATGCAATTCAAGGTCCTTTTCAAGTTCCCTTTTCTTTTAATTAAACGGAAAACACCAATCTATTAATTTGTAATATTTGTAGTAAAAATAAATATATTTCGTGAAGTAGTTACGTGACCGTGAACTGGGCAAGTGCGTGTCTAGAGTTTTAAAATGCAAATTAGGAGGAATAGGGTTGGGGTAGAAAAAGACGCTTTAGTTTTGTGATGTGTATTACTGAAATCTATTTTCCTAGATGAGCAGTGTTAAGTATCACAAATGAGTTAAATAAATGGGTGGTAACAAGGTAAAAGAAACTGATCAGCAGTGAGTCATAATGATCAAGCTATCGACTCTATAGAGTTGTGAAGAACATTGCCGATATTGACACTTGCCTAAAATTAGTTGTAACACAAGTTCACACAAGTAGTGTATATGTTGACAAGTGCATGTGCTCGAAAATAGTTCAATATGTCATCGATGCTTGCAACAATCCCCGTGCAATATGCCTTGGTCCCTTTCTAATAAAAGAAAAAGAATCGATCTGATTGAATTATTTGATAAAATTCACGCGACAATTGCCTTATTCTGAAAACATGCATTGTAAACATATAGAAGAGTTGACTTGATTGTATCATCTATTTTATGTGTATTAAAAATATTAGATTACAAATGCGTATTACAAGAATAAGAAGGCAAAATCTTGAACAATGTTCAATAAACACGTTTTCACTGCACGATTAGATTAAATTTCATAAGTCGAACTGTACATGAGATATACAAATCAATAAAACATTTTCTTATAAATTTTAACAATGTGAGTAATAATAACAATATTAAAGACAATCTATATATTTACAATAATATCGAGAAAAAAATACAATCAAAATGACGTGGTATACGCACGGACGTGTTAAACTATGGATGTTATGAGATTGATAACAGATAAATGCGCTGTAGCACAACCAGAGGAGCCAATTTTACTGAAACTCCACAAACGAATGCATAGTATTGCTTTAAATTTCGTTAACGAATTAGAATTAGAATTGAATTACGCGATTACACAGCTAGAAATTTGACCATTTAGAAATAAAATTTTGGTAAAATTTCGTTGAATGTGCAATTACATGAGACCCGGTTGATGTCTTTTTTTTGATAATTTATACACGTTTGCAGCTCGTAATATGAAATCAGATTCGCTCCTTTGGATAATTGAAGCTGTTATTCATATTCATTTGTAGCGGCCTAAAACACTACTTTTAAAAAATATTTCTTCAAGCCACGTAAACATACGTTGATTGTGGCGGAGAGACAACCACATCCATTTTAAAAAAATTATTTCGTATGTTTATCCTAAGCCTTATCAAAATAAGATAAAACACACAAGCCTGAGAAATGTCAAGACGTGACAGCAATTAAATATCAGCTATGGGACCTCCTGTGGTCGAGATGCTTGTAGTCATTGTTTTTGCCAAATTCCTGTAACAAAATTAACTTTGGGGTAAAGTAGATTGAAAGGGAGCTAAAGGAGATTTACCCTCCTATAGAACACGAGTATGGCACTCCTTCGGTAAAACTATCACGGCTCATTTCGTCGACCATCGCCACTTTGAAGTGATGTCCAAAACTGGCTAGATCCTCGCGGAAAGCTTCACTAGCTGGGGTTATTCCGCCACTTGCGGGTTGGACAGGAGTAGCATCTGGTCCACTTTCCCCTTCTACGTCCATAGCTTCAGCATTTTTTTCTAATGGGGCTGTCTCTTCATCGTCATTGTATATTTTAAAATAAGCAATTGCCAAATATATTACGGACAAGATAAAGGAGGGAATTGGTATTGCCATAGCATAGACCAAGTTCATATAGACCTGCCACATGTCCAAATGACTTATCACCATACTAGGGTCTACGCGACTGTAATAGCACGTGTAATTAGTACCTATTCCTTTGTATAACTTTAGAAATATGGAGCAATTGAGCATCGGAGGATAACCACAACCCTTGACATTTGGGAGTAATCGCGCTTCACGGTAATACCACTCGGAGTCTTCATCATCATCCAAAAGACCCGTTTCTTCTTCTTCTTCTTCTTCTTCTTCTTCCTCCTCCTCCTCGGAAAAGCTCTTCTCGTAGTCGTACTCTTCCGGTATGCTTCTTTCTTCTCTAGGAGTTCGGATATCCGGAGGTGCTGTCAGGTTGTAATCGGGAGGTACTTTTTTATAATGAACAAGGATTTGCGTGCAGTCATAAATATCTTTGGTGCATCCTTCACGACACGAAGTCCAACTACAATTAGAGACACCTAACCGTCTATCCACTCTTACTGTCATACATAACACGGGAGTCTCATCAAACTCCATAAAAATAGTCGTAAAAGCCGGATCAATGACGAAAGGCACAAGGAATAGAAATGAAAACAAGCTAAAAGTGCCAAGCAACACGAAGAATGCGGTAGTGTAGAAGAGTAACTTTTGTTGCCAAGTTTGCTTGATCTCTGGCGCCTCCTCCATGGTGCAAGATAAAACGACTCCCTGGACCCCACCATCTGCATCCACACTCAGGCGCGAGCGGCTGCGGCCAGCTCACAGCAAAACCGCGAATCCGCTCAACCCCAACGTTTTTTTATTTCGGCTACATAGCAGACATTACACATTATCCAATTAAACACTTTCGACAATTTCAGTCTACATTATTTAACACTTGCTTGTGGTGACTCGTCTTGGCCACTTGGAGCACATGCACGAAGTGCTGCTGCTCTGAACACTGCAGTCCGTATTTACAGTATCGATTTTGGCGCCGGTCCCCGTCAGACGACCTAAACACCACTAGCACGCCGTCCTCCATGTGAGGTGCCACTTCCGACCCAAAACCGCCCTTCCACGTAAGTATTTGCACTTGAAAGCTTCACAAACACATCCCTTCACGTTTCTTTACACCCTTTGTGCTTAATTTCCGATTTCGAGCTGTTTTTACAACTTCTGCGGGCAATATTGATTAGGAGACGCCGCAGTGGGCTATTGATTCGGGACGCGCGCGTACACCCGGCGCATTCACCAATTTTCTATACCAGTTCCGACCATGAAGTGTTGCTAACCGTCATGTTCTAAAGGCAAAATGCCGAAAAAGAAGCCAGTGCCGGTCGAAGACCTCATTATCCCTCCACAAGACACTAGAATATGTGGAACGATTTGTTTATGTCAAATGACTTTAGTTCTAAGTAGTGTAGCTATTGTTTATCTGACTGTGGCGATTTATGTTCCCTCGACTCGTGCTCTCAAATCGGGAATATCAGAAGATCCAGTTATGTGCACAACGACACGAGCTGTTCAAGTCGAAGCGTGTGATTGGGGATCGTGTGGAGAATGGTGTCTTAGTAAAACATCCGGAGCTTGCATGCAAATCTACGTCAATCTTAGACACAACGGTTCAAATCTACTTTTAGCAAACTGTACAAATACAGCTAATAAAACTTGTTATGGCATTGACCAAGAAAATGCCAAGAAGAGTCGTTGCATTGCTGACGATTGTAAAAACTTGACTGGAACTTTCAATTGCACCACTGGTATGTGTATCAATATAACTGATGCTTTCGAATGTATTTTCAAAGATACTGATCCACCTTTGAAATGTTCAGGCCGAAGAGGTAAAATCACTTGTATTGATTTGAACGGTTTATATAGTTGCAATCGAGGAACATGTGAACGAATCCGAACACCATACAATTGCGACAGAAGATGTGTTGATATCCCTACCAGAAACAAAAACGTGATATTACTAAGTGGTGACAAAGTTTATCTGTCACAATGTCAACGTGCGATTGATTTAGACAGTGGAGAAGAAGTTTGGAACGAATCCCAAGACAATATCATGATGTCCTCTTGTTACAACATCCTTAACACCACTCGAGGTGTAGTTGCCGTCGATTGTGTCAACGGTTCTCTCCTCCCAAATAATGTCTTGAACGATTTGACTAACTTCACGTATCTGAGTTACCTCAGTGTGTTTAACACTGTTCCTTTGGACGAAAAACGCGTAATAGCCCCCCCTGAACCCGATTTGTTGATCGCCAACGAGAGCAAACTCCTTATCAACCTTGAAGGTTGTGTCAATACTCTCCGCGATGAATGTAAGGAGTTTCTCCGCGTTTATGGCAAAGATGGTACCGACCATAACGCTCGTGCCCGTTTCCCCTGCTTCTACTCGAATGACAATCCTGGAGTTGTGGTCGCCCGATTCGATTTAGCCACAACCACGAAACAATTCCTCATCGCGTCCGTTTTGCCTACGGTCCTTTTCGTTGTATCCTGTCTCACCCTTATTTTATGTCAACGCACTGTTGTGGTTGGAGACGATGCTAAAATGCGTTTTCAGAGCTGCGTTGCTAGCGACGGGGAGACTCTCGAGAAGACAACTTCGGCGAATAATATGACGGATCGAGGCGGAGGGAACTCGATAATGGCACTTTGAGATCAATCACGTATGTTGTGGCCGGGATTGGGTTTGGTGTTTAATTTTGATGTTTCAGGCATTCCCCTTTTGCTAGATCGAGACTGAAGGGGAAAGCGTTTTGGGAAAAATGAGTGAGGAGAAAAAACCGTTGACGCTCATCTCAATTGCAGAAACTGCAAAGTTTTATACATCGTTATGTCTTGGAATCACTGCTTTTATCTCAGTATTTGCATTTCTCTTTCTTATACCTTTTATTGTCGATCCGGCGATAACAAGTTTGATGGCGGATTACGAGCCAGAACCGGTGACTTGTGTCGGGACTCAACATGTTTACGCTGAGGGATTGACAAACTGTTCGTGGGCTTCGTGTCGCGAAGGGTGTACGAGAGAAGCCACTCGCTGCCATCAAATCTACGTTAATTACTCGAAAATTCCCTTTAGAGACTGGAAACCGGCGTTCAATGTCCAATGGGACGTTGTCGATACTAGGTTTTTGATTAATGCAGAAGGTTGTGGATACCCTCCTTCTGTCAATTGTACCGAATTTGCTCGACAGTATGGGTACAGCACTGCAGGCACTCCTTTTCCTTGTTATTATAGCCGAGTATATCCTGATATCGTAGTCGCAAGATACTCATGGGATGAAACATTGAAACATTTAATACTTTCGATTACCATACCTAACTTGCTATTCGCCGCATCTGTTGGAGTTCTTAGCTACTGGTACTGTCCAGGCTGTGGCAAGACTTGCAACAAATACATGCATCATTTTCCTGCCGAGTAAGTTTCACTATCACATTTTTTTCCTGTGTTGTTCGCAAAAATTTTAATTTTTATAATCCGATTACGTGAAAACTAGAGGAGATAGCATTCAAAAACACTATTTTTAAAGGGGGGTACCAAACATAAGATTAGTCTCGATTTATTGGCAATAGACCGCTCCGGGTGCCAAAAATCGATCAAAATTTCGACAAAAATCAACTTTAAAATTGTTCCATATAACGCTTTTTCAATTTTTAGAGATCTTAAAAACTCAAAAAAGTGCATAGACGTTATTGGGTTAAGTTTAAAAAATTACGAATTTTTTGAGTTTTTGAAGGTGAGCGGTAGTAAATTCGTAAAAATAGTCAATTTACTTTAAGTCGTAAAAATATGAAATATTGCTGTCTAGACGTAAAATTACGTGCTGAACACAATGCAACAAGTTAAAATACTCTTCGATGCATAGTTTTTGAGATATTAAGAATAATAATAGGAATAATAAGGCTATATCCGATTCTGATCAAAAAATCAAAAATTTTTGATTCTTATGAAAAACTAGTACTGTATGTAGAATTAACCGGACACACGCCTGGATAAACTGTTTTTACCTAGGGCTCAAAGTTTTTGAAATATGAATTTTTTTTGAAAAAAAAAAATAAAATGGTTCTGTATCCGAAACCATAACCCGGAGCGACTTCCGGTTTGCGCCATTAGCTAGATAATTTCAGACAAATTTTATGGTTTTTAGCTTTTTGCTCTAGGTCTCATAATTTTGTAGAAAAACGCGTTTAAAATTTCACAATTTTGAAAATCTTTAATTTTTAAACGACGATTACGGCCAAATTAGAAGATATAACGTATTATGCTTAGAAAATTTGTAATCAACGCATCAAAATATATCGGATAAGATAGGTTTAAATTGAGATATGTTCAAAAACACTAGTTTTTAACGGGGGGGTGTTAACATATTTTTCCTCTTTTTTTATTTTGTAAATTGCGAAAAAACTGTATCTCAACGATATAATATTTTGACCTAGACATATGTAAAATGTTCCGGGGAATTGATTGGCGTCAAGAAAACTGCAAAATTCATAATAGTTTTGAAGGTGTAGTCGAATTTATATTTTTGATATTTTTGACTTTATCAGAAATTTTCTCGATGACTAGTTATCGTAGAACACTGATCCTTTTTGTATATGGTAGAAAATTAAATTTTCTTTCCAACAGTACCAAATATTAGAGGTTATCACCAATAAGTCCGGAGTTATTGGCAATAGACCAGTCCGGATGCCAAAAATCAACAAAAATCTCGACAAAAATCTAAAAAATTTTCTATTTTAAAATTGATCCATATAACGCTTTTAACAGTTCTAGAGGTCTTAAAGATCAAAACAGTGCCTAAAAGGTTATTGGGTCAAGTTTAAAAAAATTGATTTTTTTAGTAAAATCGTAAAAAATTACCTTAAGTCGTAAAAACGCTTGAAATATAGTTTTCTGGACGTAAAATTACACGCTGAACAACATGTTAAAATGCTCTACGTTGAGTAGTTTTTGAGATATTGAGTGATAAAGTCAAGGAATATGGATTTACGGATTGTTTAAAGATTTTCTGTTTATTCTTTTATTGCTCTAACTTTCATTTTAGTTAAATTAATTAAAATTCTGAGTTTTTGAATAGATACTTGATTAACAAAAATAGGAAACTTGAATAATATCATGAAAAAAAATTTGAATTAATTATTTTAAAAATCATTAAGCAAAATCTTGATAAGATTTCTTAAGAAAAAAAAATCTTTTTGATTTTTTAGTCTCTTTAAACCCTCATCACTCTTTTTTAAACTGAAATCTTTTTGCGTAACATCTAAACTCTATCTTATTTTTTTTTAATTTGATGGAAGCATCCTTTTCCTCAATCTTTTTTTTTCTAATATAAATCACAAAAGGTGAATAAAATTAAGTCTAAGGTATAGTAGAATTAAGATCTTTAAGGCAGAGGGACAGAGATGTGACAGAAACAGACAGTTTATACGATCAATTCGGTATTTGAATGCAAACCGGTTGCCTCATATTGCAACCACCGCTGGCTAACTGGATATGCAGGGTTGGTTCAAAAACATTTACATAAAAAGCGTACTAGTTCAAATTAAAAAATAAAAATTAAAAAAAATGTCCTCTTCAGCTAATAACAATTTATTGTATAAAATACATTAAATTTTTATCACCGAGCTAGAACCACGTGTAGGTATGAGGACGTTTTGCCAAAAATTAAAAAATTACACACACAAGAGAATGAAAACTTAAGCCAACCCTGATTACAACGGCACGAGACGGGCACGAGTCATAACCAAACCAGACTTCCAGACGCAACTGACCAGTTTAACAAGGTGTTTTTTTACTCTTTGCTGCCTCGAAAACAAAATTGGTCGACTGTATCAACCACGCGTGAATTTTTACGACAAAAAAAGGGGCCTGAGGCGAGTCTTATAAAAATTGAACCAAGTATTTTTTTTATTTGTTTTGTAATTAAGCTCTGATGAAACGTGGTTCTCGAAAGTGCTTTGCCACTTTTATGTAATTTTTTTGATTAAACCTGTGGAATTGACTTGGAATTTGATTCACTTTTCGTCATTCATATTAATTTTTATACTTCTTTCTTTGTGTGCTTTTTGAAACTATTAAAAAGTACATTGAGTTTTTTGTTGTCAGGGATGAAGACTACGACGAAAACTCATATTAGCACAGCTAGCAGCCCTCCAAGATTTCGTCACGCTCGCTTCGCAACAATTCTATTTGATACAATCATAATTTTTATAAATCGTTGTTAAAGCAACTATTACGTAAATTAAATCTGAGTTGATACCAATAACAAACTGTAGACTTTTAATTAAACTGACATATATTTCAATTTAAAATAAGTACAAAGATGTGAATAAATAATAATAGCCGATTGAGCGTGTTCTTTCTCTTCCTCCCCTTGACATTTAAAAATCCAATACTTGTGGTATTTCCCTCGAGGACAAGGATGACGCTTGCGCCCCGACGCTTGACGTCGTTCGCCTCCTTAGTTAACTTCCGTCATGTAGTGAAGTACAACGTTAATTACCCCTTTGGTGCCTTTAACTGTCAAAAATGGGCCGCCGAAACAAATGTAAGCCCCGTATGATCCCCCAACAGGACAAGCGAATCTGCGGCTGTATCTGCTTTTGCCAATTGGTTGTCGTATTTAGTTGCGTATCGCTTATTTATTTAACGGTGGCCATTTATATTCCTTCCTATAGAGCGTTCCATTCCGGTTTTGAAGAACGGCCTGTCATGTGCCAAACTATAAACACGAGTATGCTCAACAATTGCAGCTGGGCCTCATGTGGTGAGTGGTGTCTAACAAAAACCTCCGGATTTTGCCCACAAATCCACGCAACGACGAGACAAAACGGCACAACAGTCCAACTACAAAACTGTACGCGTTTCCGGACCTCGCATTGCCCCCCCGTTAACGCCAACGACTTGAAAAAACACAACTGTAATAACGGAACGGAGTGCAGCTCCCTCAAGGGGGTTTTCAACTGTTCCTTGGGACATTGCACCAATGTCTCGCAGATTTACGAGTGTCATTACCGGGCCGACGGTTTCACCGTCGACAGCGACAAAGACAACGCTAAACTTAACGGGATTTTCGAATGCAAGGGCTCGAAATGCACGAAAATCAAGCGGGGGTTCAGCTGCGACCGAATTTGCAAGGAGAATATCACTTCGTTAGGGAAAAATGTGTTTATCACGTCGGGGAATAAAGTGTATCAAGCGTCTTGCGAGTCGGGGGTAGCGTCAACCATCGCTAACGGTAACGAAGAAGGGAACGAAATTGAACCAACGCAGTTTTGGACGAGGAAAAATGAAGAAGTTTTTATGGTCTCTTGTCACACAATTCGATACAATATTGATGAACACTATATAAAGTAGAGTAGAGTTGAAACGTCTGATTGTTATCGTAACGTTATTTATTTCAGTGCTAGTGATTGTATCAACGGAACTTTGTACAACAGCGAAGACCTTCCATCGCCTGTCATGACTTTCAAAGAGTTTTGGAACTTGACTGGTCGTTGGAAGGCCGTTTTGGACCCTTTGGAGAAATTCGTTCCTATGCAAAGTGCCCTCACCATATACAACACCTCCCGACTGTATATAAACCTCGACGGTTGCGTAAATACTTTAAAAGGGGAATGTTTAGACTTCCTTAATTCCCATGGAAGTGATGGAAAGAACCAAACGGCACAGTCACGCTATCCCTGCTTCTATAATAAGGTAACGGGTCGATTTTAGTCAAAAGTCGTTCATTTATCACTTTTAGAACAACTCCTTCATGGTAATTGCTCGGTATGACTTGAAGCGGACTTGGAGGGACTTAATAATTGCCATTAGTATTCCCTCGGTTCTTTTTGTTGTTTCATTTATCACTTTGTGTGTCATAATGCAGTCGGTGAGGGTAGACGATGACACCAAAATGAGGTGTAAATATTGTTTCGTTAAGGATAATTCCGATTTGACTGAAATGATAACGGCCAATAGTAAGTACGAGGTGTCCTCGCCTGAGTCAGATGGGCCTTCACGAAGAGAAGTTCTGGGTTAAATTAATGTTGCCATTGCTATCTGTGACCAACTATAGTATATCGTAGCTAAAAGCAGTGTATAATGTGCCTTGTGCAACCGTGTATTGCCTGCACGTTGAGTAACGTGTTTCAACTAGTTAGTTGATCCACTCTGTATACCTATCGTTGTTGTTATACACATTCACTAAGTGTTATTCTTGTCATATATGTATATTTAATAGTTAATGTTTGTGAATTTATAAAATATTTACAAGTTGTTACTATAAGAACTGCGAGCTTATGAACAATGTTTCAATTATTCGAAATAACTGACTATAATCGCTTATTGCTCACCAATCTATGTGATCAGCACTTTCCTTTCATTTTATTTTAATATTGACTGATAAGAACACTAGACCAATAAATGTCATTCTTGAACACGGAAATCTAAAATCACACCATTATTATTTGCTCATCATTTCTCTTTAAAGCAAAATTAGAGTGTAATCAAAACAATGGCCTCCAAATTGAAATGACCAAAATATTTTTTCGATACGTTTTATTCATATTTGTAGGTGTATATACAACGTGGTCCAAAAGTGTAGAATGAGGAGACTTTCGTTCACAAAACAATCACTACTGCTTACAATTCTAAAATATTGGAAAATTTCATATCTTTTATTGATTAGTTTTGTAGCTAAAACGAAATTTACTGTAGGCATATTAAAAAATCACCAAGTGCCAAAATTCAGACAACTTGAAAATGATGAGAAATATCAAGAGCAGTAATAATTGTTTTGCCCAATTCATATGTTTACGATTACGAATATTCTAAAATTGTGCTACATATGTTGTAATAATGTTAATTTATGTAATTGGTGTTAATAAATGATTTTTCATTTAGCCGCCTTTTTTTAAACTGACAATTGTGTCGCCATCTGCAAACTGACAGTTTTTCAAACCGTTCAAAACAACGGTGTTTTGTGACAATGAACAGGTTTGTTACGTGAAAAATGGGCAAATTGACATACATTTTTGTAGATTGTGTACTGAGACTGGCCAGGATCTTGAAGATAATGATTCTGGCTACTACATGAAAGGCTATAACATAAACTATAGCACTGCTAGTTCTAGTTCAGAATCACTGAATTCTGGCTCAAGAATTCTGGATACTACAGTTAAGAGTAATAAAAATAAATCTCCAGTGGAAAAAGAAGTGCCAACTTTAACCACTGACGAAATTCGTGACCGATGCAGGATTTCTTACGAATGTCGTAATAACATGATTTGTATTGAAGGGCACCCAAGGAGTAAAAAATAAAAAACGTGATGAAACTTTGTGTTTTATTGAGAAACATAGTTTTTTACAAAAACTGATAATTAAAATAATTTTAGACTAGATGTAGAAAACAGTAACAGAACTATAAAACCCTATGTTTATAAAACGTCATCAAAACGTGGGTTATATTGAGACCAGCCACTAGACTGATTATATAAAATATTAGAACTATGGGGACTGGTGTTAAAATCAAGTGGGTACGATTTAGGATTTGCAGGGAACTGTAACCTAGAAATGTTATAAACATATAATACAGTACTGCCACCAGCCAAAATGTGTTGCCTAGCAATCTAGAAATGAACCATTCGTGACTTATCAAACCTAGAAGAAAATACTGTCATTCAATTAACGCATAATAAATAAATTACCGTTGTAGAAAAACAACTGAAAGAAATGTAACAATATTAATGGCGGAAAGAAGGCATTTAAATGGACGTCAAAAGAGTACCCCCATTCAACATCTTGTACTTCAGTACTTGGCCTAAAATATTTATTGAGGACATACCTACAACACCCTGAATTACGAAAATGTAACACAATGCGCAAAAATCACCAAAAAAACGTAGCTGTGATCACTCCAACAGCAATGCAATCAACAAAAATGACATACAAAAGAAAATAAACGAATTGTCCAAATCCCAGCTTTAATACTATCGCAAAACCAACGGAAGTGACTAAAATCGTAAATATTAACACAGTTTGTGGAAAAACAAACACCTACTGCAAAGCCAGGCGGCAAATAGCACCAAAAACGCCGGGTCATCCCTCGCAAACTGCGACTTGGTCTCTGCAAAAACCCCATTAGTCTCACTTTCGCCCCAAACTCCCCAACTCACGTTTCCTGTAACGGAAGTTCCGGTACACCTTTTGGGGGGCTATAAACAAATACAGCATTTGCCAAAAGGCAAACTCGAAGTCCATCTGGTCAAACTTTAGCATTCTTCGCAGGTATTTGTACCGCTTGGTGGCGGCGGACATGCAGTCCCGCTGCGTTGTCGGCGGAGGCAAAGGCGAATTCATCGCAAAACCTAACCTAAAACCCCCAAGTCCAAAACAGTCTTGCACTATAGGCGGCGTCCTGGCGTCATGACCGGACCTTAAATAGTCTTAAGTTTTGACCCGACGCGGAGTAACAATAGCAAAATTTATTTTTTTGACATTTTTTGGAACAATTGAGAATCACAACAGAAATACCAACACAATATGACAGTTGTTAAAATAAATGGCGCATGCGCGTTTTGGTAAACAAAGATGTTATTAGAAGAAATATGTGTGCTAGAAAGAAACAAATATTTTGAGAAACGACAGATTCACCAACTTTAGCAACTTAAATCTTTTGGGAAGAAAATTATTTATTTAATTTTTATAAAATATAATCTATTATGTTTACCCTATTGTATTTAGTTTTTAAGTATGGAAGTTGTACAATATACAAGTTTTCCGATTGAAAAATCTTATTTTAACAAAATTTTGATAACTTTTTTACTATTTCACAGATTCGTCATTCGTAATTGTTAACTGACGGCTGTCTGAATCAAAGGAATTGTTTACGCCTGTGGTTTTCTCGGCCCCCGAATCGGTGTCAGAACTAGTCCTGCAAATAAAATATCAGAAAAAAAAATTAAATTAATGGTTTTTCTTACACATTTCCATCATTTGGGTATGTATTTGGTCTTGACTGAGGCAAAGGTCTCATTTTTGTCAGGACTTTGTTTACTTCTTCAATCGAATTAGGTTGTACGGAATAGTTATTATATACAGCTCCCTCATTTAGTTCGAATTCAATCGTGACGTTCTTAACGTAGCACACCATTACTTGACTTTGGTCAATCAAAGCACACTACGTTATTTGAATTTTCATGAAATAAAAAATTATTTTCAATTACAACAGTTCCTTTATATTCTTGCACGGAGTTCTCGCTTCTGGCTATAATTTTGCCGTCCGCAATAACTTCTCTTGCTTCCATCTTAGTTTTAAGTCTTCGCTTTTGTATTTGTCTTAGTTCGCTTAAGGCAACTAGGAATTTTTCCGGCAAACTGAAAAAATATGATCAAAAACTGTAGTTTTTAAATGCAGATAAAAAAATAAACGGTAAAAACCGATACTTTTTTCAATTATTTAAATTTACAGTTCCTAACCTATATATCAAAATGGGCTGTATATGTCACATAAATCTAACATTAATTAGACTGTTTTACGAGTTAAATATTACTTACGTCATGCTGCTTATAATAATTTATTATTATCGATAGAAAACACTTGTTTTAACCAAAACTTCCAAAAATTGTTGATGGTTGAGATTGAACGCAACAGAAATACCAACATTACCAACATATCAGTTGTTAAAATAAATAGCGCAGGCGCGTTTTGGTAAACAAAGATGTTATTAGAACAAATATGTGTGTTAGAAAGAAACAAATATTTTAAAAACTTTAACCAGCGTTGCCAACCAAAAGAAAATTTTTCGTTTTGCGGTATTTTTTAATGGTCAAAACGAAAGACGGGAATTTTAACTCTATGTTACATATTTATTATTAGTGTTATATTAGTATTATTATTGTTATATATTTATTATTATTATTACTATTCATTATTTAGCGTTAGGATTTATTATTTGTCAGTTACTAATTATTACGTTTTACTATTTTCTAGAACATTTCCTGACTCACTGGTTTTTGTAAATTCGTTACCCAACTTTTGTAAATCTCTTTGTCTGTATCTTGGCAGCAATTAGTCATCTAAGCCGATATATTTTTTTTGTCAATGATGATTCGTACAACTTCTTACACAACTTATGTGTCGAGAGGCCAGTTCGGCATTAGATCTTGTACTTGTCGGATGAACGTACAATAAAATTTATATACAACATATTGTTTTATTTATTCAATCCGGAACATCTATTAAAAATTTATCTACCAACGTAAAAGTAGATAAAAAGCATTTTAAAAAAATTCTTAAATGTTTAAAAAAGAATGTGTTTGTTTTCATTATTTTTTTTATGAATGTCTAACTGAAATATTTAAGACATGTTTGGAGAGTTATACATGACGGATAATGATAAAAAAAGCTGACAGATTTATCAAATTTGGTACTTAAATTTTTTGGGAAAATTATAATTTAAAAGTTTTATTTTATTTAATTTAACAAAATTTAATTATGTTTACACATTTCTTATATTTATCCTATTATATTTAGTTTTTAAGTATTGTACAATATACACGTTTCCCGGTTGAAAAATTTTGATAACTTTTTTCTATTTCACAGACTCGTCATTCATCATTGTTAACTGACGGTGTGTCTGAATCGAAGGAATTGTTTACGCCTGTCGTCTTCTCGGCCCCCGAATCGTCCGAATCGGTGTCAGAACTAGTCCTGCAAATAAAATATCAAAAAATAATAATAAAGTAATGGTTTTTCTTACACATTTCCATCATTTGGGTATGTATTTGGTCTTGACAGAGGCAAAGGTTTCATTTTTGTCAGGACTTTGTTTACTTCATCAATCGAATTAAGTTGTAAGGAATAGTTATTATATACAGATCCATCATTTAGTTCGAATTCAATCGTGACGTTCTTAACGTAGCACACCGTTACCTGACTTTGGTGGATTATTCCCGACTTCACGTTATTCGAATTTTCATGAAATAAAAAATTATTTTCAATTACAACAGTTCCTTTATATTCTTGCACGGCGTTTTCGGTTCTGGCTATAATTTTGCCGTCCGCAATAATTTCTCTTGCTTCCATCTTATTTTTAAGTCTTCGCTTTTGTATTTGTCTTAGTTCGCTTAAGGCGACTAGGAATTTATCCGGCAAACTGAAAAGATATGATCAAAAACTGTAGTTTTTAAATGCAGATAAGAAAATAAACGGTAAAAACTGATCCTTTTTTCAATTATTTACATTTACATTTCCTAACCTATATATCAAAATGGGCTGTATGTGCCACATAAATACAGCATTAATTAGACTGGTTTAGAAGTTAAATATTACTTACGTCATGTTGCTTCTAATAATTTATTATTATCTATAGAAAACACTTGTTTTAATCAAAACTTCCAAAAGTTGTTGATGGTTGATGATTGAGGTTTCAGATTTTGAACAAATCCAACATAGATTACTATCTAATAGCGCATGCGCGTGTTGTTAAACAAAGATAGAAGCTGACCAAAAATGTGTGCTAGAAAAAGATAAATTTTTGACATTTGACAGTGTTATACGTCAACAGTTGAAATGTAGAAATGTCATTTTTATTGCTGTGGTTCTTCATAATAAAATTATTTTAGTAGAAAGTTGGGAATATGTACTTAGTTTACGTAATTTAGCACAATCGCAAGTTTGTTTGTGGAAGAATAGATAATTTGGTGCTTGTCGTGTGTACTGGAATTTTTATGTAAGTCATGGTCGTAATTGTCTAATTTTGCTGTTGACGCACTTTTCCTATAGACAAAATGTTGAAGCATCTTCTGGAAAACCGTCACACTATCGGCTCGGTCAATAACGACACATGTTTGACAACACGGCGTGCAAATGCGACTGTTATCAGCAACGTATATGAAGGTATCCCCGAGACGATCCTCTTGAACGTCATCACTTGGGTTCTGTTAATCCTCCTCTTTGCCATCTTGCGAAACCGGGCTTGGGATTACGGCCGACTAGCCCTCGTCCATACGGAAAAATGGACACAACTCTTCTACAAGAACACGGATGACGCTGTCGCCGTCGAGGAATCAAGCGCAGACGTGTCATTAATCCCCGACGCGGGCTGTCTTTGGTTCCCCTCAATTTTTAAAATCAGCAAAGAGCGGATTTTCACACGATGTGGTCCTGACGCGTCACACTATCTCTCCTTTCAAGAACAACTCCTTCTCTTGTCTACAACTATAACAGTCTTCGCACTTTGCGTAATCCTCCCCATCAATTTCCAAGGGAAGCTTCAAGGCGGTAAAACTACTTTTGGGCACACCACTTTGAGCAATCTGGAACCGAGTTCGAACTGGTTGTGGGTCCACGTCGTCGCTAGCTTTTGTTTCGTCCCTTTGACTGTCTTAATCATGCGGAGGAGCTCCGGTCGGATCCCCAGTGCCTCGGCACTTACGTCACGGACTGTTATGATAACACACATCTCGCACGCACATCGAAATACCGATGATATTAAAAATTATTTCACTGTGAGGTTTCCAGACACTGAGATAAAAGACATACAGATTGCTTACAGGATCAAGAAATTGACGATACTTGAAAAACAACGGGCCCTCACTCATGAGGCTAAGATGTACTGCATTTTGAACAACAAACCGGACTTGAAGGTGCAACCCTACGGGTGTATTATTTGTTGTCCGTGGAAAACACAAAACGCACTTGAGTATTACACCGAAGAGGAGGCACGACTCACGGATTTGGTCGTCGCGGAGCGACGAAAAGTCCTAGAGAGTCCTTTGGGGATTGCCTTTATTACTCTAAACTCAGAAGAGAGTGCCCATCACGTGATCAAATCATTCACTCCCGGCTCGCTACGCCATTGGTTGATCACAAAAGCGCCCTCACCGTCGGATATCAATTGGGAGAATTTAGAAATATCGTACCGGAATTGGTACTCGAAAGCAATCCTCATCAACGCAATTCTTTTCCTAATACTATTTTTTTTAACAACTCCAGTGATTGTAGTCAATGTCTTTAATAATTTAACTAGCGCACAAGATAAATTTCTGAGTAAGTTGACTCCTCTTCTTTCTGATTTTCTTCCAACTCTTTTGCTCCTTTCTGTGTCGGCTTTAATGCCAGTCCTTGTGGCTTATTCGGACGAATGGATGTCACATTGGACCAAATCAAAACAAAACCATGCTACAATGCACAAAGCCTTCTTTTTTCTGCTTTTTATGGTGCTTATTCTCCCCTCGTTGGGGTTAACAAGTGCGCAAGCTTTCGTCGAGTGGTCCCTACAAACCGGGAATTTGACGGTGCGATGGGAGTGTGTGTTTCTAGCCGACAAGGGGGCTTTCTTCATTAATTATGTCATCACTTCGGCTTTGATTGGAACAGCTTTAGAGTTGTTGAGGTTCCCCGAGTTAGCAATGTACGCGTTTCGTCTCCTTCGTATCAAATCAGAAGCAGAAAAGACAAGTATAAGGAAGGAAATCATGTCGGAATTTCCCTTCGGGATTCACTATGCCTGGACTTTGCTTATTTTTACGATCAGTACAGTGTATAGTCTCACGTGTCCTTTGATAACCCCCTTTGGGTTGCTATACCTGTCTTTGAAACACTTTGTCGATAAATACAATATTTATTATGTCTATAGACCCATCACCATGTGTGGGGAAGGCCAACAAATCCATGCTGATGCCGTCAGGATGGTCCGGGTCGCTATTTTACTGCTCCAGTTAATCATGGCAGCTTTTTCTTTCATTAGAGGAGGTTTTAATATCATGTGTGCGGTTAGTTTCATTGCGTTTATTGTCACTGTTACATTTTTCTTTTTCTTGAGCCCGTTTCCCTCTTGTAGACCTATTCAAAATAACAATACGGCTTTACCCGAGTTTAGTGAACAATACATCGCTCCGGTTTTACTAAGTTCGCAAAATATTGAACAAGGAGATGAATATATTGTGTCTTCACCTTCTTCCTACGGTTCCTCTAATATTAACGATATTGGTGTTAGGCTAATGTCAGAAATTGGTTCTTCGGTTGCATAAATCTTATTTCTGCTTTTGGTATGGCTGTGACTATTTAGGAAGTGTTTTCACCAATTTGGTTCCACTCTTGATCTTCATGTGATAATTCTCTAACTTTTAAAGTATTGACTCATTTGTTTTAACTCCTAGTCCTCCTTTCGGTTGCATAACTCGAAATTGTAATGAACGGTGATAACACGTAATTATAGAATGAAAATAACTATTTATTTGTAAAATCTATTTTGTATATTTTAGCACATAATTGTAAGTTTATTGTATAAAAATATAATTGCTATGTTATATTGTTACTAATAGATTTTTTTTTAAAGAAAATAGTTTGATTTGACAAATGTCATTGAGAAGAGTAGGGGGCGGGGCCAAGACGAAAATATGAAATAAAGACGAAAATAAAACAATTTGTGATATTTTCAACCGATTTGGCTCAATTTTAAGCCGGGAATCAACATGAAACAAAGTATTTCAACCAAATACTTGCTTGAATACAAGTTTTCTTCATAAATAAAGCAATTTGAGCTATTTTTAATTTATTTCGCTCGATCTTAATACAGAATTAATTCAAAATTGATGTATTTTATAAAAATAATTMCTTCAATCTRAATTTTAGGCTGAAWMAAAGCAATTTGTGATAGTTGGAATCGATTTGGTTTAATTTGATGACGGAAATCAACCTGAATCAAAGTATTTCAATCCAATTGTATTAAAATAGAAAAAAATTTTGAAAGAAGACTTATTCAAGCCAGTATTTGGTTGAAATACTTTGATTTAGGTTGATTCCCGGCTTCAAATTAAGCCAAAACGATTGAAAATATTACAATTTTTTTTATTTTAGCCTAAAATTGAACTTGAAGTAATTATTTTTATAAAAAATACTTTAATTTTGAATTAATTCTGTAGTAAATTAAAATTAATTTAAATTAAATATAGCTCAAATTGCTTATTTATTTAAAAAAAAAACTTATTCAAGCCATTAGTTTGTTGAAATACTTTAATTCAGGTTGATTTCCGGCTTAAAATTGAGCCAAATCAATTCAAAATATCACAAATTGCTTTATTTTAATCTAAAATTGAGATTAAAAAAAATATTTTTATAAAATGAATTCTTTGCTAAAATCGAGAAAAATTGGTTTGAAAATTTTGTTGAAATACTTTGATTCAGGTTGATTTTCAGATTAAAATTGTGCCAAATCGATTGGAAATAGCACATATTGCTTCATTTTAGACTAAAATTGGGATTGAAGCAATTATTTTTTATAAAATACATTAATTTCGGATTATTTTTGTATTAAAATTGAGAAAAATTGAAAATACAGAAAATGCATAACTCGAAATTGTGATGAATTGTATATTTTAGCACATAATTGTAAGTTTCTTGTATAAAAATATAATTGCTATGTTATATCCTTAATAACAGATTTTTTTAAATGAAAATAGTTTGATTTGACAAATGTCATTGAGAAGAGTAGGGGGCGGGGCCAAGACGAAAATACCCAATCGCGACATACTGGAAACTTTATTACAAAAATACAACAATAAATAAAAATGTTAGAAAACAAGTATTTAATGTGATTTTTTTGTGGGTTTGACGAGTTTTTCGTATTTGCTCTTGCTGCCGTACCACAAAGCCAAGGGAATGGCCAACGAAGGGGTGGTCATGAGGGTGAAAGCGAGCCAATCCCAAGTGTGTGAGGAGAATTTTTTATCATAATCGCGGAAGGCAATAATGCCACCCTCGCCCGGTTCACTACTTAATGAAACTTGTACCTGAAACATACATTATTAATAAATAAAAAAACAATAATTGGAAACTTACAACAGTTGAATCAGTGTTTTTGTACGTAACTTCAGCACTCGTGAAATTGAAATACCCGTAACGTTTCGGCCTGACTACCACAACATGCGAGACGTTGGTTTGGGGGAGGATGCGCTCGAATTTGGCGGAGAGGTGCCCCCCGACGACTTCGAAAGCCTCGGGGTGGAAACCATTGTCGACTAGTTGGACCCCAACAGCCGCCGATGTTCCAACATTATACAGAGTGTATTTCACTTCAATGTCTTTATTTTCGACTAAGTAGCGGTTGAGAATTTGCTTGGAGACTAGCAGTCGGGGCCCCGTTTCCTCCTCAGTGTTGCAGAAGCCCGAGATGAAGAGCAACGCGAAAATCACAACCGATTTGAACATTTTTCTCACTGAAAGTGACACTTTTAATTCAAGATGTTGACTTCTACAACGACCACGAGTTGTCACTCTATCACTCTAATAGAAGTGGTATTTTGGGCCACGCAGAGCGCCACGCGTAGCCACGTCGATGAAGTGTCAAGTGGCAGTGTCACCAGCTCACAAAAAATAAACTCACCAGATCGGAACAGAAAAAGTTATTTATAAATCGGGCCAAAGAAAAGAGTTTTCTTCTCAAAATCATATCAAAGGCTAGAAAAAAAATAAAAATAATAAATTTTTTAATTCAATTGAATTATTTTTTTTATTTAAAAAAAAATGTGGCAAAATAATTAAGTTAAATTAAAATACGTGGCAAAAAATAGTATTGTAATTTCAGCCCTAACAAAAAGCTAATTCTACTTTTTTTTTTTTAATTTTCAAAATATTTTAATTTCCTGCTATAACTGCATTTAAAAAAAATCACCAAACTAGCATGAAAATTACTAGATGTGGTGAAATTTCACCTCTGCCACCGGCGCTGTCACAATGTAAATATTGTGATTAGAAATCAAATTTCGTAAATATGACTTTTAACGGCGATTCGGACCTCGACATTAAGGTTCGGAAAGGTTGGGTTGTCAAATTAGCGATTCTAGTCTTGAAATGCTGTTTTTTAGCCACGGAGCGAATTTCGGAAAATATGCATATTGTGGCAAATGAGCCCTCTTTGGCATTCTACCGGCTCCAGGAACATGTAAGAAAGGCGCTAAATCCTATGGTTGATAGAAGAGTTGACGTTAATAATTTACACCAAGAGTTACAAGGCCATTGCTATGATATTGAATACGCTGTCACTGCCCTCAAAGCGATGAGTACAGCAGAGGAGAGCTTCAAGAATATCCAGGATAATTTAAAAAATGCGATTTTTCTTAAACAACAGCTGAAATATGAAGAGTCGCGTAAAAAAAAGTCCGATGGCAACTCAGTCTATAAGAGGCTTTCTGCTCACATCACCATCGACCTACCAGAACTGCCTGAATTATCGGACGTGGTTCGAGAAACAGCAAACAGGGTTGAGAGTATGATGTCAAAAGCCACACATTCATCAAATTAATGTTAAATGTAAATAAAATAGCAAAAAACTGAATTGTTGTTTGAATTTCCCGCGCTAGGTTTAGGTTTAAGCGAGAAAAACGCCAATGGTGATTCAATCCTGTCATGCATGGCTATCTTTATGCTGTGCTAAACAAGTTAGTGTTAGTAGTTTAACGTTTTTTATCAATAAAATGTTACAAAAAAATTCTGATAAGAAACAAATTAACAATCCGTACATCACGTATTCTTAAGGTAACCCGCAATTATTCAATCAATTATTTAATTAACCTATATTGTGGTACTGTCACTGTAAACCAGTGGCGTCCGTCATTTTCCTAAACCATTTTTTGTGTTTTCATTTATTTGTTGTGTTTTTTTGTGTTATAGTTTAAGTTGCCCCCTTTTATTTATGTCTTATAATTTTGTAGAAGTCACATTTATGGCAATAATGACATGCGTTCAATAATTTTACCATTGACTAAACATATTGCGACGTCGCAAAACCAGACGCATGGCGTCGGTCGCGATTTAAACATTAAAATATTGTGAAAACTTCAAATAAGTCCGTAGCTGAATTAAACAAAACTTAAATAAAACCGTTTCTAATGTTATAAGTCGCTAAAGCATTTAAAGTTTGTTTCGTGTTATATAATAAAGTTTTCTGCGCCGCTTGTTCAAATATTGATTTTGGGTTGGAACTGCTCAGTTGTGTGAAATTCTATCCTGAATTTTCATCACCGCGACTATTTGACGGCATGTAAATATTAAATTTGATAAGAGGTTCGTGAACTCAAACAATTCAATTTAAAATTGAGCGAAAACTAGTCGGTAGTAATGTGCGTAAAAATCTATATTTTTTGTTTTACCGGAAGTGAATGATTGAAATTCAAAACGGGTGGTAACTCGGCACAATAAACAAAGTGCTTCCCGACTCGTGACTCACAAACTTCCCCTTCAATTTAAATAGTCGAAAAAAGGGTGTTTTCATTAATTTTTTTCGTTTGGTTTGACCCCAGAAGTGGTAATCATAATCCGTAGGTTTTGCTAGACGATAGATCAATGGAAATTTTCTTAAAGTAGCAATGACAAGTTTGACTCTTACATTAGATAATGTGGATGTGAGTGAAAACACTGAACAAATAAGCAAATTATTTCCGAAGTGTCGGCCAAGAAGTGATATTAACTTAAATCCAATAATACTACCGGGACATGAAAATGATTGCGAAAACAGCACGAATACTGTCATGAATATCGACAGTGACAATGACAGGTAACTTGAAATAAAAGGGGCGCAAAACGTGATACCTTCCTCGAGTGTGATTCTGATCGTTTCATTTCACCAGATGGATGGCCGAAAGCTCTAACATCACCCGAGACAACGTGAGTCACTCAACCGATGACGAAGATGTTATAATAGAGCGTGAACACACGGGAGGGACGTACAAATTGCGCGATTCCAGGTACCCCACACCTCGCACGTGACAATTCACTAAACCCAAACTTGCAGAATAATCGAAATCGCCGGTGGACGAGAACTCTTCTCGCAAAGTCGCAGCAAAGCGGTCAGAAAGTCGCGCACAACCGTCGGCGAAGATGGTGAAAAGAAAAGCCAAAAATCCCCAATGAGACAAGGCGTGTGGGAGCTCCGAGGGCGCAATAATGAAGCGAAAAAACTGAAAAACTCGCGCGAATACACCGAGACGGTCTTCTCATCCGAAGTGTGCTCCGTCACCCACCAACAGCATGAAAAACAGACCGATATCGAGACCAAAGTCAGCCCGAACTTGACGATGAGTTTCCCGGGAGAGGTTGTCGTTTTCGACGATATTGGCGAAAACTGGCACGAGGAAAAACGAGACGACACTGCCACGCTTTTCAATGACGAAAAAGTCACCAAAGTTATTGGAAATCTACCAATTGCGGTCTACGAAGGCTCCCCCCGGAGGTACGGACCCCGGCAAATGGAAAGCAACTTCACACACCCCCAACTTCCCAGCGCACAGAGTCTACTAGCCTCTCCCAGCGTCTACCCCCCCAGGCCGGGCTTCCCCCAAAGGGTCGTCTACACCCCCAGCCCCAACGAAAACGACGCCAGCCCCACCAACGACAACTCCTTCAACGTGAGTTTGTTTCCAATTATTCGCATAATTATAAAAGAAAACATACTCGTTTTCATATTAATGTGCATCGAAGTAGTCGTTGAAAGGGATTCTTTTAAGGTGGCAACCATGCGAAAATTCAAACAATCCTAACCTCAATCTTCCCTAAAAATTATTTTTTCTAAATAAATATGTACCCCATACATAAGGTAGCAAACTTAAAGATTTTTGTCAATATTGTTGTGATTCTGAATGACATTAATGACACTTTTTGTGCATTAAAGGTGCATTTAGACTTCTACAACCTACTTGATGCACATTAAAATGAAAAAGATTATACAAGATTAAATAGACATAAAAAATGTCAAATGTCAAAATAATTTTATGACAAAAACATTTTTTTCCATGTTCTTGGTGTCTGACACACCCTGTATAGTGTAATTGTTATTCTCTTTTAATTTCACTGTTTTTATTTTTTCATGTTAAAAGTTTGCTCGACACGTGTGTAAATCTTGGGATTTTATTTGTTTACATTGACTTTGCTATTTGTAAATAAATTTAGCGTTAACGTTTTTAATTTTTTTCACGTGTGAGTTTGATTTGTTTCAGAAGAAGGCGTCGCCGCCGCCGACGACGACGACGAGCACGACGACGTCGACGTTCGACTACTTGTACGAGTTTTCGGAGACTCGGAAGGTGCTGGAGGAGTTTTTCAAGTGTCCTCCTCCCGAGGAGGAGAACCGACTGGAGGTGGAGTTCCAGGACTTGGAGTACGAGCTGCGGCGACAGGGGGGCGACTCGGGTAACTCGTACGTGGGACAAAGGCTGGCGAAAGGTCGGGAACAGAATGATTTTTGCATGCGGATTGACTCTCCTAGGAAATGTTTTAACAATCCGGTCACAAATGTAAAATTTTCGTGTGTTTTTTTTTTCCAAATGTTGGTTTTGTTTTTTCAGGATCAAGACATGACAGAGTACGAAAACAATTTCCTCGATCTTTCTATAGGTACAGGCTCTAGTGGGGATTTGGGTGAGACGGAAGTGGGGCTCCAAGTCGGGCATAGTCGGAATTTTACGCTATCGCCCGAGACGACCGATTGCGATTCGAATTGTGGGGATTTAGATAGTGAAGTTTCTTTAATGTTAATGGAAAATGAAATGGGACCTTCTAGTGGCCTGTTAGGTAGGGGAATTTTGACAAGAGAACGAATTCGAATCGTGTTTTCAGGATCAAATACTGATTTAGCAATTCCAAGTGATTCATTACGCTTATACTCTAGTATGCCTGTTCTTGAAGACGGTTTATCATCAGGCCACGCCAGTGACACTGATAACAATAACCCAACTGTAATGCTCATGAAAAGACAAATAACCGAAATCGAACGCGAAATTAACCAAGGGATATGCAAACCTAAAGGCAATAAACAGGAAAATGGACTCTCCCCTAGCAATGATTGCGTAAACCAATCCCAAAATGACATAAATGGATGCGTTAATAATTTCGAAGAGACTCACATTTTGCCCCAAATGGATCCGTTAGGTACTGATAATAAAAAAAAATAAAAAATTAGAGTAGGCGGTGATTAAAGTCCTTCAGATGGCAATCCTGATTTTTGACATTTTGAGTGAAATAATGTTCACTTTAGAGCAGAAAATGTTTATTGTTGTACAAGACATGGTCATTTTCACTTTCAGTTTGTGTGGCCCAGATTCCCAGCCAACGTGTTGCCAACTGTAGAATTGTAATCATCGCCTACTCTAATTTTTTTACTCTATTTTTTTAGCACGGTAGCTAATGTTAATTTTTCTTAGAAAAAACCCCTCCGCCACCTGCACCCGCTCCTCACCGGTTGCTCCAAAACGAGAAAACAAATGACGTAGAAGCCGCTATTAAAGATATTAGATTAACGTTGCAGAGGACGAAAACTTTGCCGTTAAAATGTCACCCGAAAGAAGAACGGGAGGAAAACGCTGTGAGTCCCATTTGGGTACCAAGGTAACAGATAATTTATTCTCTAACCAATTTTGTAAAATGATAATTTGAAGACAAAGAGGAATGTCGGCTGCAAGTGGCGATTCTGATCGGAAGGCCAACAGTGGGGAAGAAGGTATACTAATTTTCATATTAATGTGCATCGAAGTAGTCGTTGAAAAGGGTGGCAACCATGCGAAAATTCAAAAAATATTGATGTGATTAAATTTGTTCTGAATGACATTTAGATTCTACAACCTACTTCATGCACATTAAAATGGGGACGATTAAAAGATTATTTTTTTTTATTAGGGAGGAAATTTGAGTAATTTTGTTTTTTGTAGAAGAAAATGACACTGATTTGGAGACAGATCGGCTCTTGGGGCAACAAAGAACCGACGATCAAGGTTTTTACGATGAAAAGGTAAGTCACGTGACGAGTTGGTCGGGCGATTTATTTTAGAACTTTTAACAATTAATCATTTTTATAATAAAAAAATAATTGATGCAGGTCGGTACTACTAATTTTTCTTGCTAAAGTAGTAAAAAATTGCGTGAAATGCATGTAATTTTCTTCGATATGGTGTTGGTTCTTTAAGCGGCCATTTTTTCGTACCCTTTAACCGTATATGTGTTTGTATTGGTAGGGTTGGAGAAAACCTAAAAGTCGGACAATAATGCCTTCACATAGTCTTTCCAATCCTAAACAAATCTTAAATGCAATGGACGAAGGAACATTACCTCTTGTTCCTTCCGAACCTCAAATTTCAAACCCTTCCTCACCCACAGCTGTATCTGAAAAAAGCCAGTCGCCCCAAAGTCAGAAGGGATCCATTTCGTCAAGTAAAATAAAAAAGGTGTGAGCCTGGCATGTATAAAGTTCTTCTAGATTAGTTTAGCTTGGTATAATTCTTTTTCCACATACACACAACTAAGAAACTAATGACTAACACGTCAAATAAATAAGCCATAGATGCATGCAGTGGGGTGAATAACGGGGGAGTTTATTATTTTAAATTTAACTCGTTATTTGTCACACTTGTTATAATCATCGAATTAAGTCAATCGCATCCCTTGACTTGTAAATAGGCATTTTCAGTTTGATTTCGGCAAGTCACGTCATTTCTATTTAAGTAATATTTCTAAAGGCATCTTTATTTTCAGGAGAAAGACAATAAAAAGAAAGGGAGAAACAAAGAAGGTAAGTAGGTTATTTTTGACTTAACTATAAAATAACGACTTTATTTAACTTGCAATACGTTTGGAACTTTATGGTAAGTCTGAAATTGGAGCTAAGTTTTTTGATTTCCGGTTTTGGGGGTTGGTGTTTGAAGTTTGAATTTTTTTTTTCAGATTTTATTCAACGTTCAGTATTAATAGAAGGAGTTCTGTTTCGGGCTCGATACTTGGGGTCCACGCAACTAGTCTGCGAGGGCCAACCAACCAAGACAACCCGAATGATGCAAGCTGAAGAGGCCGTTTCACGAATTAAGGTAATGCATGTCCTCCAATTTCAGTCTGTTGCACTTGATAAAACTGGTCAAATGAGGAAATTTTCATTTGCATAAAATTTATTGGTACAGAGGTGATAAAAGGCATGAAACCGGCATGTCTATAGATGGACTTGTCCTTTGTAAAATAGTTAAAGAGTGGGAAATTGACTCCGAAATCGGTTCACATGCCCCCTTCCCCCACTCTCGACTTCGCAGTGCCGTTGTGCACGCTTAATGTGCTCTATTTGGTTGGTTGCCTGCTACATGTCTGATACTTGGATTTCACAATGTCGCACTCCCTTCCATTGCTTTGGATGTTATTCTCTGATTAAAGTGTATATATAGCCATCTGCACTTAGTCGATTGTTGTTGTTTCTCAACCGGCGCCCTCTATGTTTCTGTTATTAGACTAGACAGTGCGTGAAAAAATACGCTAAACTTGCAGGAGGCATCCAACCAAATTCAAAATTACGACCCGAGCGATTCTTTTGACGAACAACAAGCCGATGCCGAGGAGCCCGAACCGTTACCTCTTCCCGAAACGGCCATACAGCCTGTATCGGGTGAGCTTTTCCAAACATTGCTATTTTGTCACTCGATGTACACTCACAACAAAATTGCAATGTTTGAAAAGTCATTCTCTAGGACCTCGAGTCTACAACACAAGTTCCCTGCCTTTGGGAGTCGGGGCCACTGGAACTGTTTTTCGACTGCATTTTCTCGGATCGGTTGAGGTGGATGAGGAAGGGGGGCGCAAACGACGAAAACGACTCAAGAAAAATATGGTCGAAGTCGCTGTTACTAAAATTAAGGTCTGTTACCACTTATGTAAATGAAAATCATCCCCACACTATCACCTGCATGCACCTGGCGGCCATTGTAATAACTAACCGACTGGTTTGTATACTCTCGCTGCAATTCTACAGGGCGACCCACCTGAACCTTAAAAATGTACTAGAGACCAAAATTTCTATTTTGCGTCGATACAACCATTTTTTCTGGAAATTTTCCACACAAACTAGAAGCGAAAATGACCATTCACCATTTTCGTCTTGTACAGCATTTTTGTAAAACCGAACATTATTTCACTGCTGACATTTGAAGTCAAAAATCACGAGTGACATTTGAAGGATTTTAATCACCGCCTACTCTATTTTTTTTTTTTCGATAGCACGGTACAATTTACTTTCTAGAGGTTGGTCATGGTGATTTTCAGCGGCGTTTTCAGCGATTCCTTGTTTTTCAGGTGGTGTGTACGAAATATTTGCAGTATACATTGTTAATTCAATCAAATTTTGAAAAATACTTGAGACTTGACACTTCGAAAATCGAACTTTCAAACTTTGTGACATTTATTACCAACCACAAACTCATTAGAGCAAAAGTTCCTACATTTTCAAAAATTGCTTTTTATGTTAAAAATGTACGTAAAATGCGCAAAATAGAAAAAATAGCGTTAGTTTCACAACATTTTCCCCACGAAACGCGTTCATTAATATACTATGAGGGGTGGCTCGCCCTGTGTGTGTCTTTACTAATGTACTAATTGAGTGTTTTCATTGGTGCTTTCCGCAACACCAGGCCTTGGTAAGTGCCCTTGTGGTCCTCGAGTGGTTTTAGTAAAGTTTTGTGCCCGTTTAGGCGCCCGATGGTGAGACTCAGCCCAGTACTGAGGTGGATTTATTTATCTCGACGGAGAAGATAATGGTGTTGAATACCGACCTGAAAGAGATAATGATGGATCACGCGTTACGAACAATATCTTACATCGCGGACATTGGCGATTTAGTGGTGTTAATGGCGCGTCGTCGCTTCGTCCCGCACGAGATGGAAGACGCACCGAAAATAAATAGAACACCAAAGATGATCTGTCACGTGTTCGAAAGCGAGGAAGCCCAATTCATTGCTCAATCAATCGGCCAGGCTTTCCAAGTGGCTTACATGGAATTCCTCAAAGCGAACGGGATTGAGGACCACAGTTTCGTGAAGGAGATGGACTATCAGGAGGTGCTCAACTCGCAGGAGATTTTCGGGGACGAATTGCAGATGTTTGCGAAGAAGGAGATGCAGAAAGAGGTAGGTTGTGTGGCCGGGGGGGATTGGGGGCAACACTCTAGGAGGTGGTCCAGGTTGTAGTGCCTAAAGCCAAGGGTGAGATTCTGGGTGTGGTGATTGTGGAATCGGGATGGGGGTCTATGTTACCGACTGTGGTCATTGCGAATCTAGCACCGGCGGGGGCGGCTGCAAGGTGCGGACAATTGAACATCGGCGATCAAATAATTGCAATCAACGGAGTGAGTCTTGTCGGACTTCCGCTATCCACATGCCAGAATTACATAAAGAATTCCAAAAATCAGACTGTCGTTAAATTAACTGTCGTTCCTTGTGCCCCCGTTGTAGAAGTTAAGATTAAAAGACCAGATACTAAGTATCAATTAGGATTCAGTGTTCAAAACGGAGTGGTAAGTATTGAAAGTTTGAGGACAAATGACTGTTTTTATTTTTGACAGATATGCAGCTTGCTTAGAGGAGGTATAGCCGAAAGGGGTGGAGTGAGAGTTGGCCATCGGATAATCGAAATCAACAACCAAAGTGTCGTCGCGGTTCCGCATGAAAAAATTGTTAATTTGTTGGCAACATCTGTAGGAGAAGTAAGTCATAGAGGGCGCTAGTTGTGGTGACTTAAATCGATATTTGTAGATTTTGATGAAGACGATGCCGACTTCGATGTTCCGGTTGTTAACCGGTCAGGAGAACCCTGTGTACATCTAGTTTGAACAAATTGAAGGTCAGAAAGTGCCTACATGTAGTTGATATTGAACTGTCCTTGGGAATTGTTTTAAGTTTGATCGTGCTTGAGTCGCAGATCAATATATTTTTTATTGTTAGTATTAGTTTGACAGACTGAAGACAATACAAGCAAAGACCTGCGCTCTGCACATGCGCTGAGCTTTCGTGATAGATCATATCTGCTTTGTCGCGTACCCTATTTATTTGTTGTGAATGTGAAGAGCATAAACCAAAGACTGGTTGGTTTAGCAGTATACTTCATTATCATAAATTATCACGATAATTTGTGGCGATGATTTATCCTGAATGTGACCTGTATATTATTTAAGAAATATTCAATTTATCCAAACTTTTTAATGCTGGCTCAAAAATCAATGTAGCACTATCTAGTCAGCATCAATAGGTATTATTTATCTGTGTCTATGTTTTATTTTGATAGTGTAGTAGACCGTCTCTTCCATGCTTAAAACATTTCTTGCTTGTTAAAGAAGGTCTATTACTATGGTACTTAAATACATAATTCAATATATTTCAAATATACTGTAAAATCTTTATTTATTTCCCCTAGTTTAAGCTTGTTTTAAATACTCGTATTTTTTATACAATTACTGTTATTTATCTGTGACTTTTATTGCTTAATTTTTTAAATATTTTTGTTTTTGTGTTATTAAATGGAACTCAATATTTATTTATTTTATTTCAATAACGTATATAAATACCACCTAGTCCTATTTAAACAGATCTGATCATATCAAAGACTAATCACAATTTCATTTGATAATTGTAATTATTTCGTCATATAACGCGATTAACGTACGTGTAAGAAATAAATATGTACAAATATGGCATCGTGTTTCATTGAGATTCCCAAAACAATGTGAATTGATACAATTTCGATTTTCTGCAAAGTGTTTATTATGAAAAAAGCCTTACATACCTTTATTTACATCAAACTACATAACCATCGTTCAAGTGCAACTAAGCATGGAATATTTTGTTTTTTTGCTAAGTTGTACATAAGACTGAAACAATACGAACTCAAGAAAAACACAAAACGAACGAAAACCATTAGGGTTTAAGGAGGAATTAAGTGAATTATTAAATAATTTAAATAAACTTTATCTGGAAACAAAGAATGCAAGAGACAATATACAATGTAATTATAAATTAACAATAATCCTAAATGTATTCTCACATTGTATTTCTGTTTATATCAATGAAACAGTAAAAAACATAGTAATTCTACTTCACCAAGAGCTAACTTAAAGTATACACGAAAAGAATAATGAATATAAAAACAAGTAGAATATTTATGTTTATTACTTTTGCTTTTTCCCCTAGAAGGACCCCACTTAATTGTCCATTGCATATCTGCGGGTCCATTCCTTGGCATTCCTTATAGCTTCCGATTCATTAACTTTCCACAATTCCGCTACATCATTCGCTAAAGGATCATCGGGATTGGGGGCACTTAGCAGAGCCTGAATTGATAACAGCACAGTGCGAATTTGTAAAGCGGGACTCCACTTATCCTTTAGAATATCTAGACAAATTCTGCCGAGCCGGTCGATGTTCGGGTGATATATTTTTGTAATAAACCTCACTTTCGGTGCTGACATTGGATAGTCTTCGGGAAGAAACAATTCTAACTTAAACAAGCCCCCTTCGAACGGGGAGTCCTCGGGGCCGGTCACAATAACGTGAAAATAACGGGCGTTACTATCATCGGGTACTGCACTAATCCCGGGCACGGGTTCTTGCATTAAACGTTGCGTTTCTTTTATAATTCTGCGTGGTAAGGCTGCCATTTTTCCTTATCGAACCGATAACTTTGCGATTTTCTCGAAGCGAAAGACCACACCACTAACTAATTTTAAGCAAATGTTTTACTTCTTCAATAAATGCAAACAACTACACTCATCATAAAACACTTACACAAAATCGGGACTTTTTAGAGGCGGAAAGCAACCGAAACCTTCATATTCCCAGATTTTAGTTCGCCGTCTCGCCGTTAACGTTGTCGACCTGCAGCGCCGCACGCATGCGCGCACCACCACCCGCCAAACTCAAAAATATCACAATTTGACAATTTTCAAAACCCAACCACGCGAAAACAGTAGTTTCCGTTTCCACACCTAAAAATCAAAACAAATTGCGACTTAAACCACAAACTATTATTTAAAGATTTTTAGTCACAGTGCGTGGTGGTGAGTTTCAGTTTATCCCCAGAAGATCAATAGAATTTATTACAACTTCAGTGTGCGCTCGACTAACCCAAACAAATCCGCAAAAATGGGAAATTACTTCACTGTCAACATGGAAGAGAATTTTAAACGTAATCAGGATTTTATCACCGAAATGAACACCATTAAAGTAGGTCTTTTGCTTGGTTCTTGGTTTGTCATTGTAGTTTCAGATTGAGCGTCAAGTACAAATCAGGAAACAAATGCGGGACCGTTTGGTGGCCCTCGAAATAGCAAAGGCTCGTGAACTTTTTTTCTGGTACGGCTCATTCTATTTGATGAGCCTTGCGGGGGCGTTAGTCGGGTAAGGTCGTTTTAGCGCCAAAAACTTAGTGTTTTTTTTATCAGTTACAGGTATTTTCCTTATAAAGGAAAATTTATCACGTTGCTTCCGATGGTACCCCTGACTTTTGTCGTGGCGTACCAAGCTGATTTGGCTTATGGCAATAAAATTCATCGAATCTTGGGTAAATTTTCGGTTTTTGGTGCATCTTTTTCAGTTTTTTGCAGTTGAAGCTGAACATATCATGCAGTTTGAGCAAGAACTCCTAGCCTTACCTTTGGGGATCCCCACAGCGGCATCAATCGACTTGGGGAGGATGAAAAGGGACGAATCGAAGAAATTACACCCTTTACTACCTCAAACATAATCACTGTTGTAACATTTCTTGAATTTGTCAGTGTACGTTGCCAGTTTTGGCCTTTAAACAATTTCAACCTCTTGAATTAGGTAATTCATTAACGACGCCAATCTACTGTCAATTTTCCTGTTGAAGATTTAAATAAAACATCTTTAAAAATAATAATTTGTTTATTTTCGCCACAAACATGGAATGAAGTCAGTCTCTAACATATAGAGCAATAATTTTTAAGTATAGACGGCCTCAACATTTAAATACTGTTACTGTTACAAAATAAAAAAATATACATAATTGGAATGACGTAAAATAATGTGTCAAGTTCATATCACCTTGTGTGAGCAATTATACAATAATTATAAAATATAATTTTCCGTTACACAACCAATGACCAATACTGAATCTAATATTAACATAAGGCAGCTAAGGTTTAATAGCAACCACAGCATTTTCTCGTGGTTTCGATTGGTTTGGGAGTTCCGCGGCTAAAAATCGTGAGCAATTGGCAACGTACTCTAAAAAAATCAGATAAGTTAAAAATTCAGTGCTGGATTGACATACGACATACTTTGCACGAATATTCGTCTGGTGCTGCACTTCTCCATCACAGTTCCACCTGCTGGGGCCGTTGATAGCCCGAAAGCAGAATTCCCTAGCAGAGTAAGTTTCAACAAATGGCAAGTCATCAACAGCCTGGTTACTACTCGACAAGCGTAATAGCAGTTTCAAATTATTCAAAATCGAAGTATGTCGAACTAAAACTAAGTGGACATTCCCGTCACCCAAGTGACTGTAAGGTGCGATTCCCCGAGGACTGCGATTGCACGAACATGTTATGTTAGCACCGCTGATCATGAAAAATTTCCCTTTCAAAGTCCTCCACTCCTTCTCGGTTTTATCACAATTGCTGCTTCTGGATAGACAACGGTCGCATTTCTCGTAACATTTCGAACTTTTCAAGTCGCCTACTTCGGAAAAAAACGCCACTTCACCCTCGTAACCTCTGTTACCCATCAACTTTTTGAAACCTGAAATTTACGACGTAAACACCTTGTTTACACTGAGTCAATCACCCCGGTTAACGACTGCGAGTTATTTGCGAGGCTATTGACTCACATGTGGACACAACAATTTTAATTAATTCATAATTTTTTTAGTGATAAATAACTAAAAAAAATATTTTTTTTTAATCTTATCAAAAACTGACACAATATGCATGATTAACCGGATACAAACCGTTTTGACTTAGGGCTTATAGTTTTCGATTTATGACATTTTTTTTAATATTTATTTGCTTTTTGTTCTAAATCTTATAGTTTCTGAGAAAAACGCATTTAAAGTTTCATAATTTTGTCAATTTGTACTTTTTAAACACCGATCAAAATCTATCGAATCTGAAGGGAGCCAAAAATCGACCAAAATCTCAACAAAAATCAACTTTAAAATTGTTTCATAAAACGTTTTTTACAATTATAGGGGTCTTAAAGACTAAAAAAAATGTATAAAACGTGATTGGGTCAAGTTTAAAAACTTACGAATTTTTTGAGTGTTTGAAGGTGAGCGGTAGTAAAATCGTCAAAAAAAATAGTCAATTTACCTTAAGTCGTAAAAACGCTTGAAATATGGTTATATGGAATATGGTAAATATGGAATAAGGCTAGAAAGTATAGGCTCTATATACAAATTTTTCCTTTTTTTTAATTTGTAAATTGCGGAAAAACTATACCTCAATGATATAATATTTTGACGTAAACCCATGTAAAATGTTCCAGGGAATCGATTGGCGTCAAGAAAACTGTAAAATTTGAAGTTATAAGCGGATTTATATTTTCCATACTTTTGACTTTATCACAAATTTTCTCGATAACTAATTATCGTAGAACACTGGTCGTTTTCGTATATGATAGAAAATTAAATTTGCTTTCCAACGGTACCAAACATAAGAGGTTGTTACCAATAAGCCTGGAATTATTGGCAATAGACCGTTCCGGGTGCCAAAAATCGACCAAAATTTCGACGAAAATCAAAAAAAAAATTAACCTTAAAATTCATCCATATAACGTTTTTTACATTTATAGAGGTCTTAAACACTCAAAAAATGCATAAAACGTTATTGGGTCAAGTTTAAAAAATTACGAATTTTTTGAGTTTTTCAAGGTGAGCGGTAGTAAAATCGTAAAATAGTCAATTTCCTAAAAGTCGTAAAAACGCTTGAAATATGGTTTTCTAGACGTAAAATTACGCGCTGAACACGATGCAACTAGTATTTTAAAATACTCTACGATGCATAGTTTTTGAGATATTGAGTAATAAAGTCAAAAGTTTTAAAGTTTAAAGTTTCACAATTTTGAAAATTTTGACTTTTTGAACGACGATTACGACCAAACTATTAGACTTAGGGCAAAAAGCTCAACACCATCGTAATCAGCCTAAAAAAATCTATCGATTGACGCTAAAGCCAAGTCAATATCTCACAAAAAAAAATTAAATTTTCAAACGCCGATTACGGCGAAACTAAAGGAGATAGCGCAAATTGCTTGGCAAATTCGTAATCAGCGCGTCAAAATCTATCGGATGAGATTTCACTTGAATCTGAGACATGTTCAAAAACACTAGTGTTAACAAGTTTTTCCTTTTTTTTTAATTGGTAAATTGCGAAAAAACTATACCTCAATGATATAATATTTTGACGCAAACCCATGTAAAATGTTCCGGGGAATCGATTGGCGTCAATTAAACTGCAAAATTCGTAGTAGTTTTGAAGTTATAGTCGGATTTAAATTCTCGATATTTTTGACTTTATCAGAAATTTTCTCGATAACTATTCACCGTAGAGCACTGATCTTTTTTATTTATGATAGAAAATTAAATTTTCTCTCCAACGGTACCAAATATAAGAAATTACCTCCAATAAGTCTGGAGTTATTGCCAATAGACCGCCCCGGGTGCCAAAAATCGACCAAAATCTCGACAAAAATCAAAAAAAAATTCAAGTTTAAAATTGATCCATTTAACGTTTTTTACATTTCTAGAGGTCTTAAAGACTCAAAAAAAGTGCATAAACGTTATTATGTCAAGTTTTAAAAAATTCGAATTTTTTGAGTTTTTGAATGAGCGGTAGTAAAATCGTAAAAATAGACAATTTATCGTAAAAACGCTTAAAATATAATTTTACGGGCCCAGTTTTAATAATAGTGAATTTTTGTCGGTGATTTCGCACGACCTGTATTCGCCTTGAACATTAACATATTTTATAAAAATAAATCCGGGAAATAATTATTATGAACGATGCGATGCGACTTTCCTGCGAAGGTCACAATCATTTAATTTTCCCCCTTCTAAACTGCAAATACTGAAAATTAATCGAAGTCACGATCTGATAACCCAATGATAAAGTAAATAAAAATATTGTTATTGAGATAAGAGCACACACGATTTAGCCACGGCCAGTTCAAGGTGAACTCTGACTTGTTTACGAACTCACCTGAATAATTATAACGATTAGGACCCATCCACCGGTACTTATCGCTGTGATAAGCAACGTCGCCTAAATACCCATAGCTTAAAACACTAGCGTACAATCTTAACAAATTGCTTTCATCGTAAACCGATACCAAATCTAGCCCCAAAGTATCCCCGAAAATAATATTTAGGACAGCAGTCGTCGGGTCGATGGTCCCGTGCAAACAATAAACGATCGTATCGGTGCTCCCCCCTAAAACAAGCCATGATTAAAGCCCCCAAAACCGGGATTGCACCTGGAATAATCCCGATGGGGATCTTCGGTTTCGGCAACTCCTGTTCAATGTCATCCGCGTCAATCCCCAAAGTTTTGCACTCCCTAAGTACCAAACCGTTGAATAACTCCGACACTGTGCCGTCGCCCCCCACACACGCGATTGAATCAAACATTTCCAAGTTGTGGTTTAGGACAAAATCGCGAATTTGGTTCTTCCTCTGCGAGATATTGACCGTGACATCAACCCCGGCGATTTGAAACAAGGGCTTGCCGTACTTTTCGTATATTTTCAACGCGTTTCGTTTGCCCCCAAAGGGGTTCACGAATAAGAGCAGTCGTTTCGGTCGCTTGAAATCTGCAATTTTTGAGTTGATTTACGTGAGTGGGACTGGAAGGCTTACATTGGAGGTGGTTTTGCAACGTTTTCACCCACGAGGAGACTTGCAAAGGGTCAGAATGGCCCAGAGTTAGCGAGTGGTGTTTCCATTTATTTTCTTCATCTTTTTTCGCGTAATTTATTGTGAAATGATTGGGGTCTTGAATTTCACCGTCTGACGGATGTCGACTTCTTGTGTAATTGTGTTGCACTGATATTACATTTTCAAGAGGTAAAGATTCTTGTTCTAGAAATGTTAAATCACTTGATTTCATTCAAAATTTCGGGTTTTACCGATCGGTGGTTTGCCGTTGCCCCAAACAATTGTCCCTTTATGAAAAATCACTCGATATTTCTTATTGCCACTCGAGAATGTGCTCAAAAGTACAGAATTGTGTAAATCATCAGACATTATGTAAAAGTCGAAGTAGAAGTAATTTACGCTTGAAAAACTTTAAATGATACATCACACTTATTTAATCATACTGTAGGGAAAATAATACTGACGGAAGATTCAAACATGTTTACGTTTTTTAAAGCCCTTTTATCGCACTAAACGTCACTGTCAAACTGCTGTCACTGTCACTTGTCACTCATTCTTTTTTTTGAAACACTACAGATATCTCTAGTGCGCATGTGCAACATTTCAAAACTTAATTTGTTTTTGTTATCTTCGGTAAATACTTGCAAAAATAGTGTTTATTATTGTTTGGGTCGGGTAAATGTCCCCGTCTGCACTTACTGTTATTAAAATTTTAAATAAACTTTTATTAACAATCCTGTTGCGCATGCGCATATAAATTCAAATAATTTTTTACCTTAGTTAGCTTTGAAATTAGTATTAAAAAATGTGTCCTGTGTCAACATAGGTGAGTGTTTAACTATGTTTTAAACTGTTAAATTCCGGTGTATTACTGTATTATGACTAGATATTTGCACAAATGATCGGTAAGTTTAGAAATTAAGCATAATCTATAAATCTAAACTTTTGAATGCCATTGCGTATGCGCATGTAAATTCAAATCTTTTTTGCGCTAGTTGGCTTTGAAACTTAAAATTGAAAAAAGCGTTGTTTACAGGGTGAGTGTTTTAAAATAAAATCCGGGTGTATTATGACAATTTATTTGCACAAATGTCATCTATAAACTTAGAAATGAGAAATTAAGCAGCAGTCCATCTCTCTCCTATAAATCTAGAGACTTTGAATGTTCGGACATATTGCTGTATTAAATACAAAAATATTTTACTATTTCGAGCAAATAAACTAGACGTTAGGTGAGAAAAATTTGAACAAGTTTCAAAGGTCAAACATCCACCACGATTTCCGAGTCTTCGTTCAAAATCTCATCATCGTCGTCGGCCTCATCTAAAATAAGAGTGTTCAGTACCAACAATAATAAGTAAAAGTAACTAAAATGAACCATTGTATGTGGTGTGTGGTTGGTTGAGGCGTCGGTCATACGTGCGTTGGGAATCCACTTTGAAATTTTCTATCTCGAGATTAGATAATAATTGTTGTTCTATGACTGGTTGCGAGCAATTTTGAGGTAATTGATATTGTACTTGTTGCATTTGAGGTACAAGAGGCCTGACCTATTAGTAGAAGCAATTGGCTTTCAGTTCTTTTATACAAGTGAAAAAAATTATTTCATTGATTATTGCCGCCAATATTTACTTACTTTATTTCCATCTGGTCTGTGTGGGTTTCGACAACCTCTGCACTTACATTCAACACAGGCTTTGCTGTCAACATAACAGGGGCACCTTTGCCCACAACATGTCAATTTTCCAGGTGTTAAAGTCGCGTTACCACATCTGCAACCCCTTTTTGGCTTTGTTGAACATTTAGCTGGTGGTTTCTTAAAAACTGACTAAAAGAAAATTGTAGAAAAGTATGATGGGGTCATGGGTTTTACCTTTTCGCTCAGGTCTTTTTTGACTTGGAGTGTCTTTGGTTTACTTTCGGTTATTTCCTTTGATTTTCGCTTAATGGTGATTTTATTTCCAGTACCAGCGTACATAACTGAGTATAAGGAAGTCCTATTCTTGTTTAAATCAGAGTTAATAACGTTTTTAGAATTGTTTACGTTTGACAATTGGAGTGTTTGTGTGGAGGAGTTTGTGTAGACGCAGGGTAGGATGCTGTAGGTTGATTTCGGCAGCCCCCCTTTACTTTCATAGTCGTCCTGAAAGGCTGCACCCTCCTTTATCAACGCTATTAAATTCCCCGCACCTCGCTCAACCCCCGTCGCAGTCTGTGTTTTCGACGCCTGTTCCAACAATTTTTTAAATATACCCGACTTCACTAAAGCTATACACATTTTCTTGTAACACTGGAGGAGAATTCGTAACTTTTTATTGTCGGTGTAATCACTACAATCTTTGCACCACGGACATGCCGGCTTTATTTTTTTACGTCCCCCGATACATCTTCTACAAAGGTGGTGCTGACAACGGCCTACACTTGGAGTTAAAGGGTCCACTAACAAATTTCCACAAACAACACAACATAAAGAATTCCGCAAGTACGGCACTAGACGATACAAATCCTGCCAAGTGGTTGCGTTATTCGGATTTGACTTCAAGATTATTTGGTTCGTCGTCACGTACAAACTTGTCGAATTCATTTTATTGCAAAACACCAATTTACAATTTCTCAAAAATATTGTTTAACATTTACACTCTGTCAAATGTCATTTCTGACAACAAACCTAAAGATTTCCGAAACGCAGCGCGACCGGCTGTGCGTTCCACCGAATTTTTGTCACTAAACGACTAAACAAATTTTGACAAGGACTTACTCGAATTTAATTTTAAAATTATTTGTCGTCATGTACAAATTTGTTTATTTTATTTTTTATTGCAAATAATGTTGGTATTTACAAATTTATGACAGACGCAGAGAGAAAGGAAGGCCATGAGGTGATCACGGGGACTGCGAAATGGCCTTTCATTGGCTAGAATTTTTTCACAAATTTATGTTTTTTTTCGAAAAAATCAGAAGAGACTGAAACTTTTCAAAATTTAAGCAACCACAAAAATTTTATTTTTGACTAGATTCCAAGAAATCATTAATTTATCACATACGCATGTTTCCAGTCCGAACACACTAGAAAATAAATAAATTTTTCGATTTAATGTTTTTTATCTTACGCACGCAACAAAAACCGGTAAAAATTTTGCACAAATTTAATTCGATTGTTTTGCTACGTAAATGAAACTCGGTTATTTGTCATTAAATTATATTGAAAATAAATTAAATAATAAAATAGGTTGTGTCATAAAAAAGACTGGTAATAACGGTTATAATTCCAACATTAATCTTGATAAGTCCATAATTACAAAAATATATACAATTAGTGTTGTTAAGTAAAATGAGGCAGATTAGTCGTCTATGGCCACCATATGGCCGTGCACAGTGGCTGATTGGTGATAACGTCGGCGATTTGAAAAATCTTCATTATCTTCATTTAATTGTGATGAGGTCACATCAAGGCCTGGATGGACGGGGGTAACAACGATTTGTTCGTAGTCATAGACTCTTTTCCTACAAGTTAAAGTTAGTCCCAATTAAGGCCCCATTGAATAATTTTACCCCATGCATCTCAAAATGACCGTTTTCAGCCATCTGAAAAAGCGAAATTCTGAGGCTAGTCCGGGCTTAACAGCTGGATTAGCAGTCCCGATGTACAACCATACAAGAAATACAGCACTTATACAAGCAATTGCATAAACCCAGTTTACGAGAAACATGATTATGATTTTTAAAGCAGCACCGAAAAGTGAAAACCACCGATTGCATAAGTTGGAGTACCAGTTTTTCGGTTTTGAGTGAATGTGGGTTTTTGGGGCGATGGGTGTCGTTTCGATGTTATCGTCGGGGCTGCTAGGCGAACCTGAGTTGGATTCTCCCTAAATTGGGTTGGTTAAAATGTGATTTTTTGGGTTTGTGTTTTTACCCGAAGAGTTTTGTGTCTTGTGCGTTCGGGAAACAGGCGGTCGAGGTCGTCATCGGTTTCCACACTGAATGTTTGGTGGATTTTCGGACGATCAAATCGCTGTTCTCTTTGATGTTGTATATCAAAAGTTTGGGCTAAAGCAAAATATGAATAGTCTATACATGCATATGTCAGTAAATAAGGCATTGTTACAATTGGTGCTAACGTATTTATTTCCCCTATCATTATAAATGTCAGTGTTACAATTGCAACAACTGCCATTGAGTATAGGGGAACTTTATTTGGTCCTCTCTAAAAAATAGAAAATCAGAATTTGGTGCACGGGAATTTAGTTGTGGTTACCCCCATTCCTAAAATACTGATTCCTGGAATGACATTTTCTAAAGCTATTGATTGTAAGACTCTTGGAGTCCCATACATAGCCCCCAAACAGCTGGACATTGAGGAGACATAAAGCCCAGCCAATAATAAGACACGAATGGCAGAAACTTTAGCGGCGATCATAAAATCAGTCAATAAAACGTCTCTATGACAAGTCGCCCCTAGGAATACAACAAAAACTAAATAAAGGAAAGTTCCAGTGCTGATAGCAGCCAATGATCCATTTGGTATATTTGTAGATGGCGCTTTTAAATCTCCACTCATATTAATCCCAGATAAAATCCCCGTAATGGTTGGAAAAAACACCCCGAATACAGTAAACCAACTATAACCATCCTTGTAACTCGACCATAAATTTTCATGCAAGTTGCCTCCCAACCAACCATCAAAACCATTCTCTAAATGAATGAAAAATGAAACGAGGTGTTAATTGATCAAAGTTACCTTCTTTACCGACATCAGTATGAACAAAGCTGCCAACCATAAAATCCAATCCGGCCAAAAGTAGTATTAACAAAAGTATAAATTGCAGTTTTATGACCCATTTAACGCCAGCAACGTTAATCACACTTAAGAGTAAAACAGCCGCCCCTGCAATAACCCTAACTGCGATTTTGGAATCTCCAAAACCTATCAATTCAGCCATTGATTCCCCAAAACCTAGCACATTTAAAGCACAACCTACGGCCTAAAATTTCAACTAAACTTGTGCTTCCCAAAAAGATTAATACCTGGCCAAAGCAATACAGTAGCCCCAAAGAGCCCCCAAATCTTGACCCAAGTACGTGTGCTATCACAAAATAAACACCGCCACTTTCAATTCGACATCTTTCGCAGATGCCCACTGCTGACAATACCGAGATAAGAGCAATAAACACTGGAAAAAATTATGTGATTAAATGAGTAAGAATTTTTTTTAATTACCAGTTGCTAAAACAATTAATACTGCACTGATTACGCCAGCTTGGCCCACAATCCATCCCGACCTCAGAAACACAATCACCCCAAAAATGTTAATGAGACATGAGGTGAAAACACCGTCCCAAGTGCCAAACAGAACTGGCTGTGATATGAAAAAGTTTGATTTCCACCAAGGGACGTCACCCTAAATTGAATCAATGTGATTTTGTGGGGGCTTACTATGACAAGTACCTGCTCCTCGGCGAAGAGTTCGTTAGCACCGGATGCTTGGTGGCCCCCAGCTCCATAATCGTTAGATAAATCAACGAAACCACTAGTGTTTGCACGGACCCTTTGAGCTGTTTCTGATCCTAGGCCAAAGCGGGACCAATCTATGTTCCTGTCTTTATTGTCGCGGTTATTTTGATCCATTTTCTAACACATCTGTTAGCGGTTGTTTAAACAATAATCACGCTCACCTTTTATGAACAAAACATTATCGGGACGAGAAAAAGGTGATAAAAACTGAATTCCGCATTATACTTTCTACCTTGCAAGATTGTTATCGATTGTAAAGTCTACATTATCTCACGGTTATCATAATTTATAACCTGACAAGTGATATGGTTGGTGATAGTGGTGACAGATGATCATACGTATATCTCCATCTCTTTTCTATTCAATCAGCAATACCAACCTTTAGTTATTTCCACCAGATCCCACAGCAATATCTAAATTAGAGAGTCGGTATAAAAATAATAAAAATTGAGATACAAAAAAACTCACTAAAAAGTATTTTAATTTTCGAGATAATCATTTTATAAAAAAAACAATAATGTAACCAATTATACAATAAAATAAAAATAATATATTAAAAAGTTTACAAATCAATAACAAAAACTAGTTTTTGTTTACTCAATTTTCGTCTTTTTCCTCGACGTTTTAAATTCCTCTATAATCCTAGTGTTTTATTGATGTTTGGTTGATAATAAAAATTGAGATACAAAAAAAACTCACTAAAAACTATTTTAATTTTCGAGATAATCATTCTATAAAAAAACAATAATGAAATTAAATTTTTTCTAAAAGCCAACACATGTAACCAATTATACAATAAAATAAAAAAAAATGTAAAACGTTTACAAATTTTTAACAAAAGCCACAAACAGTTTTTGTTTACTCAATTATTTTCGTCTTGCATTTCCTGGACGTTTTAAATTCCTCTAGTGTTTTATTGATGTTTGGTTGGTTGCATATAAAAATAAAATTCAAACCTTCAGTGACGGCTCGTAAAGCGGGTAGCGACATGTTTGACCAAAATTTCAGGTGGAAACCAAAAATTTTTCAAGGAAATCGCTAAAGCGATAAAAAATTCTTTGAATTCTTTAAAATAATAGAACAGTATTGGCCAAATGAATTTTCAAAAGTGTTGTTTTACTTAATTTCCTTAAGATAAAACACATTACGTAAAACTAATTAGTGCGTATTAGTAGTTTGCCTTTCAAAAATTCTTTTCTATCATATTAAAATGATATTGCATTTAAATGGAAAATTAACAATTCACTTCGTGTATTGGGTGGGGTTTATTTTGTCATATTTGGCATCTCACAGCTTTAATCGGCCTTGAACTTTAATGTAAAGTTGCTTATTTATAGAAAACTTGTCGAATAAAAGACTCTCCAAATTGAGGATGATTTATTTAAAAAAATATGTTTTTACAGTAGTACCTTTCACCCAATAAAATAAATAATGTGTGGAGCACAATACTTAAGATAAAATATCTGATTAGGTGTTTTTTACGGACATGTAAGTTCTTCGTCTGGTGCTAAGATAATCGGTTTATCGAACACTTTTCCGCGCACTTGCTCCAAATTTTCACCTTCGTACGACAAAAGCGGAGAAATTTCCACTTCGTCGCATCTCACAACCCCACCAGCTTTCTCAATGTATTTTTTATGCAAAGCAAGTAAATCACTCTTTGCAGTCGATGGACAGTCTTTTTTATCTTTATCGGAGTTTTTCATTGCACTGAATTCGCTATTTCTCGGGACTTCCCAAGCGACAAACTTCTGGGAAAACTGGAAAACATCAAAGACAAATTTCTCGATTTTGACCCCCGAAACTTGCGCCGGTTTGACAAGATTCCCCTCGTCGTCCAAATACGGGATTTTCTTCTTAGCAACGTGGAGTTTAAGCTTGTCCTCGTATTTATCCGCGACTTCTTTGAGGAAGTCCACGGTGAACAAATGATTGCAAATATTCCCGGCGTTAAAAACCAAACGGCCGTTTTTATCGGTCAAACTCGCGGTGCTTTGCGTTATTTCGCTATACTCAACGACGCGGACTTGACCATCGACGAAGCAAACCACCCCGACTGCCTCATCGGGGTTGGTTTTTTGCACCACTTTAGCCGCACAATCCGCGTCTTTCGACTTGCAATACCCCACGAAAACGGGGTCTGCCACTTTGACCAGAATATTATCGACACTGTGGACGTGCACGTATTTCACCCCTCGTCGTTGCATGTCCTCTAGGATTTTATTCTGGGCTAACGCGCGGTAAATCCCCCCGTTGCCATCAGGGGCGCGGGCTATGGAGGCTTTCCCGTCGAGGAAAGCCCGACCTTCGAAGTCGAAACAAGGGAGGAGTCCTTGTTTGAATAAAACAACGTCGGATTTCTCGAGTCCGAAATAATTGTGTTGTTGGAGGAATTTCTCGGTGGCTTCATTGGTCGGACCACTGGTCATAATGTACCAGGGGATTTTTCCGGATTTTCCAGTTTTCCCCTTTGCGAGGGTTTGTAAGCGTCGGATGCGTTCGGCTTGGATTTGGAAGAGGGTTTTTCCAGAGGGGAGGCCCACGTTGTACATACCTTTGGGGTAGGAGACTCCTAAGCGCGTCCCTTGACCCCCGGCCATCAACAAGACGGCCACATGTCCGGCTGCGATTTCCTCGAGTCCGAGGTTTCGGTATTTGTCTAGAGTATCATCGGTGGAGTTTTCTTCTGATTCGTAATGGGACGGGTCTAGAGGTTTCATTTGGTCGTCGAAATAAGTCCGTTGGGTCTCTTTGTACGAGCTTTCAGCTCTCCGAAACAAATCGTTGATTTTGTCAATATCGATTGATTTGAGTTGCTCGAGTAATTGCTTCTTCTCTTCATTGTTGAGGTCGGGCCAATACCGGAGCAAGTGTTCGTGCTTTTGGTCCCGGAGTTGGGCTCTGATTTCTTCGATTTCTGACATGATTTCGGCCGAGTTTTGTATATGACTGACACTTTATTTATTTATTTCAAAAGGTAGGAAACATTTGTCGCCTTGAACGTTCTTCGACCGTCGACTGTTCACTACCGCACTGATTACTCTCGCTTTTCGAACGGTGCTCGATTGTTTTATTAGGAAACTATCACCTACAACGGTCTCTGATCTGATAAACGATAGCAAAGATAAATGCATACTGTTTGAAACAAGTTACAAATGTGGAATTTCTAGTTGGCGAGATAAGAAATCAAGAAAAAAATCCACAGAGCGTCATTTACCATTTTTTGATTTTACGTCGTTAACGCACCAGACAAATAAAGTGAAAGTTTAAATTAGAAATTGTAAACGTAAGGTCTCCTACTGACATTAAAATAGCAAGTATTAAACTTGTTTTACCTTTCAAACATGGATGACCTTGAGGTTGTCCAAGACGCCTTCCGATACATACCGAGCCAAAAAGGCACTTTTACCTAATTGTAGCGTATTTCGAAACAGCAAAGTTTCATTACAACATCGGTTTTGAAACGTGTTGCATAATTCTGGTAAACGATCAAAAATTATTGAACCGTATTGCGCCATTTTTTGGCCATCTCAGACCTCGTTTTGCAAGAAATGCCAATGGTAATTTATTCGGAAATTTCGCTATATTTTAAATCAGATATCACGCGATCAAGTGCAGTGATTATAATTACAACGAATAATTCTTGTAAACACTTAATAAAATTTTCAAAATTTGCTTGATAAAAGATTGGATTTTGTATTCAAATGTATTTAAAAAATTGCCTATCTTATCGGAAGGCCGAATATTAGGAAATTTGAGTGCTACTCAACCTGGAGGTCGCAGAAAGAATAGGGAGTTGTAGTTTATTTTTGTAAATTCGGAATGTTGTTGTGAAGGGAGGAAAGTCTGATAATTTCCACAATATAATTTTATCCTTTATCTGCGAGAAAAAAGATTTTGTGTAATTGCACAATAAAGAAAATGACGGATATGCTAAAGATGATTCAAAAAAATCCGAGGTAATGTGGTTTTTTTAACAAACAAAGTTGATATTTATCAGATAAGAATTTTTCCTAATCTAAATCGCAGGAAATCACGTAAACACGCATTGTCAGATTGTTCGTGGGATTAAATTAAGAAGAACTGTCTTTAGGAAGAGTCTGTATTACATCAAAAACACAGTATTTACAAAATGAACGAAAAATAATAGAAATTCTACAATATAGTGAAACTAAAATTTATCTTCGTTTCTATCACAACGAGCAGTTATATCACATTTTTGAACAAACATTTCTTAGTAATAAAACGATGGTTAAGTGATAAAACGATCGTTATATGCACATCGTAAGATAAATCTGCGAACCCTCCCGTCACAACCAACTAAAATGCATAAATAGCTCAGCTGCCATTGCGATTTTTGTGCAACTACATCACAGATTACTGGAAATTTTTAAGGCCTATTTGCACACTAAAAATTTACCCTTGGTACACGCAAAATAATGACTAGAATTGTTCGAATTACCGATGGCACTTAACTTTCGTCGATTTTTTTGATCAAGCCTCGTTTTTTCAAATTTTTGAGCGCGCATTTCGCAGCTGTGCATTTGGCAATTCGATAGTTCCTCCCAATGCCTTTGAACACTCCCTTCCCGAAGACTTCCACCGTCACGCGGACGCGTCTCCCATCGGCGAGCTTTTCCGGTTTTCCGAATTTCGCCGTTTCCGGTTCGAGTTCGAGAAGTTCGCGGATTGGTGATTTCGGGACTTTGTTACTAAACTGCTCGATTTCGCTCTTCATCATGTTGTAGTAAACTTTCCATACGGCGTCTAGTGACATTCCCGAATCGAGGAAAATAGCACCGGCGACGGATTCGAACACGTCGCCCAAAGCTTTCGGTACTTCCACATCTTCAACTTCTTCAGTCTCAACGACAAGATATAATTCGTCGACTAAAGCATGTCCACTATCTTCCTGCAATCGGACGAATTTTTCGACCACTTCGTTGAGACTTGGGGATAAGTTACGGAAGTAGCGGTGGAAGCCGTTACGAACTGCCAAAGATGCGAAAATCGTATTGTTTACTAAGGCGGATCTTAAATCAGTCAAAGCTCCCGGTGAATGCATCCTAGTGTCTTCGTATAAATGTCGAGTGATTAAGTAATCAAGGACAGCATCACCAAGAAACTCAAGTCTTTGATAACAATCAGTCAGGGTATTTGGTGAGAACGAAGCATGAGTTAAAGCTTGGAGTAAATATGATCTATCCCGAAACTTATATCCTATATGCCTTTCAAACTGATCATAACCATCCAAAAGCATATCTAACTCCTCCTTTGGATATGTAAAATGATTCGAAAGTGGCGACTTTGGTAATTCAATTTCCCCATAAGTCCCATCTTCCAATTGAGGTAAAACTTGTATTCCTAGCCAAGCCATAAAAAGCAAAGCTCCACGAGGCCCACATTCGATTAAATAAGCTCCGATTAGAGCCTCAACACAATCGGCTATACTCTTATCAGGTATGCTATGTTGAGTCACTAAATTGTAAGGGATTATGTTACTAAGTGAAAGACTTTCGCCTCTTTGACGGACCATTGAACAAATATCATCCAAAGTCATATCTCTCGTGGCGGCCATGTCTGCCACCGTCCAACAATTCGCCGGAAATTGGGCATCAATCAATGCCTCTTCAAGTTCTTTCGGGACGTAAAAACACGGCGGTAACCAATTATCATGAGGGTCAAATTTTGTCGCAATCATATATTCCCCCAAACCTTTTCTTCGACCCAGTCGGTACAAATTAAGATTACTTACTTGTTTCGACCTAAGGTGACTCAATTTACCCTCATGGATATTTTCATACTTCGAATAGAGATAATTCGTTATTGCGTATTTGAGAAACGAGTCACCGATTGTTTCAAGTCGCTCTAAGTTAATCCCATCGTTTGCATTCGACATTGTCAATGCTTGTAATAACACGTTTGGACTTGGACCCGGGTGTTCGACCAAATTCGGTTGTTCGTCGAATTTGAAACTCATAGTTTCGGATATGTCGTACTCGTTTTTCGCATTCTGAAGCCCTAAATCAATCTTTAACGGTTCGTGTTTATCCAACTCGATAAATAATTTACTAAAGTCAAAATCGTAACTATTCGAAACTTGCAAATCTTTAGTTGTAGCATTATCACAGTCGGAACATTTCTGGAATTGTTCAGACTTTGAAATTAGAATTCCCGATGAGAGAATATGGGCTTTGTTTCGGGCACAAGCATCGTGGAATTGTTTTCGTAACGTTTGTGTGATTTCACTCTCATCATCGACTTTCCAGACATTCGAGTAGTCAACAAGTTCGAAATCGTCGTCTTTTTTATTTTCGTCATCGACGGCTTCAGCTACGTTATCACCGGTGAATTCAATACGAAGGCCGCCCCATTCGGACTCGGATTCATCACCGGAATAATCCGAGTCCGAAAAGGACGAATCGTCGTAAGTGTTTTGGAGATCCAACCAACTAGTCGGTGAGGCATACCTCACAACTGGAAACTCTTGGTCACAGTTCAATTGAGCCATGTCATTAGACCAAGTCCCAATCTCGATCATTTCTTCCTCGTCGTCGTCTTGGTCAAATCTTTCGATTTTCTCAATTTCGGGTGGAATTTCTTCAATGATGGGTTCAATTTTCTCCTGTTTCTTCTTCTCCTCGTCTTTAGATTTCTTCAAAACGTCGGCTAAAGACCATCCAAAGTTTAACGGAGGCCACTTGAACTCTAAAAAATCAACAACATTATCATGACCATTATATTGTTATAAAATCACCAGAATTAAGCTCGATCTTGCCCAAATTCAACTCAAGCGCTACAGTTCGCCTGATTTGATCAGCCAATAACAATGCGTTAATTCTGTACAAGATACAGGGTAAACAAACGGCTTTTCGCCACAAAGAGGCCGAAAACGGGTGTATAGCACACAATTCGGGCACTAAAATTTGTTTCTGTTCCAACTTTTCACGTTTTGCTCGTTTTGTGGCCTCGCTACTCGTCGGTAAAGCCACTCCCTTCCTGTTAACATACCTCGGGGTGAGGAAATTCAACCTGGCTGATGTATGGTCAACATCAAGCAAGTGTTGGTTTTTATTCTGGATCTGTATGTTGTATTTCCTCAAGTAATACTCCTCGAAAGTGGCATAATCGGAACCTGGAAAATCCGAAGCCGGATTTAAATTCGAGCAAATTTCCGCCACGTAGAAATACTGAGGTTGGTCTTGGTTGCGGTACCAGGGCATGACAACAGCGTCTCGGTACTTTTCGGGATCAAACTCGTAACTCTTTCGGACATCTTCGGGGATTATCTCGGGGAGTACCGTCAAATTGGCGTAGATTAAATCGATGAAATCCCAATCGACGGCTGAGTCTGTAACACAATCGCCGAGCGTCACAAAGCCACCTTGATTTGCCCTCACCATTGATCGTTGGCACGATTAAGTACGAATTAGCCGAAGCGTCGGGATTGAAAAGGGTTAGGTACTTTTGTAAACGTAAAACACTCGTAAATGTGTAATTTAAAAATTCCCTAATTTTGCGAATTTGATTCTCCGTTACAATTACTTGTGAACACAATTGTAAATCAACACTAACTTCACCCGATCTTGTGAAAATTGGAAAGGCACTTATCTAAAACCAAGAAATTAAACAAAACTATCATGAAAAAGGAGGCGCACCTTTGGTATTTCTTTCGAGGTCAGTATCCCAAACCCTTGGGGTGAGTCTTCGGGCGGGTAGATTTTTCGTCCTCTGGTGTTCTGTTCTTCCGGTAAAGGGCAAGTCAGTTTCATGACGATTTTGTAAAAGTAAGTCGGTTGGCCGATAACTGGATGACAGTCAAGTAAAGCGTCGGCAACTTTTTTATAGTAGTATTGTCGCCGTTTTGTAGTACCAGGTCTAGGGTCTAGATTTTCTTCATCTGATTCTTCAAGAGCCAAACTATTCCAGTCTTCTTCATTCACTTTGAAATTTTCTTTGCCTATAGGTTGTAAATTATCATCTAATTCCCCTGCTTTGTGTAGGAGTTGACAAATCATGAAAGCTGCAGCTCTTCGTGCTAATAAAGTATTAATCATTGGAGGACTAATCACTGTTTTCTTAACCGGCGAATTGATAGGTAACCGAATTGAACAAATATAACCATTCTCGAGTTTTTCTTCATGCCATATTGGTGTTAAACGAGTAAAAGTATCGCTAGGTAATTTTGCACAATACCGATTAACTAAAGCTATAGCATTAGAGAGGCTAACTGAGTTAGCCCCCGGTTCGGCCAAAGGCTGATATGGTCTACATTGCAGTGAGGAAGCATCAGCAATCAACTCCTCATTCTTATCAGGTTCCAAACTGTAACACCTCTTCAATAAAGTATTCTCGACTTCGTTATACTCGGCTAAATTCTCAACAAAATCGCTAACTTCATTCTCATTCGCTAACAAGAGAAAATAAGCTTCGTTTGCACGCGCTCGAGCTTTACTATGAATGTAACTATGAAACGACTGAGGTAAATCGAAACGTATCACTAAATTACATTTAGGAAGATCACAGCCTTGTTCTAGTGCTGATGTTGCTATCATAATATTGCATTCGTGACTTCGATATTTCCGTAGAACTTCCTCTTGACGTTTATGTTCGGATTCAGCCTCGCGGGGCTCCCGCACCGGATCAGCGATTTTATTCACGGAGAAGGAAACCGACACCCACCAATACTCCTCGTCGCTTTTTGACATAACCTAGTCGAAAGTGAAAAAATCAGCGAGAAAAACTGTACTTTACTTACACATAATAAAGCGAAGAGGGCTTCCGCTTTGTAGCGATTTTTGACAAAAACGAGTGCGCACAACATGTCTTCGCTTTGGGTGCGTGAAATGTACGGTCTTCGGGGCCCTTTGTAGTTTTTTCCTTTTCCCTTTTTGGCATCTTTGATGTCAGGGAGTTTGTCGCAAGTTTCCGGTTTTTCTCCCGTCGGTTTGAACTGCTTTAGAACTTGGAGAAATCTGAGTACTTTTGGTGTTGAGAAACGAAATACTTTTTCCTTATCTGTGTAGTCTTGGAATTCGAGTTCACAGAGAGCCCTTATCGAAACTAATACTGATGATGCAACACACAACAATAAATAATGTCTTTCGTAAGGTACTTTTACTTTGAGCTTTTCTATCTTGATAAGCATTCCATAGGCGGCTCGATCGGCCGACCAGGGGCCCAGATCGTCTAAAATTTCAAGGAAGTCGTCGAAAAAACTCAGGGGTTGTTCTTTAGGGTCAGGGACTTGTTTGAATTCTTCGAGTAATTCGTCGTCGTAGATTTCACTAGGGTCGTAGCGGTGGTCTTTGAGGAATTTCTGACAGGAGGTTACCGTAGCCTTGATTTTGTCTTGTAAAGAGCTTGGAATGGGTTTAAAGCATTCGACTATACGTTCACGGGGGCGACAAGATAAGCGTATCAACGTGAGAATTTCACTAGAAGTGTCTACCGAGGAACTAAGTAATTTTTCTAAGCGTTGTAATTCGGCCTCCAGACGATCGGGTTGCATCTCTGAGCCTAAAAGGCCGGCAGTCAAGCCCAAAATTCGAGGTTTGGGGGCTTGGATCCCCTGATATCGGGCCATAATTTCCCTAACTAACGACTGCTGTCCCCCGTATAGACAGTCTATCACTATTAAAGTATAACAATCTAAATGAATAAAACTCTTTTTACATAAAAACACACAGACTTCAGCTGTGGTAACAATCACATTACTAGACTTAAGTGATGGGTGATTTTCCTCTTTATCTATGCTCGTGACGGTTAAATCAGTTAGTAATTTCACATGTGATGTCATTATTGGGACGTTCTGGGCGTCCAACACGAACAAAGCCTGCTTTCCACGAGACACCCTCATCTTGTGAGAGAACTCTTGGAGCAGTTTTATTATTATAAATGCTTTTGCCGAACTCGCACTCGAACATACGATTGTATTACGCTTCTTCGCGCTGTCCAGCAGCTCCACTTGATACTCTCGTGGGGTAAACGTGTGAGTATAAACATTTTCATTCAAATAACAAGCCATGTATGGGTGAGTTATTCAACGGTGAATTTATTTAAGCATTTTTCGTTGCAATTATTGCTGATTATGATTGAATTAACTTAAAGACTTCTCACCACCGATTTGATACATCTTTTTCCACTCGAAATGTACAAATTATCACAAAAATATCGGTTTAGATTCAAACAACACCACACAGACTGAACGGGTTTTGTCAGATGACAGCGTTTTGACAATCACAATGACACCAACACAAAAAAATTGACAAAATAGAAAAAAAAATACGTTTTTATTAATACACGAGCTTAAAACATAGGATAATAATTTAGTTAATTATCTTATAATTTTTTATTTTATTTTTTTAGTAGTCTGGTTAGTTACATAACTAGGATTTTTCTTTTTTTTGGGTGGCACCATTTCGGTGACATTTTCTTAAAAAAGCAAAAAAATTGTTGATGTGTGTGTATGTGTGCTAGTGCGGGGCTTAATTAATGAAATTTGTAAAGAAATATGTGAATTAATTGGGTTAGAAATGACAAGTGAGTGTCCAAGTCCTGATTTAAGTCACAATAGTCGGGTTGTGTTTTTAGGTTAGATGCCTAGAGCCCCGCCCCTTTGTGATGCCTGGAGGTGTAAGAGGAGTCCATTCTGATCTCATTAGCCTTTGAAATGCCTCATTAAAAAAATCAAAAATAGCTTAAGGAAAAATGGCCGGCCCCACACCTATTAACAACAGAGGACCATGTTTTTGGTGTATCAAAGCTGTTAAATGGATACCAGTTTTATTTATTGTTTGTATAATCGCATGGTCGTACTATGCTTACGTTGTCCAACTTTGTTTAGGTACTGGTTAAGTCATTGTAGCTTTTTTTGTGATTTAATTCCGGTTTCAGCGATTGTTGAATCGACCCCAAAACAAGTGATTTTCCTAGTATTCTACCACATATTTTTTATAATGTTGTGTTGGTCGTACTGGCAGACGATTTTCACGGAAATTGGTCGCGTCCCGATAAAAGTTAGTTTTTGTAACGGCTTGGGGCCCCTTTTACTACTTGAGTTTTAGTACAAAATCGACGACGCTGAATTCCAGACACTTACAGTAACGGAATCGGCGGAAGCACAACGTCAAATTTTGGAAAATGTCTCACGCCACTTGCCCAATACCAACGTAAACGTCCAGGGTTTTCCGCGGTTTTGCGACAAATGCAGGGTGATTAAGCCTGACAGGACTCACCATTGCTCGGTGTGCGGCGAGTGTGTGCTAAAAATGGACCATCATTGTCCCTGGATCAACAATTGTGTTTGTTTCACGAATTATAAGTTTTTCTTGTTGTTCTTAGGATACGCGCTATTCTATTGCGTGTATGTCGCCTTGACGTCTCTCCCCTATTTCATCGAGTTTTGGAGGGTAGGTTGGTGCAGTGGGGGCTAGTTTGGCTACTTTTTGGGTTTCAGGGAACTTTGGAAGGAATAGGGAACGGGAGATTTCACATTTTGTTTCTGTTTTTCGTCGCGATTATGTTTGGAGTAAGTCTTGTTTCGTTGTTTTGTTACCACTGTTACTTGGTTAGTGAGAATCGTACAACTCTTGGTGAGTCATTTCTTTGGTTATTGTGGTTATTAGAGTGGTGAAAATTGTAGAAGCGTTTCGTCCACCGATTTTCCGAAGTGGGCCGGATAAGAGGGGTTTTAATCTTGGACGGTATAATAATTTCCAGGAGGTTTTTGGTGATAATCCCAGGACTTGGTTACTTCCAATTAAGACTAGGTACGTTATCATTGCACTGACACTAACCCACTTTTTTATTTTTTTTTTCTCATTAACTAAAATATAAAAACGTTTAATTCGTGAATTACCAACACCGTAACGGGGATTGAAATTTTTGTTTTTGTAGTTTGGGTGACGGTATTGAATTCCCGCTAAACTCACGTCATCTGGCGAATTCTTATCAGTCCATGGAGAACACACAGAACAGGTTAGATGTATAAATATTTAGCTAACGCTAGCTAAAGCAAGTGTTATTAGTTAATGCCTGACACCTGATTTTACTCAGTTGATTTATTGTTATTTTTGCTACTAAATTCATCACTCATGTATTTTTTTTTTTTTTTTTTCAATAAATTCAGTATGTTTTTACCCAGTTTTATTGATTACCAGTTACACAAACCACTAAAATTACGAGGTGTTGGTAAAACTAACCGCTAATTGTAGTTTGTGCATGAGGCTTTAGTGATAGCTTTTGTTTTAACATAAAAATTGAATTTTGTTAAACAGCAATCGAGAGGTTGATTCAGAGACAAGCAAGCTCAACCACGGACACGTAGTTACATGATTAATTCAACAAAAATTGTACTTATATGTTGTTAACAACCATTTAGTTTTTTCTTTTGTAATAAACGTTTTTATAATTTAGTTTTGTTTTTTATTATTGTTGATGACAGAACATTTCATTTACCATTCCTGGAGCCTAGATTTAGTTGCAGCTTTGATCCGTTTGCTACCTAGACTTAAATGTAATTGTTGTTCTGTTGTTTAGTTTGGGCGACGGGGCTACGTTCCCTCAAAGGCATATGGATGAAGACAGAGAAGGACTTCTTAATCATAATCTAGATGAAGAAGCAAGTTATTATGCTTCATAGTCAATGTTGAGAAAACTTCTCATTTTTTATAATATGCATAGTCCACATAAATTGTGCTTACAGTTACTTTGAAGCCAAAGCACTAACATTGTTCCTGTGTTGTTTTTATTTGAAATATAGTTTTACTGGCTTATCCCAGTCATTTCGTTTTTTACTAAATAAACTAATTTTCTAAATTTTCGTTTTTTCTTTACAAAGAAACAAGAAACTAGCAATGAAACATTTATTGACAAAACTGATTTAAAAAAATACTGAACAATGATTATTACAAATATGACTACAATTTCATTACAAAAATAAGTTGAAATTGTAACAGTGAAAACCTAGTAGACTAAAATGGCAACTAAAAGCATACAATCGTGTTTGGTTCCTATGGTAAAAACAATATTAATAAAATAGAACAAATATTTTAGTGAGTTATATAAAAATGTGTACTGCTAATCATAAACAATATTATATTTATTAATAACAGTCCAGAATTTAACATAAAATAGACATTTATTTAAAGTATTTCAACATCTATGTACAGTTTTTGTAAACAAAAAGTCAAGGAAACACTCAGTTCAGATTTGTTAAAAAGATTAAAGCCGAAAAATTCGTAAAACCTTGTACAAAAAATAATACTGGCATTACTAAATCTAGCCACACTTATAGCATTTTAAGTACTAACACTGAGTGTTTTTGTGAATATTTAAAAACCAAGTGTTTACAATAAAACTTTGAACTCTTTCAACAGTTTCGAGTTATATACACAAATGAAAAAATTAAATCGTTTTATTGATTTTGACCGATGGCAAATGTAATTTCCCATCAGTTTTTTTAGTGTCTTTCGACGTCTGTCCATGCGACCTCCGTAACACTTTAACCGAATGCGGACTTGCTTTATCTTTTTCCAAAGCAAGCGTTCTTTTACAACGTTTTACCGTATTTTCAACTTTATTATCAGAACTGCACTTAGCAACGTTAGTTTCATGTGCGCCATTTTTAATCAACCAACTTAAATTTTCTTTTTTCTTGGGTAACGATTTCGTCTCCGGTACTTTACTTTTGCCGAGGGTTATTATAGAAGCGTTGACTTTTCGTTGGCTGCAACGTCGCGACGATTGACTTTCGTTCAGCTCGTTTCTGTTAACAAAAGCATATCGCGGATATTGCAAATTACTCCTCTTACGATATTTAGAAAGCTGTCCGTGCACTGTAAGCATGCGCTACATAAAACTACCGCTAATCTACGCCAAAATTACGCTAATCCACACCATTTACACACACACAGGAACTTATTGATAGCTGATTACCACACCACACCGCAAGCCGAGAGTCCCATGCCAAAACTGCCACTTTCAAACCTCCAAATCCCCATTTTTGTCATTTTTTACTATTCGCCAGAAAAACAAACTAATAAAATAACTTATTTACAAATGATCGTTTTGGTATGGAATTCCTGTTTTTGCAATTTTGTGGTCATGTGATTCTTAAAATTCTTACGTCGACTTTGGTCCAATTAGTTCGCTGGGAATTTGGAAAATGTTGTTTCAGCTTCAGGCCAATTTCGCCCCTTTATTACGGCTGGAGAGAAGAGACGATTTAAAATCGAATTTTGGTTATTAGTGAACGTATCAATATTTTCCCGTTGTGATTAGAAAAAATCATGCAGTCATGCTAATTGTGGTAACATAAAATAAAGCAGTGACCCTAAACAAACCTTTTTGTTAAAACTCTAGTTGTAGAAGTTGTGCTCTTGGTTGTGTTTGTCATTATTCTCCCCACCCTAACCGGAGATGTAGTTGTCGTGTTTAAAATGACTTTTGATCGAAACGCTTTGCGTTCAGTCCTTAAAATAATTAATGGCTAATCGAGTTGTGACAAATGTCGAAACTCACAAATTTGTTAAAAGGGGTTGCTTCGCTTTGGCCCTTTGTGCTTTGATTTCATTCAGTCGGTCTCCTTGTGTGATTTTATTTTCTTCTGATTCAAAATCTTTATCGTTGATTTCCATCGAATCAACTTTTTTCATTATTCCTGTTACATTGTCATTTGATTTGGTTTTGTTATTATTGACCGAGCGTAGGCCGTATATTCCCACCGTGTGTTTTATAGGCCCCGTCATATTCATTTTTTGCCTATATTCTTCACCGGCAGCCCACAATTGATCCTGTTTCCTGAACAAAAACTATCAAACAATTTTTACGATTTTTGTGACTTACTGAAGCAACCAAGTCTGTTGGTGGGCTATTATCGACCCAGGTCTACAAATCCTGATCCAGGCTATCGCCTCCTGCGCCGTAAACTTGTAATGTTTCATTATATAACACGCAATTAAGGTCCCAGTACGCCCAAGCCCCGCTAATCACAAAGAATTAAACCACGTTTTTAAGTTGGTAACACTCACCCTTGCAATGTACAGCTATGGCACCCCTTGCGTTCTCACAAACGGAAATAAACTTGCTTAGAATACGATCATTGGGGATTCCCCCATCAATAAAAAATAAATCTTTGTGGTCAAAACCCGCTTGTACGAAACGATTGGAGTCGTAAGCCTTCTTATTTAGGCGTATGACAGTCGTGACGTTGTGTCTGCGAAAATAAGCGAAATATGTCTCGGGGGAGTGAATGGGGTACCCCCGGTCGATAACGGACTTGTGGTGGGGGCCACAAAACGCGATGAATTTCTCGGGAACGATCCAGTTTAAGTCACCATTTTCCACCCTCTAAAATTGGGAATTAAATCGGTTTTGGTTGAGTTTTGAAACTTACTTCGTAGTGCTCATATTCGAAAAAATCGAAGTTTTCGAAGTCGAAAAAGCCACAATCAAGGGCTTTTCTCACGGCTTTGAGACAGTCAAGTAGGGAGAGAGTGTAGGGTTCCCCAATTGAGGCATCTCTGAATTCGATATAGCTTTGTTGGGCCCCTTTGGTTAACACTTCATAGGCCTGTTCAGGGTCATAATCCAACTTAATTACAGCATAAGCCCCTATGAGAAACGCAGCGTTGACGCGGTTTTGCTCATCAAGGCCGGTGTAGTGGACGATTTTCTTATTCTGGAGCGTCCCATTTGACAATTTCCTGTCTAATTTCCCGCAGTAGTGAAACAAAATTGCAAGATTCAAGGGACCGAAATCATTGTAAAAACTATCGTAGCATTGTTCAGTGTCCACGGCAAAATAATGAACAGTTGAGGTTGATTTCGGGGCCACATTAGTGTTAAGTGTGACAAAATAAAGGCGTCCTAAAATCAGTCGTTGATTTCTAATCTAGCAATTTTCTAGCTCACCTGGAATAAATTCACCAGTGTTGACCAGAACGTTGGAAAAGTCTTCCATTTTATTAGTTGCCCTCTTCCTCTTCATAAGTAATCTTGAAAATGCCGCTAATTAGGAGTGTGCTTACAAACATTGCTTTATTTGAAGCCCACACACACACACAAGTAGGTGTAATTTTTTATAAAGTGGGCGGACATTAGAAACAAACGGGAAAATAAGGAAATAAATGCGTGATCGGAATTTAGTAATTGCGCTTAGGGGTTATTTGTGCTCTTGGTTATATTCAACCGAAAAAAAGTAAACAAAAATAAATTCAAATCGTAGTGAGAATTCCGTTACAAATGCCTGAAATGAAGGTGAGATAAAACGTACCAATTTACTTGAGACTTCGCCAAATTCACTTTTTTGTTTTTAAATTAAAAACTGGGTTAAATAACGTTTCCATTTTTTGTTTAATAACACAACTGCAAAAACGAACAAACTTATCAATAAAATGGCGACATCAACGACTTCAGGGGCACCAACTGTTTGACTTCTACTGATTTGCGCCCATTATCACGACAAACCTTATTTAAATTTGCACAAAAGCAGTGCATTTGTTAAAAGTCAAGGCTTGTATAATTGTAAATTTAAATAAACATTTCTTTTATTTTTTAAAAACACGTTTGGGGGAAAAATTAAAATCACTAGTTTTTTAAATTGGGAGCATAGTAGTATAACACTTGTTATACCATACTATGTCGGAAGTAAGCAATCATCAGTGATTAACATGTTTAAAAATTTGATATTGTAGGGTTGGGGTTGAATGAAAGAAAAGGGTATTTTCATTAAAGTTTTATCAAGTGCAAAAATTATGACAATATTTTTGTAAAACAGGGATCATATAAAAAATTTACAACTCAGGGTAAATAGAAGGCATTTACAATGGTTTAAAAAAGTGTATAAAAATAATAACGATCAAGTGTTTATAGTATACTAGTGGACTATCTGTATGAGGCTATTGAGACCGAAGGAAGAACACTACAAATTTATACAGCTTACAAAATTGAAAGCATACATTTACATTACTTCCATTTATAATACAGTAAAGTTACAGCTGCCATTACAAAACCACAACTGAATGTTTTTGAGATACTTTTGTACAAGACGTATTAAAAAAATACTATAATCATCTTATAATAGAACAACTAGTAAAGCAGTTATAATAGTTGATAATAAATATATCGAATCTTACCTAATATCCAACAGTGCATTCATTCTGCCAATATATAAAAAAATTCGTGCTCGGCGACAAAACATTTTATATTTTACACTTACAAAAGCCAAACTACAAAATTCTCAAAGAAAACCATTTCGTAAGTTGGTGATTTTGCCATATTCTTTTACCTCACAAGTGAAGAAATGAAGCTGTTATTTGAAACATAACAAGCAACAATCATGCAACAAATGAATAACCACGATACTAGCACCCATGTCCTGTTTTACAGAAAGCCAAATTGACACAGTATTATTGTGTAGTGTCAAATTTCCCATTTTCGAGAAATTATACGTCTCATTTTCGATCACAAAAAAAGAAAAACAAAAAATATTTTATAATTTAATGATATCTCGGCCGAAGCCTTAATCTTAACTTAATACAAAAAATAACAAGGCAATAATCTACATAATTGGTAAATTATTGCAATGTAAATTTTCAAAATACTACAAACTACGAAAATCGTAAAAAAAATATTTCAGCTTAACTTACTTTACTTAGATTAATTTGAATTATTTTTTATATAAGCAGGTTTTAAACGGGTTTATGTACAATAAGTTTTGGTCAAGTCACTTTGTATGAATTTTGTGATGCCTATTATTAGATCTGTATTCATAAAAAGTAACTTAGTCTGGATACTACTTATTGTACGCCTAATACAGTCCAAATTAATGCCACACTTGATATTTCTTAAATTAGGCAGTGTCAAGAATAAAAACTAATTCGAGAAAATGATGATTAAAGCAATTTTGATGTTTATTACCTAACTTATAAATAATTATTTCTCAAGCATGAAACATGTCATAAATTTATAGTTCATTATATATTATATGAGAACGTAATTCCTTGGGCAATAATATGAAAAACATCATAAATATACGATCCTATAATTAACTATATAATACATAAAGATACACAAATTATTCCAGTACTTAACAGATCAGCACGTTACAATTTAAAAACATTCAGTACTTATTCGTTTCCAAATTGTAACGCAAAACAAAAATATATTACTATACATTAAATTCATTTTGATTTTTATTTTTTAAATTATGCGTAACCTAAAAATGGACGAATTCAATTTTTACCCGAAATAAATATCAGAACACATTGTCAAACAATAAATTAATATCTTTCACAAATAAGTGAGTCAATTAATTTTTTTCGAGATTCTCCTCCATTCAAGTACACAAAATAAATTCTAAAAAAGAAAAATGTCACAACACTGCTCTAGCAAAAAATATAGGTTTAAAGAATTAGTTTAGTGTAAGTGGTCACGTTTAAACATACGTGGCCAATGCATTATTGTTAACCCCTGCCGTAATAGAGGGTGGGCCAAGCTGTTTCATGTTGCTTGGAACATATTGACCTATGAAAGATCCATCTTCAGTAAAACGCCCTGAAATTGGAAATTTTTAGCCACTTGCATTCACAAATCAAAGCAAAACAAGATGGTTTAGTACCAGCCAAAGGAAAATTAATTCGAAAGAAGACCAATCAAGCCAAACCCACAAAAAAAAATAAAAAAAAAAAAAAATAAACCTTACTATACAAGAGTTGCAAACCCTTGCGATGTTGTTTCTCCCTGACCACGTTTGCGGCCATATTGCCCAATAAATGACCCGTCCTCATTCATACCCTCTATGTAACGTAAAAAAACTTAACAAAAAAAAAACAACACAAGACGGGGACAAAAACTTACCTGTGTCTCCATCACCATATTCAGCCATTGAATCAGTATCACTCTCTGGACCCACTTTAGGTTCGCTACTCATTGAGGCTCTCCCATGTGACTTATTGTCTAACCTACAACACGATTTTGATTAAGTCGCCCCTTGACTAAGTCGAGTGACTTACGGTTGGGAATACTCATGAAAACCGCCCTCGTCGGGGTAGTCGTGTCGCCCATTGGCTTGTTCCCTCTCATGAACAGCGTATTTCCCACCCCGATTCCGCTTAATAATACAAACGACGATCAAAATTAACAAAAGAATGGCAATCGCAAGCATCATCCCGATAAACCACCCTGCCGATGCCATATTCTCATTGGCCTTAATTAACGGCCCGTCGGAATAAATATTGATAGTTTTCACTTTACTATCAATATAATAATCACCATCGACTGAAGTCACCTTAAAGTCATAACTTTCCCTTGGGGCAATCCCGGGAATCTCAACAAAATCATCATTTATAACTTCAACTTCTGCATAATTTGGTTCCGCCTCTCTCTTGTACTTGACAATGAAGTGTGAACCTGGATTTCCGGTTTTATCCGGCCTCCATTGAATCCTAACGGTGACTTTCCCATCCTCGTCGGCTTTTACTGTCTCCCAGTCGAAATCCGGGACTCCGGGTGGTGAACTCGCCCCAGCTGGACTTGTCCTTCTCTCAATATAAAACTCCTTCGACGGCCCTGCACTCGTCCTTGCCGCTATGTAAATCACATAATTCGTATCCGGTTCAAGTCCACTCAATTTCGCACTCAAGACATCCCCACCTCTAATTTGGGGATTTCTTGCAATTTTACTATTGGTAGTACTGTCGTCCAATCGCCGGTAGTATATATCATAACCGGTTAACATCCCGTTCGGTTTTTCCGGTTTTTTCCAAGTTAAAAGAAACGCAGATGAGGCGGTTTTAGTGGCATCATTCGGCCGAAAAGCCCCTAAGGGGTAAGCCTCAAGGTATGACATAGCTTCAGGGACACCTTCTGGTGTTTTAAAACTAAGCGTTTCACTCGGGGGACCATTATATTTCCCGTTGTAAACAAACACTTGAGCGTAATTCATTGTGTAGGGATCTAAGTTATCGACAAGGGCTTTAGCAACCGAACCTTGAACTTGGATTTCATTGTGCATAGGAGATGATATGTCACTCCACGTCTTGATTTTGTACCCTTTCAAATGGCCTTGGACACTCTTCTTATCAACGGGGTTCCAACTAAGAAGGGCGGTTTTAGGGCCTTGGATTTGGAGCAAAGTGAAGTTCGTGGGGGCCTCAATGGGGATATTCTCGCCTAAAAAAATGAAAATGATAATTTTTATAGTATTTTTTGTGTATTATACCAACCTGAGTAGCCTATGACCTCCTTGGGTGCGACATTAGCCTCACCCTTCTCGTTCATAGCGACAACTTTAATTCGATATTGTTGAAACGTGGGTTGATTATCGACAATGTATTGTTTAACTCTCCAATCGGTAATATCACGACTTTCGTACGGAGCCCCCGGTATATCACGTCTCCAATACACACGATATTGGAATTTATCGGCATTATGTTCAATTTTTGGCATAGGCTAAGAAGAAAAATACAATATGTCACTCATAGTGACTCTAAACCACGATCGTAAAATAGACAGGTCTGGAAACTCGTGTTTTAAAATTAAATTAAAAAATCTGGATCTCAGTAGGTTTTGAGAGCAACAGATACTACGTTAATTACTGCGTATTTATGAACCAAAAATGACGTCGCCGTGCGTAAATAATAATGTGAAATATTATATTAGCGCTTGTCATAATTTGTTAGGTTACTGTGGGCTTGTTAAAATTGTTAAAAACAGTGCAAAAAACAACTTAATAAGCGCCACATATAAAGTACAATATGTTTAATAAAGTGGCAGGTAAGTGTCGTTTCCTTTATTTAGTCCTCGAGGAGGTTTTTGGTAGGAAACATCTTTTAACTTTTAAACAAATCTTCATCTTTTAGAATAATGTACATTCTATCGAGTCAATCCATAGTATTTATTAATTGCCACCTTACCGTCTAGTAGAAAAAAAGAGTCGAAAACATTGCTGTTATTGATCTTTACACAAGATGCTACCTATGATGATTATTAAGACCTTTAAAAAAGAAGTTTTATTGAAGTAACTTATAAATATAAGTTATTTTTTAGTTATCTAATTCTAACTAATAATGTAGCGATCAAGGTTGTTGCAAAATTTACAATAGAAGGATTTTGTAAAGACAATCTTCCAAGATTTATAAAAATGGTGTTTTTTACTTAGTCAGTACCCACTTCGTGTACAGCAAGATTTTTGAATAATAAAGAAAACACAGTCACAATAAAGACAATTTCAGGAACTATTTTTGTGGTGAGCGGTCACTTTGTAAACAGAGTAAAGAAATAAATATTTTTTTAAAAACTTGATACATTTGTGGACTCATTTATCTATAGGACTTTAAAGACAAAATATTACTTCTTAGACGGATACAAATATGTCAAAACTCACAACACTAGTCCATTAAATGTTAAATGTTTTAATGTTTTCTCTCTAATTTTGTATGTTTTGTCTCAAAATGTAATTGACAGTTTTTGTCTTTTCTTTGCAGTACAGTATTTAGAGTTTCATCCCTTGCCCTTTTTTGTCCAATTTTTCTTTCACCCCAAAAAAAAAAAACAATTGTTTACTACTTCATTTTGTCGGGCAATGCCAAGTTTTTCTGTAAACAAGATATAAAAACCAAATATATTTACCTTTTTGATTGCCAAAACTCAAAACCAAAAAATATTTTTTAATATTTAATATAGATAAAAAATAAAGTTAAACAGAACAAAAGAAAACAAGATATTAACCAAGAAAACATGAAGTATAAATCAAAGAAAACCATCCTAAAACACCGAGAAACTGCGCACAAGCGGCAAAAATATTTAGAAACGTTGAGAATAGAGAAAAATTCGCTTTTTAAAATTGTTGTTAACTGCCAAAATGCGGTCAAACAGTGAATTAATAAAACCACCCGCGATTCAGAAAAAATAATTCAATTTCAAACATTTATGAATGGAGTTTCCAGACCTGTCTATTTTACGATCGTGCTCTAAACTTACCGTCCATGATATGATGAGATTATCAGGTCTGTCACCTTCGCCTTTGACGTCATCAGGGTTCTTATAGGGCACATCTGGTTCGGTTGTGCAAACATCTGAGTGAGTTGAAGGTAACGATTTTCCGATTTTGTTAACGGCAATTACTCGGAAAGTGTAGTTAGTCCAGGGGCTCATAGGAACATTATAGCTCATATCAGTCGCTGGTACGTTATTATAAGCCGCCGTCCACGTTTCAGGGGTGAACGTGGTGTTAAATTCGATGATGTAGTGCGAAATTGGGGCCCGATTATCGCCCATTGATTTCCACCGAATTGTGGCGTCTCTCGCGTGACATTCGACTCCCTCCATCGCGGGCGGATTTGGAACATCTAATCCAATCAATTATACGAAAATCTCTACATTAAACACTTACCTTGAACGATAAGTTGTGCTTTAGCTGACGCTTCATCTAATGCAGTTCTAGCAACACAAGTATAAGTCCCTGAATCTAACTCAATCGTTTGAGTAATAGTCAAAGAGTAGTCACTCGAGCGCACAAATCTTGGTTCCTCTTCTAGGTCGATAGGTTGGTCGTTTTTCAACCAAATTATTTCCAAGTCGAGAGAATCGTCACTAACTGCGTTACATCTGAATGTGGCCGAAGTGTGAGCTGCCACTTCATAGTCCTCAGGACCGTCAGTAATATATGTGTGGGCTAGAATTAGAGAAATAATCACCGAAAATTTAATTTCCTCACTCACATTTGACAAGTAGTGCTGCTTTGGCACTCGCATTCCCGAATTTGTTTTCAGCGAAACAAGTATAATTGCCCCTATCGTCAAACTGTACATTTTTGATGATTAAATCGCCGTTTGGTTGGACAATATAGCGTCCACCTGTCAATTCCCGGTCGTTTAAACTCCACTTAATTGAGGGTTTTGGGGCTCCTAAAACTTTACAAATCATTGTGACATTTTGCCCGTCAACTGCTTGTGTATCAGTCGGTGCTTCGAGAATTTCCGGTGCTAGAGCTACAAATCGTGATTAATAATTTGTCTTTTATTTGTCATCGCCTTACAGAGAACATTGACGTAGACGTCCTTGTAAACATAACCCAAAGAATTCGTAGCGTTACATCCGTAATTTCCGGTATCGCTTTCGACAAGTCTTTCGATAACGATTCGATTGTTTTCGACTCGTCGTCTCGGATTGGGTGGTGCTTCGCTTATTGGTTTTCCATTATGTATCCACTTGATATCGGGTTTTGGTACACCGCCGGCCTCGCATCGGAACTCAACTGTCTCCCCCTCGGCAGCGTTTTGACGCTCCGGTTCCACGATAAAGTAGGGAACCGCTAAAAAATCACACAGTTAACTCATTTAACTATTTTTAGTTCGGGTTTAATACCGAAAACTTTCAAATCGATCGAATACGATTTCGCTTCACCGACTCCATTACTCACTTCACAGGTGTATTTGCCCTCATCTTCGAAATTCACGACTCGGATAACTAGCGATTTACCGTAGTTATCCTGAGTTATGCGATCCGAAGACTGGATCGGTTTACCGTCTTTATGCCACACCGTTTGCGGTAACGGACTAAAAAAAACCGGAAAATTTTTGACTCAATCAATGTCACACTAAATACTTACGTTCCGCCAAAAATGCAATACAGTTTTTGTTGTTTCCCTAAATATGCTACAGTGTTCTTTCTTGAGACATACTGTAGGACAGGTTCTCGTTTATTTGAAGCTGCGGAGACTCCAGTTGAGACAACATTGAGCAACACACTATTTCCATACTTGTATTCGTGTTTAAAAGGCGAGGTGGCCGCACAAGCATATTTGAAATTATCAGTAACATCATCCCTTGTCAAATTTGAAAACCACAAATTCCCTTCAGGATCGATCGTCATTCGTGAACTATTAATCGTTTTGAATCCTCCATTCGTGTAGAGATAAATCCAATGTACTATCGGTTTCGGCCAACCATCGGGTGGTTCACATGTCAGTTTGAAGGGTTCACCCTCATCCCCTGATAGTGAAATCGGTTGAGTTGTTTTGAACGAATTCAATTCGGCTTTTCGCATAAATACGGAGTTTGAGGTGGCAACTCCGTGCTCATTTTCGGCGAAACATTGGTATTGACCGAGGTCGTCATAGGTCGGTTTGGATATTGATAATGTACCACGGCCTTGCTGTTGCGATATACGGTCGTCGTAGGTTTGCCATTTGAAGGGTTTACCGTTTTTGATCCAACGATATTTCGGTGCAGGTTCACCTATCGCTTCGCATTCGATATAAAAGGGTTTATCGGTTTCGCCACCGCTTTCTACTTGGAAGAGGACTTCGTCGGTCGGGGGTTGTTTCACGATGTAGGGGGGAGATGAAGCTGAAAAGGGTTTTTTTGGTGAAATTTGAAACTAGTAGACGCCCTGTGGCCCAATTACCTTCCTTTCCTAGCGTGCATGATAAACTAAATGCGGTCACTAACAAACTTAAAATGAATCGATCTGCCATCTTTGTAGTGTATGTTGGGTACACCTGTAAATAAATGGAATGTTAGATTTTGGTAGAAAAATTCTGAGTTATCACTTGAAAATATGAATAATTTCCGATGACGTGACACTGAATTAAATCACTGACACTTCGCCGTTGATTTCATTACATATTCAAAATGTTGCGTGAAGTTATTGAACTTTATAGTAGCCGAAGTGTAAATTGGACGTTACAGAAACGTCCTCACTATGTAAAGTCTATAGAATAAATGCATGCAGTCAACAAAGGAAGATCGTTGTTGCATTCACTATACAAATATTTATGGCACTGATAGCGGTTATTTAAAAATTCAATAAGAGCCATTTTTCCGGTAAAAAATATGCACGTCTCTTTGTATTCATCCACCCTCGCTTCAACATCCGCAAAAGCCGCCATGTGGAAAATATCTCCAACATTCGACTATTCTTACCAAAAGCTGCTTTCAGTTAGAGTAAATATTGGCTCTCTAAATATTAGACAAAGGGAAAAAATTCTCGATTTGATCTTGAACTCATCTATTTAAAAAACAATATATTTACAATCATTAATTCATTCACAATGACGAGGGATAAGCCACTTATGTGCCCTTGTTTACTTGATAACCCTCTCAAATGAAGTGGTCAATTACTAATTAATAAAACAATTGTTTTGTTATTTGTTTGACTTCAATCAACATTTAAACAACCCCCGTATATCCCGCCGAATCGATCGAAAAAAAAAACGACATGAAACCATTTTTATCAGATCACGGTAAAAAACCCTTAAAAAACCGTCTGTGATTTTCAAATTATTAAATCAAAAATAAAGTGGTAATTAACATTCAAATATATCGATTTATGACTTATTTACGGCTAGAGGTCATTATCCTTGCTTTTTCTGCGTTTCCCACCGAAATTACAGCTTATTGGAAATTGCAAAACGGGAAAATGTATTTTTAGAACAAAACAAATTTAAAGACTGGGTTTAATTAATTAGAAACATGGGGTCGCATTGATAAGACTTTACAACTCATTACTACAATATTTTTATTACAGTGTTCTATAAACTACGATAAAATAAGTGCAGTGATGCAAGCTTTAATCTTTGTGGTTTTATGACAAACCGACTGCACTTTCTTTTTGTTTTATTAAATCGACAATGATAACAAACGTCAATCATTTTTTATGTTCTTTTTATGCGAAATTTACATATGGTTGGACATAACTGCTCATAAACACATTTCTTAAGGTTTTTATGTCAAGTAAACCGAAAAATGTGATGATACTTGCAGGACTTTTACTATCGTAATAAAATAAAAAAAATGATGTCACTAATAACGGCGCCTTGTCCTAATTACCCTAATTATCACACTTTTTCTTTAACAAATGGTTTAATTACGTCATAATTTAATTGATTAATAAGTGGAAATAGTGTCGATCTTCCGAGTCCTTTAAATTAGTAATTTTCATTATTGTAGGGATGCGAGTGGAATATCAAAGCTGAGTGAGTCATTTCGAGAGCAAAGCAAATAATTCTTCTAAATATAAGGTTTCAGAAACCCCTTGAGCACGGAGGGTGCACACTGTGTAAACAGAGTCTTGTGTCAAATGACAAAGAAATTTGACAATAATTACATGTGGGATGAATTTAACGCGTCGTCCGCGACTTCAAATCATAAGTATGACATGAATATAAATTAGGAATGCAATTACTCGAGTATTTGAGCTATTTATATCCATTGATTAAATTTAGGCGAATTGGACACACGATAAACAGACTTCGAAGCATCCGATTTGACACAGAAATAAAGATGACTTCATTTGACAATTTTATGGAAATGTCAAAAAACCACCGGCTACTTGACTGTTGCGAAAGAAATTATTTTCAGATTAGGTTAACTAAAATTAGATATTACACAACGTTTTCGTGGGATGTTACCCTCGAAATCAATCGAAAGTGATTCATTATTATTGTTAATATTCGGGAGGAAAACAATGCATTCCAAATCGTTGAATGTTTCCTTACTTTTGACATAAATTAAAGCCTCGATGTATCGAAGGTGCCACTCGATGTTTTGTTTTGTTTTGTTTTTTTGCACAGGTCGTTATCTCCGTTATCTCGATAATTACAAGATAATTACAAACACAGAAAAACTTACCAGATTATTTCAAAATCTATGTTATTTGTCCATGATAACGATTTATCACTACACTACAAACACACAACAGAGATAGGTGCGGTCTAGGCGGTCGTCACACTCACTAACCAAATCACTTAATCACTATCACTGATTCAAAACTACTAGTTTCAACAGATTTTCAATCACCTAATCATATGGCAAAAATATCTATTTGCAGGATTTGACTGTCCATTATACTTCAACGAAAATGATTCATTTTTATTTCATTTTAGACGAAAACCTTTCGTGTTGGTAGGCGTGGTGTTTAACAGCGACATCTAGCGAAACACCAAGACCCAAATTGAGTTCGAATTAAAGAAATTCCTTCTCCGTTACGTCATTATTTATTTATACCGATTATTTTAAATTTAAAAATGAATGATGCACTTGCTTCTTGCAAAATCAATATTTTCATATGCATGACTTAATCCCTGAATGTCAAATGTAAAAATAGCGTCTCCATCACTTGCGTGGGCAACTGCGATTGAAAAATTAATTCAATTCGGTCCTTTCATCTACACAATGCGTAGTTCACTTTATTCGCATTGTTTAATTTTTAATTGCGAATGAGGGGCAGCTCGTGAAAAAGCGCTGCAAATCCTCCAAAATTTCGGAAAAAAATATATCGATAATCTATTTTAAACAGAGGATCGTTTTAATCTTCAGTTTATAAAAATAGGTGAGTAAGTAATATAAGTTGCATTTTCAAGGCATAACACCCTCTTAAATTTCTTACGAGCCGAATGATAAGATGATAAAGTTTGAAATTAGTTCAAACGTGTGGGTCTTTTTACCTACGCAAAGCGTTTGCGCATTTAAGCAACCCGTAGTTCACTTTATTCGCATTTATCACAGCGAGTGTTGTTCGCCATCGTGAGGTTTTGTTGTAATTTTGCCAAAAACATGTTCCGTACAACAGCCCTCCGTTTGAGCTCCCTCATGAGAGGGGCTGTGCAAGTCTCAAAGCCGTCTGTGGCCCCAGTGACAAGATTCATGTCGTCTCATAGCACAGAAACAGACGAACAGTTCGATTCGAGGTAAATTACGTAATTTGTTTGTATAACGTGTGTAAAATGCGAATTTTGAATTGTAGGTACGAGAATTTCTTCAATAGGAAGGACATCGACGGGTGGGAAATCAGACAAGGGGTTAATGATCTTTGTGGGCATGATTTGGTTCCCGAGCCGAAAATACTGATTGCGGCTTTGAAGGCTTGCCGTAGGGTCAATGATTATGCCCTTGCTGTGAGGATTATTGAAGCTGTGAAAGATAAATGTGGAGGGAAAGTCAACGAGATTTATCCATACATTATCCAGGAAATCAGGCCCACTCTCTCTGAACTAGGAATTGATACACCTGAGGAGTTGGGTTACGACAAGCCAGAATTGGCCCTGCAGTCAGTCTATGACATCCACTAAATGCTTGTATAGTTAGTCAATGTATCGTGTTATTAATTAATTAATAAAACAGTCTATAAGTTAAATTGTGTTTGTGTTGGAAAATTGAAAATGCGATCAAGTACATAATCCATAGCTTTATTTGGTTATTACAGAATTCTAATAAAATTTACAACTGAAATTAATGATCAGGCCAAGATCATTAAAATTTCGTTAGAGTGCGTAAAACCAAAGGCATTTTTATAAGTAACATAAGGCCAGTTGGTAAGGTGTAATGTACAATTTTTTAGAAAATTTTATGGACAAACATTGCCTCTTGTGCCAGCACATTAAATATAAACAAAAACAAAAGAAAGATATCTTCAAAATCGTGTAAATGGGAGTGATAACAGGAAGATATCTTTAGTGTATGTGATGTTTATATGGTGCTACAATTCGTTACCACTACAGGTAATTGGCCATATAGATCTAAATTCTAATATACATGCATACCATAAAAATAACATTTAAAAGTTAACATGTCACACCACATTGAAACAAACTATTACATTTATTTTGTCAAAAAGTTATTAGTTACAGTGAGATTTGTAAAATATACAATGTACAGTGTTCATAATTTTACAATATGAGAAATGAACGGTTATTTAATCTAGACTTCACCTATTACATTACTAGTATAGAACTCCAGTAAATAATTGTGTAAAGTAACCTAATATTAAATTATTTAATGAAGGTACTTTAATATGCCTTTGGCACGAAATTCTAAACCAAGCCTAATTAATATTTGGTTCTTTATATAATACAAAAATTAACAAGGTATGGAAATCAGCAAAAAAGTAAAAAACTGGTGAAATAAGCAATGCAAATGTATGGCACAAATAACAAAGGAACCATACAATACACACCAAAAACAACCACCATTGTTTACACACATAAAACCTTTCTAGTGCATGTGAACTAACAATTAAAATACCCAGTAATAACTAAAAATAATTAACAATGTATTAAATTATTCTAAATTATTACAATTTACAAGAAAACTTACACATAGTATGCACATGTATAAAAAGATATAACTTAACACAGATTGACCAATAAGAAAATTCGACGTTTTCTAATATGTTCGAACACGACAATATACCCTTTTTCTCAACATTAGAAAACTAACATCATTACTATGCCAAAAGTGACTAGCAAAATACGTAGTATTTTTAGTGTTATGTTTTAGATAAGTGGGATAACAAAACCTGAACATTAATTAATTAACATTACTCTCCACTCCTAAAATTACCGTAAAGTATTCCATGATGTCTCAGCTAAAACTATCTCCACAAAAACACAAAATTTCAGAATTGAGATCATTAGTTGTTAAAACGCGTTTTTATCACCTTATTGGCGAAAAATTGCAACAGACCCAAAATAAATTTAACCGAAATGACGAAAAAAGGCCAATCTCCTGTTGGATTTATTCAGACATTATTAATTAATTATTTACATATTTAAAATTATAGTCAGGCGCAATTAATATCTCAGAACAATAAAAACGGAAATTGACCTTTTCAAGACTTCGGGCAAAAAATATGAAGAATTGTTTTCATGATTATGAAATAAACTCTAAATAAAAAACAAGTAAAATAAATATTTTTGCGTTACAGTATCACATACAGGAAGGTTTGTCTTTTTGTGCCCACTTCATAATTTGCTTTTACATAATGATTTTCTAATATAAAGTGTGGACGCCAAAAAATTAATACGGTTAAGTACTGAGTGGTTAGTTATCGTTGTTTGGGAGGCCTGGCGAATGTCAAAAACCTAAGTACTCTCATTGTAAATTGTATAAAAGTTGTGTACAGATTTCACAATTTTAAGTTAACCACTTATCTAGAAACAAACAATCTGTGCTTGGATCGTTAAAATTTATTCACCACCACATGATTTAACAGTCAAAACAATTGAAACAAAAATATAAAGCCTAATCTTCTTTACTTAATATAAATAATACAGATAACTATAAAAGAAAAAAGTAAAATTAAAAAATACTTCTGATAAAAATAATGGTGGTTACACAATAATAATTTATTTAAGAATTAGTGAGCCGTTTATTGGTCACTTAATATAGTTTCTTCTGTTTTAACATCGGCAATTCCTTGCATCGCTTTTGTTAAAACAGTCGCATCTTTTAATGAGAGAACTTGTAAAACTTGTGGACCCTCCGTACCTGAACTTTGAATCATCATAGAATGAGTGGTTAAACCGCTAGGTGTAACCGCCAATGTTTCCATGTTGTCTCCATTATTGGGCTCGACCTTATCAACAGACTAAAAGTTTTACCACCACTCAACATTGATAACTTGAACCAAAAACAGCAACAGTCAATGCACACTCACCTTTGGTACTGGAACGACTGGAGTGACACAAACTGTACCGTCGCTATTTGTATGCAGATGCTGAATATTTGCTACCATGGTATGGTACATTGACGCGGTTACTGGTACGGTAATCACGCCACTTACTGAAATGGGGTAACCTGAACAGAGTTATGTCATATGCAAAATAAAAAGAAAAACAAGAAACAAAACAGAAAAGACGGAAACAGATCGTAAACAAACCACTCACCGTGTCCATCCTCCCCGGTTAGGATAATCTGACCTTCGGAATTTAATGTTGCTTCAGTAACTGAATTCAAATCAACAACTTCACCTTGCGAACCACTTTCAGATATTGCTTGAATTGTGTGAACAGGCGTACCATCACCCTGACCCGTCTGAATCTAAAATTAATCGATTATTTCGCTGAACAAAACGATCACTACCGAATCTCGATATTTCAAGATGCGGAAATGATCATTTCGTACGAAAAACCGGTTATTTACAGTGGCCATTCCTTGCACGTGAGCTGTTGTACCATCTGGTAAAGTAATAATGGGATTATTAGGATCCACTTGGACAATACTGACAGTTCCGTCGGGGTTTGTAATTGTGTGAAGTACCGTCGGGGTGTATTGGGTTGTAATCTAAAACAACTTATCCGCTTAACCGAAAATTCACTTAACCAAATTTTTGGTTAAACCAATGAGAAGCTGCCTACTTATGTTTGATGTTTGAACATGGACCATTTTGCATCACCCTGCAAAACATTTCGGATGTTTTAGATGCATGTAGTGGCAAAGACTTCCCATTGGGTAGTTACGTGACTATCATAATAACGTAAAAAAAAATTATGATAAGGAACAAAACCAAGCTAAACAGGCATTAAATGATAATAATAATGGTGCTAATAAAAGAAAATTAAAAGAGAAATAAGATAACTTGACAACACCCATAGTATAAATTTCTACACACATCAACATCTGAACTATAGCCTGCAGGATCGAGGCAAACCTGCGCAGAAGACCCCGACAAGCCATCAGGCGAGGCGGCAATTATTTGAGGCGAGCCGTTAGCTTGGATCTGTATCTTATGAGTAGGTACAATTCCTGAGGAATGCATTTTTAAAACACCAACCGATGTACTGACATTCGCGTTGGCTGTAGCAGTGGCATTGGCTTTTTCGTCTTCTTCCGTAAACGCCGGTAACAGATCTTCCCTGCCGTGAAATTTATAACAATTAATGACTATTTGTCGCAAAGCGTGGGTCCAAGATATCTAAAACGTGTTAAATTAACAAAAAAAAAAACCAATTCCGTTGTATACTTTTTGTTTTTCATCTTCGCTCCTAGCATCCATTCTGACATTCGCCCAGGGGAGTTCCTTGGGCCACCATGGGGGTCTCGTGGACTCCCGCCCCCACCCCGGTTTACCTCTCCCAGTCGAGTACTTTAGCATCAACGGTATAAACGCACGCAGTTGTGCTTGTGTCATTTTTTCAACAGGGGTGGGTATTCCGTCGATGATTAATGGGGGCAACTCAAAAAGAGACGGATCGTCTTGTACAGGCGGAGGCGCTTGATGGGCCAACGCATTCTCCAACTCCTCCATTATCATGCCTCGGAGATTTTTGATAACATCTTCTAGAGGTTTCGCCCCAAACACTTTATAACTAACATTTGGTTTGCCCGGTGTGGCAACTAATACTATAGCTTGTTGGCCAACACGTGTTGCAAATTCGTCGATGGTTTGCTGGAAATTCAAAATAAAAAAAGGAAAATTTCAAGATGAGACGTACTCTCAACTTTCTGAGAAGACGATTTTGTTGTCGTTTTCTTATCGAAGGGTTTGTTTCAAATGAGTGTGGCCTTTTGCGTTTCTTTGCCGAGACTATAGCAGCAGCAGCGGCGACTCCAACAGGACCTGGAAAATGATATTTAGGTTGTGGTTGGGGGGTTTTGGGGGCGCACCAGCAGCAGCTAACTGGGCTGTGACTTCATCGTCCATAGCCGCTGTCATAAAATCGGAGCCTTCCTCACAGGCGGAGCCCGCCGATGACTGACAATTGTCATCGTCATCGTCGGACTGGATTGACATTGGGGAACCAACAACCATTGCGATTTCTTCACTATTGGCCTGATTGCCATTAGACGTATTCATTATCAAAACCATTTACCCGTAGTGCGGAAGACGGACCTCCTGAAACAAAAAATGTAAATGGGGGCGATTTTTTGAATAAAACTGTATTGGTTGAGGTTATGTCTAAAATAACCTACCTCGTACGGTTTTTTTGTAGTTTTAATCATCTCGGATAAGATATTAGGTAATAGAGTGTAGTTGAGTTAACAATAGTTTTAAAATAGCTATTAGCGTGAATATAATATTGGAATATGGGATATATGTATAAAAGCTAGAGTACAAAATCAATAATTGATGTTCCCCCTTGCCCCCAACATTCCCTATAGATAAAGTATTTCGATTGAGGGTTTTGAGTTTGGGAATTGTTGAAAATCGTGTCTTCTGTGGATGCATTGCATTTGTGCATCGTATTTTTAACACATGCACATGAACATAAACAGTATTTGCGCAAAAGGGCAGAGGTTTGGCGCCAGACCTGCCGCGAAGAAAGACATTTAACTAAAATGGCTTCCGAGGTTTGTTAAGGCAAGGAGGCGGTCGCGGCCGCGAATCCCCCTTACCCTGGCCAAGTGCGCTTATTTTTTCTTTGATATTCGAGGGAATTTTGTTTGAGTGAATCGCGCGTCCTCAAGCAATGGAGCAGGCCCAGTTAAAATTATTAGTACGGCTGCGTACGCACCTGCGTGTATGTTACACATTTAACAGAAAAACATGTCTGTTACCGCATTTTTCACAATTATTTATTTCTTGCCTCACTTGCCACGTCCACAACACTTAGTACAACATTTTTACATCGGTAAATAATCGCCTTGCACAATGACAGATAAATTTACGTCACATACTCTGATATCGATCGTAGCAGTCAGTGTTGGTAATGCCCGACATTGTTTTCACCACAAACATCCCTACTGAGTCTGCGCACTAGCAATTGTGGGAATTTTAACATGAAAATTTCACACGAATTTCCACTATTTTTCACAATTTCACCCCTCTAAATCACACATAATGCTTCCTTTAACATAATTACACACTTTACACCCACAAAAATCAACTTTTACTTTGTTTTAAATCAAAACGAAAAGTCTAGGAAACGTATCTTGTAGTGCCATCTACCTTCCAGTAGCATTACTCGTCCTAGAGGAAAATTAAAACTACACTAAAATTATTTATTTATTCCAATCGATTAGCTGTAAATGATTCTAAAACGATACAAACTAAGTAAACAGTTTTTATTACTATTTTGAGGTAACATCATTTCAAGTTGGTACTTCCCGGACTCTTTTAGTGGAAAATTCTCGAATTAACAGTGGCGCGCTTCAAGGTTTGAGATGACGCATCTAAAAATTCACTTCCCACTGATCTCCCGCTTTCTTTTCATTTATTTTATTATCAAATAATAACATAAAAAAGCCCGACCACAATTTATATATACTTAATCAACTAAACATATTTAACCCGCATTATGTAATGACTTTATATAGCACACAATACATATTGTAAAATCTTTGAGAAAATTTGCTAATTGTAGCAACTATTATATTAATTTTACGTCATAAAGTGTCACGGACAGGATTTGTTCGATAACTCCGGTTATTAGGTGTAGGCATCCCTAATTCTGTTGTTTTGTTCACATTTTGCGAAATTAGGATTATAAAAGTGACAACTTTTTTGGAAAATTATTTCAACGACTGAAACTGAGAATTGATTATCATAATTTAATATGTAGTTGCATTTTGAAATTTAAATTGAGAATTTGGAAATTTAAATGAGTTTTTTATCTAATTTTATGACCGTACATTGATTTTATACCGCACGATTATCATACGTAACGGAGTTGAAAACTAAATCTCAGCTGCATGCGCAAATCAATTTGGTTACTTTTAACATTTAAATTGAGATTTTTTATGAAGTTGAAATTTTAAACTTGCCTCTTTTGTACAAAAACTTGCTGATGCGTATGCGCAGCTAGAGAAAAAATGGCCACCGTTTGCTGTGGCAGTGAGGTTAAGTAGTTTTTTGTAAACAACAATACTACAAAAAGCAAGTTGTATTTGTTATCACTAGAGATGTGACTTTTTAAAACCATAAAGGTGGTAAAATGATTAGTAGTTCCGAATTTTTGGACTCGTGCTTTGAAGAGTTGGATTATGAGTATAGTGATGAAGAAATTGACGATTTAAATCTCTCTTATTCTGAGTCTGAAAATGGGATTTGTTTGCGGTCAGTCTCCCCATTGCTGATTCATTTATGTGACGATGAAGATTTCCCGTCAAAGAAAACACTGAGAAGAGAGTTTGTAAACTTTAGAAAAGTGCAATCAAAACCTTTTTTTAAACGTAAATGGAAGGCACGTACTTTTGGTTATATTAAATTGTGGCGAATTAGGTCATCAGATGCTTGTTTTGATATAAGGAAACGAAATTCTGAAGATTGTGAAGGGTGAAACTCACTATGTGCACAATTTCAAACTAATTGTTTCGTTGCAGAGAAAAGAAAAAACGTATTGTAAATAAGCTGTGTTCATTTAAAGCCGTTATTGGACCAAAATTTCGTTCTTCATCCAAGTAACTCTTTAAATATTGTGGCAATTTTGTTGTATTAACTTTTGTCTTTGTAGGTTTAGTAATGGACAAGATGAGGAGTCACCTGAAGAGTAAGTATCAAATAAAATGAGACTTATTTCTTAATAATTTCTAATTTTAGCATTGACGCGTCTATTAGCATCACATTTTTCAATGATTTATGTTGCAATTCTAGGGCAGGTAAGTGATTTCAATTTAATTGCAAACATAACTTTTTTTTTTAAAGTATTGAAGAAAATTGTACATTTACTATTGACCATGAATTTTATGTTCTTATTAGTTTTACAGGGTGTTTGAGGATTGCGAGCAAATATTTTATCCCCTAATAGAACTCGTCAAAAGAAACAACTTTCGTTATTCTAACTTTTGTCGAAAGCACGTCATTTCTGAGTTAAAATTATGTCTTAATACGATGTTTACAATCATTCATAAGAAAAAACTTTGGAACGTGAACAGAGTAAAGACAAAAAAATTATCGCTACTTTAAGCTAGATCAGTGTCAATGGTAGTTGTAAATACTGATAATTTTTTTGAGGAAAAAGTTTTCTTTTTTTTTTATAAAAACTTTCACTGTCAATATTCAATGCAAATTATTTTCATTGATATTTTTACTTCCAACTAACAAAGACAAACACACTGAACGGCTCGTGAAAATCATGGGGGGGAAATTGCAAAAATAAAATTTGGATACGGAATTTATTTGGTCTTCAATTCGACTTTTCATAACAACTTGTCTTAGTGGTTAAAATATTTGCTCACAATCCACAAACACGCTGTATAATATTAAAATCAGATTTTATCCGTTCGTAAAATTAAAATTAATTTATTTGTTATTTTGTTGAATAAACTTCTGTTTACGATAAAATAATTTTTTGCCTGCCTTCAAAAAATCCTATGTAATGAAAGGTGGTGGGTAGGATGGAAAGAAACACAGTTTGATAAATATATTAGTTTTTAATTAAAACTATGCAATTCATTTAAGATATGGTGAAGTCTAGTATGAATTGTACATACAACAGACAATCAACGTTTGACAAATAAACAATGCTTGATAACTGTTCTACACATGTTGCTTAAAATTGAATACATTAGTAGTACTACATTTTCTATATTTTCATAATAACTTACAATTAATTATTTGTTTTAATTGGAAGACTCAGTTTTAGTATAGTGTAGTTAAGTTACGAAATAAGTTAGCATAATTCGATCTAACCAAAACGGCTGTATCAAACACACTATACTAATGACATTTTCATTCACCCCACATTACAAAATAATTAACTTTTAATTACAAAATTCACCCTACCTACATGTACATTAGTAGACTAATTAATGTCAATTATTTAAAATATTATGTTACAGTACCTGAAATAAATTTCGTCCATTAATTGTATCTAATAATGTACAAATTCTAATGTTATAATGTACAAATACTTTGACACATATACCAAACGAAAGCAAAAACTTGTTAGATTTGTCGTCTTAATGTTAAGTAACAAAAGATGAAGTCAGTAGAAAAACTGGCACTTACAATGTGTAATTATTAGAAAATATGAACGCGATCAAACATAACTACAATAGTTGTATTTTTATTTAAATTTAGACTTGAACTAATTGTACGACACACAGATTTGTTTTTATTATTTACAACAGCAGATTATGTTGACTACTCTAAGTAACCTGTATGCCAATATTCACAGTTTTACTATAAGTATTGTCATAGTTACAGGTCGCTCAATCCCGTGGTGCGCGCCCAAAATAACAAAAACTTCGCCCACCACCACACCGATTGCGCGATCAGTACATTTTCCCTCAAATAAATCAATCAACGGAAAATTATTGTCGTAATCAAATACATTAATTAATCTAAATAATACGGAATTGCAATTTTCATTTGTGAAAATCACAGGTTAATAGTACAACATTTGATATGTACAAATACACCCAAAATTACTTTCACATTTTATAAATTATATAAAAAATTCAACTAGTTTTTACGACTTTTGTCAATATATATACTTTTTAAAAAACTGCTCTATACTATCCAAATAATCCAATCATTTCGATTTGTGATATGAGTAAATGATAAGTATGAACGTGTTATATAAGAAATTTCATTGTAGTCTATTAAATGCAACAATAGTTGCCTCTTTACGTTTTAAAGGTATTTAGCATAAGTATAACTTACAATCACGACAAAACGGCCAAAATGTAACGCATTGCGCTGATAATAAGCAAAGTCGCGACGCTTGCAACTGGAATCGATGCCTTACCACAAATATTTATCTCACTCTCCTGTAACAAACAAAATTGTCATTTCAACCAATCAAAAACCTCTCTCACCTCTGGGTGGTAATTAATACACTTCGGTGGACGTCTTCTATATAAACTATCCTTAGGTTTATGCAAACAGCCTCCATTCCCTGTATCATATATCAGTTCATGTGGAGTAATACTAAATTGTTTACTCCCACAAGGACACATAGTGTCCACAACCAACAAAATCAAATTACTGTGCGGAATTTTCTGAACACTAAATGGTCTAAAACACAAAAACAGTTAAAAGATTAAACAAAAGCAATCCTTACCTTTCGCAAGCTGTTACGTGACAATTCGTTAATTTGCCCTTTAAAGGGTCACTTTGCCCACTCACATTCAACTTGTCTGGTTGGAGGACATATAAGTCGACTTTGCGGTCGCAAGGTCTGACCCCAAATTGGCTCATATCGACCCCTTCCATGGGGTCGGATTCATAAGGAGGGATAAAGGAAGGAGTATTTGTGTAAGGGGGTGGAAGTATGGGGTCTTGTTCCCCGATCACGTCTTCACCTGTCGGGAATTGATCAAAGTTGGGGTCATACTCAGGGTAGATTTCTACAAAAGGGTAGTTTACTTGTCTTACGTGATAGCGTGATAATACCCACCATCGTCTTGGGCGTAAGCAATCGCAGTCCCATAAACTGCTTCAATTTTCGCAAACAATAAGAACAAAAACTTGAAAAATGATTTGATTGGGTCAAAAGGCTGGACTTGATACCCATCACCACTGTAGTGGCTTTTACTATTAGAACAAGCTCCTTGGTAGTCATACACAGTTATTTTCTTGTATATCTTATCCTGGACCAAGGAATCCATTATAGTTCCATCAATTTGGCCGAAAAACTGCCCCGTGTGTTCCGACCTTTCCGAAATGATCACAAAACCGTTATTATCAAGCACGTAGCAATCGAGTTTTTCACTTGCACACGTTTTGTGACATACTGTGGTGCCGGTGCACTGGAAATTTCCCGTTAAAATCACTCCAAAATCAAAATTTTTGTACCTTCGAGGTGATGTTCAAGAAATGAGAGGCCAAAGTTGTGTGTTGGTATTGTATACCAACAACAGCAGCAGGGGCCCGGTGGCCATTATGTTCAACAAAAACAGCATGAGTTGCGGTAATTAGGGGATTCTCCTGGAAGTTACCGTCGAAAGGTACCGAAAATACGAAACTTTCGGGCTCAATTGAGTGCTGGTCGACGGCACGCTTGTACCACGTTTCGTCCATGGCTTTCACATTTGTCTCGCTAAAATGGCTAAAAGGGGGCATAACCGGGAAAAATAACATGTGAGACTCACGGTTGTTGGGGCTTTTCGCCTGGTGTGACATGATCGGTCCATCTAAGCAGTCCGCTTCGTGTCGCAACGAAAGTTAATGTTTTTCCAAAGATTTGGTGCCCCTCACTGAAAATACAAATAATATTAGTGTGTGAACGCGAGCTGGCGTTTAGGGAAGCCTAAATTAACCCTGAAAAGTACCTAAATGAAGTAAGGAGACTAAACTCGTGCAGTGTCCCAGTGTACCTAAAATTGTGTTCATTTTTTCCACTTGAATACTAGAACTTACCCTCCTGTCAGCTTTGAAATTGTTAGATCGAAAAGTGGAAAAAATTGAAGTTACGAATTATGAAAATTGTGTGAAACTGTAACTAGTACTAGTAATAATTTGAAACATTCATTATTGAGTGGCCAAGTGATGATTAAAAGTGTGCCAACTGTTTAATGAATGCTTCTAATTGTTTTAGACTTATCAAAGAACAACACTAGGATCTTCTTGATGACTTTACCTTTGCAACTGTACCAAAAGTGTGCCAATAGGGCTAATGTGCAGAGAAAATTAGTAAATTAACTCGTTAAAACTAATTAGTGCATTTATTATATCATTAGTGTTGAAAAACATGCATAATATTTACGGGACACTTACTGATCATCCTCCGTTCGTGTATGGTGTCGTTCTAGTGATTCAGTCACCATAGCATCTAGTACTAGTGACTGGAGCAAATTTTTATCGCCTGAAACAACTCGAGTCAAATAGAACCGACTTGAGACGAGTCTAGTTACAAAAATAGGCGTCTTTGTCCTTTTTGGTAGTTTGGTGGTGATGCTCCCTTTGTGAGGGTGAGCGCGGGCGTAAAGACATCCATTTCCATCCCGGGCGTCTACTCCGGGATAAAAAATGCAAGACTCTTTCTTCCGCCGTTCGGAACCATTGTTCCCCTGAGGTACCACTCGTGTATTCACAGTAGACCCTTAAAAACATTTTTAACACCTAAATTCCCCTTATCACGATTATTACCAGTCAGGATGAACTTTCCAGTTGTTGCCTTTGAAATAATCAGTCACTGGGAACACAAAATTTACCAATTTCAAACCTTGAGCTGTAATAACTTACCGTTTCGTTGGCTATGTTTGATTTCTTGCTCGGCAAGTAGCTCATACATGCCATACCGTTCCGGGATTGCTAGTCCCAGAGAAAATGGGGTACCCTCAATTGGGGTATAGAAATATTTGTGTCTTCGAGTTGTCACACGACGCTGATGGAAATTTATTTAGTTCATAACTACGTTCAATTTTTCTACTTACCACATTATCGTAGTGGATTTTGACCCCTAATTCTGTCTCCCCTTCTTTTTGTTGGATCATGTCGTACCTTAACTGCAAAAAAATTTAATTTTTGACTGCAAAACTCGACTCTACTTACATCGAGGAGAACAGAATGGTTCTCTCGAGGCCCGTTTTCGTTTTCAACCAACTCGACTTCAGTCAAATCGACTGAAATATACTGCGGTTCGAGTGTTTCATCGTATAGTTCGTTATTTTGCTAGAAAATTGTTTGGATTATTTGGGTTTGAGTTAAATTCAAGTTACCAAAGGCCTCAAGTCGGGATGGTATAACACGTGACCGTTATTATTGATAATGAAAGAGTAGCCATTAACACCGAGCTGGAAACACAGATTTAGTACGTGGTACGATTTTTGGATAAAATACCTTATATGGCGGCACGAGTTTTTTAATTTGGTCAATCGACACATCTGTCCCAACCACACCTAGCAAATTAGCCACTCGGACCTGAAACAAAGTCTTAACGAATTTGGTACTTGGTAAAAATTTTGGGTACCGTGTGGTTGCGTCGATCGAAGACTGGGGTGGTGACCGTGGTTATTAGTTGTCCAACTTTGTCATTTAGGAAGCTATCGGCCTGTGAAAAGTTTGTAAATTGTGTTTTTTGATAATTGGGGACTTACTCGACCACCCACGTATGCGGGGGTCCACTGGATGGGGTGATCTGTCTGGTACATGACCATAGGTCTGGCTAGGACTTCGATATAATGGAGGACTTTTTGGTTAATTTCGTCGAAATTTTCTATTCTCGTGTAGTACCCTAAAAGTGGGTTTTAGCACAGTTGGTGGAGTTTCACGTTGTTACCTTTGTTTGCACAAGCCATCCAACGCATTTCATGGGCACTGCTCGAGTCTTTCCCGACGAGGTACGTGAAAATTCTGACTGGATAATGCGGGAAATTATACATTTTGAAAATTTCTTTGTAACTAGAGGGTGGCCCATCAGTGATAAGCATGATAGCTTGATTGCATTGACACCCTTGTCCCGTCCTGTTATACTACAAGAAAAAAAAAATGATTCAAGCCTTTTGATTTGATGTCTGTTACTTTATGTAAGATTTCGAATCCTGTAACAAGTGCCGCCGTAAAATTGGCAATATTCTCCGATTTAAACGTCGAGAGAGACTCTTTCAACCAGCGAACATTCTCGTTGTTGGCCTTAAACCAATTTATTAAATTCCGCAAATCGACTCATGTCACGGTCTTACTTGTACAAGCATGTCTTTGAAACAGGGAACGGTTTCTTCAGTGATATCCGAAAACTTAAAAACGTTTACAAAATCGTTGTCTCCTAATGTATTTAAAATAGATTCGGTTGTTGCACGGGCGAGGTTAGATTTATGACCACTCATTGAGCCCGAGTTGTCAATAAGGATTACGATATCCTTCGGGGATGTTGCTGCAGAGACGTACCACGCCGAGGAGCGAAAATCGTAAACGTTGCGAGAACTTCTGGGACGCTGCCAGACAGTTGACATGTCCACAGGGGGCCACGCAATACCTGTTGAATGCATTTTTATTTTTAAGGCCCGATAACAAGGATCTGGTTACCTGGATATCTCCTTAGAAATCCCGTGCCACTCCCGAAAAACTGCCAGGAGAGCGATGGATCATCCTCGTAGTTGTGTATGAAAAGGGGGTCTAAATGTTCGGACCATTGAATCGCGCTTATAACTTCGGGATCTGTGAGGAAACAATATTTAACGATTTTTGGAGATTAGGGATTATCTTACCGTATTCTTCAACATTTGGTGGGATTAGAACAGTACTAAGACTAGTATTAACTGGTAAATGGTCGAAATGAGGATTTGGCGTAAGCATCATTTCTCTTGTACCCTCAACTGGTCGTCCATCAGGACCAAACGAATTCAGTCTTTTAGCATTGTAATAACGAAAGGGTTGTCCGTTATCTGTTTGTGGCGTTAGTGCAGCTTGTTCAGCTGATTCGGTTATCCTCTGGGAAAAAGTAATATTTAGCGAATTAAAGGGAGCGGAGCGTCCTTACCCGAACGGCTTCAATTTTGAAACTCATCATATTCTGGACTTCTTTCGCCATGTCTCTTATCAAGAGTAAACCGTCTTTTCGTGCAACTTTGATATTTTCCTCGTGGTATTTCTGGAATAAATTAGTTTGTAAGCAAGCAAAGTTAGAGCAATTGATTTTGATGGTCAACTCTGCGCAGTATATAAAATCCTCACAAGCTCCAGCTTCGAATAATAAAACAACTGAGACCTGCACCAACTTTGGGAAGCTTCAAACGGTGGTTTACCGACATATTTCGGGATTATTCACTAACACAAAGACTTATTTACCTCGGGGAGAGCTCTTGTGATCTTATAGATTACCCTATTTGTACACATAAAAGCGGTTTCGACCATTTACAAATTTATTCAAGCCTGAAATTTCACAAAAACTTTTCTTTTTTTTTTCAAGATTTAGCCAAGAGACAAAGCTAAAAATGACAAAAACATTGGATAATGGCGAACGCCGACGTCGAGATTGGAAATTCAATTAAATTCAGGGAGGGTTAATTTCACGATATTCATTGTAAGCTCATAACCGAGAATTTCGATGCGTATACCTTCCAGGACCAATTACTGTCATTTCAATCGAATTTTCTTTTACTCGGCTACTTCCACCAGACTTCAGCACGCCCGACCCTCAAATCACACTCGACCACTCTTTATACACAATCCAAATTTCATTACCCTCACCATACTTTCAACAAAATAAGAAAAAAAAAATTAGTATTTTCGCGCATCTAAAAATAAATGTTTATACATACATAATGGACGCAATCAGGGATTAATGTATAGATTTTTAGAGCTTTTAACTTTTTGCATAGCAAGGGTTTTTATTTTATTTTATTTTTTTAATTCAAAATGCAGAGTAATTAGTTTGAAAAAAACAGTTATTGAAACTAAAGGAATAAATATTTGAAACAGAATGGGTGGTTAAAAGTACTTACCCTTTGTAATTCTTTCAGTCTTGTGGACATTTTTCCGTACTCCCATAAATCAACTCCGAATTTGAGCGCCCAGTTCCGTACTCTATAAAAAAGCAAAAATGAGAATTGTATTTAGATAAAAGGGGATTAAATGCGGCGCCGCGATTGGTATTTGTTGAAATTGAAACACATTAGGAGTGCGATATCGATTTTGGCTGTAAAATTATGAAGGTATAAGCATTATGAAAATTGTAGATTACGGCATTTCTCAATCTAAAAGGCAAGAATAGTCCCCTCTAGCCTGGCAAGAACGATAGTAGGGGTAGATCAATACACCCTCTACCTCTGGCATAACATACCCTTTCCTGTCTTATGCTCTGACCCTTGCTGTCCTACGGGAATCAGTTCTTAGACCCTCAACATGACAATATTTTTTGAAAAGGTATGAAATTTCATTAAGGGCGGGAGGAGCGCCAGACGACGGGGATCTAATTGTGTCAATGGTTTTTTCACTCGAGATTTCTCTTCACCTTAAATCAACAAAGTATAAAGAGCCTGTTTGCTCCCTAATGAATAAATTTCCCATAGTCTCTGCAAATTTATGGTTACAGCGAATGCCGCGCAAAATAGGGAAAAAAAATTATAACTTGCTTACACATAAAAATTAATAAGCTTGCCCATGCTACCTCGGAATTACGTGGATTTTACGCAACTATCGAAAAATTCCAAACTTTAGTGACAGATGTTACATCCTGAACCACTTGTGGGCCACAATTGCTTCAATTTCGACAAAAGTGCCATTGAGAGGAATCTATAAATGATAAAAGTGTTTCCTCTCAAATCTTAAAAATATTTTGCCATTGTAAACGTGATTAAATCAATAACTGGCGCGTGCTATACTTTAATTGTTTTCTCATCGGAAATTTTGAAAAATTGGGAAATCACGACCCAATCAATGGAAATGGCGTGACATTAATAAACACCTTTGTGTATTTTATTGGAGCATTAAGCTTTTATTTCCCTTTATTATTATTATCACTACTTTAGTTGATTTTGAGCCGGCGATAATAAAAATTAAATTGTGGTGTATCAGTCAAAAAACAAATACTCCCTGGGGTTCATTTTAAAAAGAAAGTGCTGGAAATGGGAAAATATTGCTTTTCCATGTCAGACTGAAACTCATTATTAAGCCACAGCAATATTCGCGATCCTAAGGTGACTTACTGAGCCACAAACCACTGCAACTTGCATTATTAGTCTCACATAGTTGCTCGATGTTGCAACAATGTATCGATTTTTTCGTTTTCGAAAAGAAAATTGAATGAAAACGCACTCGCTAGAGAGAATAAAGGGGATTTATAAGAAAACAGTAAATGGGGTGAAAGTGAATAGAGAGGAAAGTGAAAGATTTTGGACAGTAAAAGGATTGAGACTGGGATGCTTCTTAGTTCAAGCTTAATTTCATTAGATTTAGCACATTTAGCAAATAAATTAAGGCGACTTGATTAACTTTGTGGGTAATGTAATATCGAGACCTGGTGACCAAACACCCGAATGTAATTTTAAATCAAGCCAAATTCCATCACGAGTTATGAATCTTTTCTAATAAAATGTTTCTTATTTCAAAGTGTTGAAGAATGTTGAACTCTCCGCGCACATTTTATTAAATCTCTCTTTGTACGAAAAGTGGAGATTTTCGGTTAAACCGGAAAAAGGTAAGCGGTTACACTGTTTAATTAATTTCAGGTTTTAAGACACGTCAAATAGCAAGCCTTTCCACTGAAATCAATACAAGACTCAAATGGAAAATTGATGGAAACGTTTACCAAAAATAGGTTTTACTGATAAAACGGCTTATCCTCTCGAGGAGATATTTTATTTTGAAATACCTTAATCTGTCACCGCACTGATACAGCCGTTTTTACAACATGTGACTCCTGGCTTTAACATAATTAAATCCCTATTTGTGTAAACACTATGTAACTATTTATGTATGAATATTATAATCGCATTAAATGGAATTAAATTGGGCCAAATAGTATTCCAATAAATTTTCCATTTCTTTGCGAAACTTGACTTTTTGCTGAAAGAGACGCAAAATAATAGGGAGATAAGGGAGAATGGCGCACGAGTTGCGGTTAAATTCGCGAATAAAACAAATAATTTAATTTTCACTTAGTATTGTGTGGCTGTTGTGTAATTATTAGGCCTAGTATACGGGGTGTGCTAGTTTCCCTCATGTGTTAGTTTGGAGAGATTTGCATTACAAGTAAAAACTTGACAAATTGTACGCATTATGTGAGTATAAAAATGGAATAAATTTGTATGTAAATCGTTGCTCAACCCCAATATCTTTGCCGACAGTACAACAATAAAAAAACAAAATTAAATTTTTCACATTTACGGAACTCGTGTAAAATAATATCGACGTCAGTTTGAATTTTTAGGCCGGCACAAATTTATGTTTAAGTGAGCATTTTGGAAAATGCTTGTAATTAACAAAAGCACACTTTTCCAACTATTATTAATAGTAATGGCGGCTACATTAAAAGTTTAATGGCAGAGATGTACAAGGTGATTAGAGGCAAATAGCCGCCATTAAACATAGCTAAGAACAATTGAGTGTCGGTTGTAAAAAAGGGAAAAGAGGCAATATTTGCTATTTTCGTTTCTTGACATTTCGAGTCTTAAATGCATTTGGTGCGTGTCCAAAATTAATGTAATTCGGCCCCACGTCACCTATTCAATGTGCAAACGTTACGCCAGAAATTACCGATTATCTGCTATAAAATACAAATCTGCATTGTTTTATGACAAATGTGTTCAATAACAAACTTCTTCAAACAAACGAAACTTCATACAAAAGCTTAATTCGGTCTGTGCAGACAAGGATTTATTTTTAATGAAATTTGCAAGGATTTTGGGGCAAAATCGTTAGAAAAGTATAACAGTTTTTCCCGGTGATTTTGTTTTTAGAATCCCATTAAATGTCAGAGAACACAAAATCAATAAGTATCTTCTAAAATATGCAAATAAAAAGAATGGCACCGAACATAAAAGGGTTCTAAGACTTAATAACAAGCAAATAAAGTGTTGCGAGTGTGATAAAATCGTCAAAAAATGTAAATAGTTGTTGATTTTTCACTGAACGAAATCGTGGTATTTACTTGTCAAATATCAGTTTTATTAGGTTATGGGGGTAAAATATAGTTACTAAGCTTGTCACGTTTAGGAGATGAGTGTGCCACCCGGAAGTTTTCCACGTGATTCCGATTTTCACTTGTTTAATGAAGTTGTTTTGTTAGTGAAATAAAAAATAGTAAAGCGTCGTTTTCGTCGGGGGGTTGATCGAGCGAAGGGCCACAAAGCTCGGCAAAGCGGGGGAAAAATTCGAGCTCCGTGGCTTTAATTGCGTATTTTGAGCAGGTTATTACGTCAGAGGGTTAGAAGATTCGTCTCTTACTCGTTATGGGGGATGTCTTCACCCTGATCCATGAAAACGGGACAAATTCGCACCAGGAAAACCACCACAACGTAAATTAGTTTTTTGAAGGTCCTACGTTGCACACACACCATGTTCACAACGAATTTACACAACTTCCGGTCAATCTGCGAGGGTTAAGCGGTCTTCAAGGGGCATCTTGATCAGTCTCGGTTTTTTTCATCGCTTTCCTTCGCCTTTTCCGATCGAACACTCACTAATTTCGCTTAGTTTTCACATATTAATTTCATTTCAACCGTGAGCAAGGGTGAATTGTACCGGTGGCGTTTAGGCTGTAGTACACACCCCGAGTCGGCCTAATCTATTTGGGGGTTGCATTCTTGCGCCGACGCCGCCCTCACTACATTACGGAAAACTCCAATCGCACCGGAGCGAGACGACGATACCCCGACACTTTTCCAGGATGCGTATTTACACCAACACACCACCAATTGCCAACTTCACCCCGCAAACTTCCCATTCTCGTCCTGCCAACCGAAATGAAAATTGCGTTTCAGGTAAATTAATTAATTAATTGTGTTTTCCATGCGATAATCGGATGGACAAATGTGCTTTCCACACTGATGAGATTTGCTGAAAAATCCGGAAAATATTTCAGCTACTTAGTGTCGCATTATGTTTCAGTGGCGCAATAAATTAAAACCTGCATTTATTAATACCAAATTTTCTTTGCTGTTGTCACTTATCACATTCATTCATTCAAAAATCTGTGATTTTTGTTTGTTGAATGAAGCATTTTTAGATAAAAATCTATATTGTACTATTTGTCCTTGTTATTTAAAATTGTTGCCAATGTAGAACTGTGTAAATTTTTCTCTTTGCAGATTACAGCTTGCTTTTTACCACTTTCAAACTCTTTTATTATTGATATTTTTTCTTTGATAGAAAATTATTTTCTTTTCGAGGACGACATATTGATACAGAAAGACGAAGTGTTCTCTGCTTGAAACGTTCAAGACTGAGAAAGTAAGAAAAATAAGACCATTAACACGCAAAAACAACATTTCCAAAGAAATTCTAGTACACAATTCGTAATAGAGACTGGCAGGATTTTTATTTCTACTAGGAACTCTCGTTATAACCGATCTGTTTTCGGAAATTTCTCAAAATTTCTCGCTTTTACCAATCTTAGACAAAATAAAAGTTTTGCTATATCCACCTCGATTCCAGAAAAATACTCGCTATAGAGGAAGAATTTTACATAGAGTAGTATACAAAACGGCAAAAAACCAGACAATTTACTCGTTATAACCAGAACTCGTTATAGAGGAGTTCCACTGTATGTATTTACGTACCTAATTTCTATTTATACCTAAATCTATATATACGGTAAATAAAAAGTATGGAACCAAGCGTTTTTTTCGCAAACTAACCACTTTACGAAAAAAATAATTAGTGTAGCGTAAAGTACAATTAAAATGGACCGTTTATCAAAAATAAAATTTTTCGAAAATCCTTTTAGTTTTCGAGTTTTGCAAAAAAAAATTGTAATGGCAACCTACTGTTACAAATTTTTTTAATTAAAAACTATGATCTAAAAATAAATTTTAATTATATAAAAAAATTAACCAGTAGGTTTTTTTAATAAATTTTTAAAATTGCGTTTCGAGCTCATCACAAAGATTTTCCGAACGAAAAAACCGCTTGGTTCCGTACTTGCTATTCACCTTTCTGACTCCTAGTAGAAAATAATGTAAAATGTTTAATACGTAACTAAAAAAAATTATACAGTATGTCCCGATTAAGTTTACAAGAAGAAAAAAAAATTTGGTTTTGGTTTACGAGTATATCAAAACTGCAAATGAAAAACCTTTTTTGCTTTATTTGAAACGAGCAAATCTGTAATTAAAACTTTATTATTTTAATTAAGTAGGAAGAAAAGTTAATTTTTCTCTTAACTTTGGACTTATAATTTTTCTCTGCTGTTTGAATCTCCTCACATTGGCGGTTTTATTTTTTTGACAGCGATGTCACTTTGACAATTAATTAACTGAATAATGATGGTTGTTATTAACTTTGTGTTTTTTTGAGTTGCCGTTTATTAAAATTATGTTTTTCACAAACATTTTTTTTATTTAATGACGTCGTTGTCAAAAAAGTAAAATCGTCAATGTGATGGGATTTGTTCTTTCTACTGAGCCAGAATAATGAAGTTTTAATTACAGATTTGCTAGTTTTAGGTAAAGTAAAAAATGTTTTCCTTTGCAATTTCGGCGTAAAATCAAAGATAAAAAAATTTTTCCTCTTGTAAATTCATTCCGGGGACATAGGGCTTGACATTCTGCTTATCTTATTTACGACAAACTGCTAAATTATCTAATCAAAACCGAGATTTTCGATCATCCGGATTCACACTTCGCACCCCTGGAACCTGGAACACATCCTGATATTATAATGAGTCCTGCAGGATGTCGGCGTTTCCACCTGCGACGAAATTAGATAGCACACTGGAAAAGTGAGTGAAAAATACGTGAATTTTGGGACAGCCTATATAGCACGCTAAAGGACAAGACAAATAGAAATACAATTCATTACTACTCCAAATTAATAGCACGCCATATTATAATTTAGTTAGCGATACATTTTATATATTACACCGATATAAATTTTTATTTTAACATGCATCAAAGTTTCAGCATTGCGTGTCTTTTCTCCCATTAGTTGACGAAAATTTAGACCAACTTTTTAATCACAGCTAATTAGTAGCAAAATATTTTTTTTCTGTGAACTTGAAGCAAGGTCTAAATAAAAATATTCGGTTTTTATTGATTTAGTTCTTGCGTTTATTAAGTCTGAATTAAAATTTATGTTTACGGTTATTAATAGAATGTGGTCAGTTTCGGTTTTGGGTCCTTTGAGGGCGCGTATGTTTGTAATAAGTGTAGTTTTCTGGGAAATCGTGTTTTTCCGGGCGCTTGATTTATTGGGGGTTTATCGGCGAGATTTCGTAATTAAGCGTAAACTATTATAGTTAATTTATGTATAAATATTGAATGGGTTTAATTAAAGTGGGCAAGGGGTGATTAATGTGGAAAGCGGCTCCCAGCGACTTTTCCATTTGGTCATAATTTGGTCGTAACTCGTTGAAAAAAGCGGTTTATTTATGTCCCCGAGTCTCAACATTTCATTGCAATAATCCAATTTTATCGGAAAAGTCGAGTCAAGTACTTTGTACATAGCTGTACATAATGTAGAATTGACGTAAAACGTTTATAAATTACTCCCGAGGCCGAAAAAATCACTCGGGGGGGATAAACGGCTGACATCGAGCAGATTTGGGCAATTAACACGTCCGTATTCCCGATTTTTCTTCGGATTGTTATGCAAACAGTTAATTAAAGGGTACGGTTTGAGGCATGTCGGTCCAATAGGAATCCATAAAACATGTCCGGAGGTGTATTGACAGACCGAAATTGAATTTGATTGCTTGTCTTTTTCGATAAAGTAATTGTTTAATTGGGTTAATAACCAACCGTTTCCTTCCATCAACAAGTTGGATGCGAGATAAATTATTTCAAAAATAAACCAAGAAAATTGATTAAATGGTCGAACTGAAAATTGCCAAAGCTTCGAAAAATTTACGAAACTCTTGTAACTTTTAACATTATAACCTAAAACTGTTACAAAGTAACAGCAGGTTCAAAAGTAGCAAAAAGCGGATATATATGTAGGACGCTTTGCAGAAGGCTGTACTCAGTTTGAGGTAAATCAATATCCAGCGCACGAGGACGCGAGTTGAGTTTGAGTTCCTCACTATTACTACGTTGCCCATCTACTCGTCTACGTTACGTTATAAACCTTTGCATTACTCAAAATAAAAAAAAGAAACTAATTAGCATTTGCCTAAACCCCAAAAGTCAATTTCCCAACGTAAACAACCTTCTTTGTATACTTATTGTAACCAATAGATTGAATAATTTAATTGAGGAATCGATGGAAATTTATTTAAACGTTACAGTCTTTGGGGCTTTTGTCTACTGGATGAATAATAGCAGCCCCATTATGGATCCTTGTAGTGGCCATACCTGAAATTAAGTGCAGAATAGCTTTTGTCATGAGGCAAAACTCGTTTCAAAGTACTAAATTACTCTGTCGCCAACAAGGATTCAGTTTTAATTTGCCCAAATTCAAAAATTGTCAAATTACCGAGCAAACTACTCTTTTTTTTTTCGTTTAGACAGTTGTTTGAATCAATTCGTGGGCCAAAGAAAAATAATTAAATAAACTTCGAAACTTCGATAAAAGTAAGAGTTATATCCATGAGACAACGTGTGCCAAATCTGATATTGTAACATATATCAAAGAATCGTTTAAGTGGAAATGGCTTGTGATTTTAATAAAAGTTTTAACCGAAATCACCGATCATTAGAAAGTAAAAAGGCAATCATCATTTGAGTAAGTTTATTTCGAATTTTGGCGCCATCTCTAGTGGGTGATAATTCTAGTTTTTAGCTTTATGGTTTTGTCAGGTAATAATTGGCTGACGTAACTTCCGACTCCTGTGGGGCTAAGGGATGAATAATGGCTCGACTATTGTCATAAAACATAAAGTTGCGCTTACCTCCTCTTTAATTGCGATTTGTTACACCGAATCCAACACCTGATTTTAAAATCGCAAACTTAGTTTCCAAGATTTCAGATATGAAAAATAACATCACGTGATCACTTAATTAGAATGTGCTTTAGTTTTATTGCGTGTTTTATAGCATTGTTTCTTTAACCTTTATAACGGCTACAATCAGAAGCGCAACTTGTTTACTTTTATTATCAGGCCCGTGTTTGTGGGATTCACAAAGGCGGCTTTCCCGAAGGGGGGCATTTTTAAGCCGTTTTCAAAAAAAAATATACATTATGTCCCCGGAATGAATTTACAAGAGGAAAAAAAATGTATCTTTGATTTTACGCCAAAACTGCAAAGGAAAACATTTTTTACTTAAAACTAGCAAATCTGTAATTAAAACTTTATTATTCTGGCTCAGTAGAAAGAACAAATCCCATCACATTGGCGGTTTTACTTTTTTGGCAACGATTTCATTAAATAACAAAAATGTTTGTGAAAAACATAATTTTAATAAACGGCAACTCAAAAAACACAAAGTTTAATAGCAACCATCATTATTCAGTTAATTAACTGTCAAAGTGAAAAAAAAAATAAAACCGCCAATCAGAGAAAAATTATAAGTCCAAAATTAAGAGGAAAATTAACTTTTCTTCCTACTTAATTAAAATAATAAAGTTTTAATTACAGATTTGCTCGTTTCAAATAACGCAAAAAATGTTTTTCATTAGCAGTTTTGACATAAACCAAAACCAATTTTTTTTTCTTCTTGTAAACTTAGTCGGGACATTCTGTATAATGTTTTTTAGTTACGTATTAAACATTTTACATTATTTTTTGCTAGGGGTCAGAAAGGTGAATAGCAAGTACGGAACCAAGCGGTTTTTTCGTTCGGAAAATCTTTGTGATGAGCTCGGAACGCAATTTTAAAAATTTATTAAAAAAACCTACTGGTAATTTTTTTTTTATTTAATTAGAACTTATTTTTAGATCATAGTCTTTTATTAAAAAAATATGTGTCACAGTAGGTTGCCATTACAATTTTTTTTGCAAAACTCGAAAACTAAAAGGATTTTTGAAAAATTTTATTTTTTATAAACGGTCCATTTTAATTGTACTTTACGCTACACTAATTATTTTTTTCGTAAAGTGGTTAGTTTGCGAAAAAAACCGCTTAGTACCATACCGTGTATATAGATTTAGGTATAAATAGAAATTAGGTACGTAAATACATACAGTGGAACTCCTCTATAACGAGTCCCGGTTATAACGAGTAAATTGTCGGGTTCCTTGCCGTTTTGTATACTACTCTATGTAAAATTTTCCCTCTATAGCGAGTATTTTTCTGGAATCGAGGTGGATATAGCAAAACTTTTATTTTGTCTTGGATCGGTAAAACCGAGAAATTTTGAGAAATTTCCGAAAACAGATCGGTTATAACGAGAGTTCCTAGAAGAAATAAAAATCCTGCCAGTCTCTATTACGAATTGTGTACTAGAATTTCTTTGGAAATGTTGTTTTTGCGTGTTAATGGTCTTATTTTTCTCACTTTCTCAGTCTTTCTGTATCAATGTGTCGTCCTCGAAAAGAAAATCATTTTCTATCAAAGAAAAAATATCAATAATAAAAGAGTTCGAAAGTGGTAAAAAGCAAGCTGTAATCTGCAAAGAGAAAAATTTACACAGTTCTACATTGGCAACAATTTTAAAGAACAAGGACAAATAGTGCAATATAGATTTTTATCTAAAAATGCTTCATTCAACAAACAAAAATTACAGATTTTAGAATGAATGAATGTGATAAGTGACAACAGCAAAGAAAATTTGCTAGGGGTGTCGACGCAAACGATTATCTCTCTCTTATTAATAAATGCAAGTTTTAATTCATTGCGCCACTGAAACATAATGCGACACTAGCTGAAATATTTTCCAGATTTTTCAGCAAATCTCATCAGTGTGGAAATCACATTTGTCCATCCGATTATCGCATGGAGAACACAGAGTGGTAAAAAGCAAGCTGTAATCTGCAAAGAGAAAAATTTACACAGTTCTACATTGGTAATAATTTTAAAGAACAAGGACAAATAGTACAATATAGATAGATAAAAATGCTTCATTCAACAAATAAAAATTACAGATTTTTTTGCTTAAAAATTGTTTTTCTTTATTATTCGTATTTAAATTAGTACATGTGTAAAAACTTTTATTATCCATGACTGTTTATAGCGAAAATCGGTTATAACCCCTTGAGTTGTCGTTATAGAGGGGTTCTACTGTATTAAAAAAACTTGTTTCAGTTTAGGGGCGGCAATTTAAAATTTTTACAAAGGTCTTAGGATACACCAACATTTAGCGAAAAAGAAATTTTGCTGTATTACTTTTAATGGCACATGGAGGAATTTGGGGATCGGAAGTAAAAATTCGTACGTCGCAGGAATTTAGGTGTGAAAGTAGCTTCTCTTTATTCAAAACAGTAGACGAGAAAATTGCTTCCGAAATATAAATCTGTCATTTGCCGTATTGTTCTCTTTTTTTGCGAGGTTTTTCGTTGGAGTTGACAGTCGCGGTTTCGAATGCGGAAATGGTTTGAACGCGTGGTCAAACCGAAGATCCGTTGCAGGTGGTTGAGTTTAGGGCAGTGGCGCCGCATCGGCTAACACCTCTGCACACGAAACAGGTACTTAAATCCAATCCGCATTCCACGTAGGTATGGTACTACCTTAATCCAATCCCCTCTATCTAAGAGAGTAGAGGCTGAATACCGCTATGCTATTCCGCACTTTTTACCTGTCAGTACCCACTCAGTAAAGGCAGTGAGCGAAAGCGGCGCGTCAAACAAAATGTTTGATTTGTAGACGATTTGGACTCGTGAGTGGCTTGTGTGTGGTGACCAAAAACCCAATTTGGGAGTTTTACCCGCGGTGCAACTGGGAGTTACGCTTGGTTGCTGCGACTTGAGGAACCAAAGCGGAAGAACTGCGCTTTGTACTGTGGAAGACACTTTTGATGGCACTTGCTACATGTAAGAACCAAATACGAGCATTCCGGCCAATTACCACATATACTTTACAGTTTTGATCACAAATTAGCGCAATTAATTTTATCAAAAATTTTATAGCCGGCTAACGGCGAACGGTAATTTACCCACAAACCAAAATTCTAAAATTTTGGTACCCAAGCCGGCGATAACAATTAAAACACTTAATGGCACCATATTTAACACTACGCAGTTCGGGGAATAGTTGTTTGTTTCAATGTTTTCATTCATTCATGATGCGTCCGAATTCGGCTCATTTACATTTGATTGTGGCTACTTGTACATTAGCTATGATAATATGGAATATGAGTTATCCATGTTAAACAGGGGTCATTAAAAATAAAACATGGAATAGTATGCAAAGCATTCGTGTATCTTCCTTTGTGCCATGCTTGCAGCATTTTAAAGAAGAGAAGCTATTACAAAATTATTATAGCAAGAATACTTCCTTTACCGTGATCTTGACCTTTAAATCTAACCGTAACTCGAAACAAATTTATGTAAAATAACATCCAGTGATGGTTTTGGTGAAGTGTCATTCACTTTCAAACTTGGGTGAAGATTCCATGAGAATTACTTTCGAAAAAACTTTGACCTCTATTTGGGAACAGAATGTATGGATTTTTCAATGGCTGCGTGCAGTACAGTTAATGTTAATTAAAATACATTCATAATTGAATCACATTTACGCTGCATAATATTTAGAACAAAACGTTTTTCCGGCCCAGAATTGTGTCAAATCTGAAAAAAATTGATGCCCGCCTTGCAAAACGAAGATAACTCCGATATGCAAAATGGAAAGTATTGTCTTGTAATTATAGAACAATGACGACTTTCGTAATAATAATTATTCTGGTTTTGATCGTGCGTGAGGCCTTTAATTTTAATTTGCACCTTATCATTTCCTCCAACTCGTTTACTAAATAAAATATGCTCCTAATTTGTCATCTAAAATTCGGAATTTGCATGAAAGTACACACGACAAAACTGACCTGGATCTGGTAGAAATTTTATGGGCACCGGATTCAATCTTATCGATGATATTGAATGGGTTTATTATACATACAGGTGGATTGAAAGTTTCACTTTCGTCAAAAACTACTCCTGTTAATCAAGTGCTAATTTTTGAAAAAACCCACTGTTTAATGTAATTTGACAAACAAAAGGAGAACCATCTGTTTGTCTTTACGTCAACAACCTCGGAAACATTAGAACCGTTAAAATCAATGTTGCGACAAATTAATAAACGCCAATGGTGGAAAAACTTATTTATTTCCAACATTAACGAAACAATACTAATCAGTGGACGTTTATTTATTTAAATTTTTTTGCACAATTAAAAAACCTTGAACTTGTGAAAGTATGTAGTGTTAAACTCATTTAACCACTTTTGGCGTTTAGCAAATCCGAGTTTGCTTTTTGTTTAAACTTTCGAAATTTTTGTGAGGTAAAATAGGCCTTGCAAAAGAAATAAATCGAATTTCTCAACTTTCGAGACAATTAAGTTGAATATAAAGGGCGTGTCGCTTGTAATTTCTCAGCCGTTTTAATAAAAAGCAAACTGGAACATGAGTGAAGTCGATAAGAAAGATGCTTTAATTTGGGCCATAAGATGCTTCCAAATACTCTCACTAAAGGTGTGTTTGCCTAAGGTAACAAATGAAAGTTCCCAAAATACATAAGAACATGTGACCCACATTAATCAATCTAATAATTTTTTATCGCCAACATAAATATCAATTTCACTTTTGGGAAAAAACAAACTTGGACGTAATACTTTCAGTGGCTAGATGAAAATTAGTTTTAAACTATGTTACACCAATCCAATAACACTGAAACCCGTGTCGTTCTCGAACGAGAAATCAAATTCGTGAATTAGTCTACATATGAATTGGTAAACACGTGTGTTATTGTAATTATCGCAATTATCGCATTCTTTCTCTGTAGATTTGATAAGAATTTTGTTTAGTCTTGCCGCCAGTGGTGGCCATTAATTTGTCGGAGATAATTTCTCTTCCCATTATTGACCTCGATTTTGGATCAATGGAGGTTCAGATTGCATCGATGAAGGGCCTTTCTCTTGTGTTTTCCGTTCCGGCGACTTGTCTCGCCGTTAATTAGTTCGAAAGTTTCGGAAAATTTTGACAAATGCGGCGGTTTTTTGAAAATTTCAGTTAAGCTGGGAGACAATTCAACGAGAATGACCGCATATTTTCCCGTTAAATAGTTGTTAACGTCTGCAATTGGTAAACGAGGCTAGTTATACATTGCCTTCGACTTCTTTATACGGTGTGTTATACACATCACTTTCTACTCGAAGGCTATACAGGGACCTGTTTCAGATCAGAATGCCATCAGCTGGGTAGAAATTTTTGTCATAAATTTACTATTTCTCTGATGTAACTAAAACGCTAATTCTTTCACACGGTTGCCTCACTTTCTGAGAATTTTCAAATAATGAAACTGCAATTACTTACTTGCACCTCTCTTTCGGTTAATTGTTACGAAACAAGGATAATTGTAGAAATTGCTGATGGAAAATGCACAATAACGTTGCTCTATTTAGCAGAATTATAAACCGACCAACAAAACATAGATTAAAGGAAATTCATAAATAATTTCTTGCATCACTGATTGCATGACATGTGTATTAAAACTTAACATACTTTGCTAATTGAAACCATGCCCACAGGTTTAATCCAGAATTTTACATTTCATCGGACACAAATTCAAAGAATTTCTAATTAGTAATCCCTGCTTTTATTCGGTAAATTCGCGAATTTTTCAACCCAGATTCGTTATGCTATGTTGACAATGAAATTAATTATGCCACTAATTGAGGTGTTGAGAATATTTAACTTTGCTCTTTAAGTTTAAGTAGGATTATGGTAATTAGTGACTGCTACAATATAATAATAGTAATAGAAATACTCCGAAATGTCAAAGATAACATTTTCTGCACATCTCCGGTAATTAGAATTCACATAGCAATTAATTCGAATTTAAAAAAGTGCATAACACGAAACGTTTGAGAAAACAAGTGACTCGATTTTTCCCATCATTCGGAAAATTCACACAGGGAACAATAGAACAAAAATAAAAGTAAAATTTCTAGTTTAACATCAAGTTTTGACGAACAATTGTTCCATACAACCAGTGAAAGTTGATTTATTTACTTAACATTACAATGATTCGTTCAAAAACACCGTTTTATTACTATCAAGGGCCCCGATTGATTTTTGTTTGCTTTCTCCTTTGGAACATATGTCTAAGGGTCAGCCCTGAGTGTTAGATTTTTTGCGAATTCTAATTGTAACCTTGCTGTCTATGACATTGATCCAAAAAAATTCTAAGGTTACAACAATAAATAAATTGTCACGATCGATTTTTGCGTTTTTTGCTCCTCTCGCTACATTTAGGAGAAATCCAACTTCATATTCGTCACACTACAATGCAGCCAACTAACAAAGTGAAGAGATCATCATTACAAAGGCGTATTGTTAGTTGTTGCCCAATTTGGGTCAGCAAAATTTTTGAAAGATCGCTAAACTTTTACAAAAATTAAATACTGTAATTATGGAATTTCCGGTATGACACGAAATGTCAATACCTCGCTTACATAACTCGAAAGTAATAATTTGAAGAAATTACACACTGGGTGATAGTATTCTTCCTCACTGAAGTAATTAATTTACAAAAATAAGCTAAAGCACACACTTTAAACTGCATAATTTAAGATATTGCTTGAATTTGCATTATTGAAACGTTCCGCTTGAGAATTCGTACTATTACCACTATATTGTATAGAAACCGATAAAATATGTTACATGAAAAATATTTCCGTAGTTTCATATGAGATTTCAGATAAGTTTTTTCTTATTCTTCTAGCACGACAATAGCTTATGTGTTATAAACAAAATTTAAATAACAAGGTCACTGAAAACAACTTCATAAATATTTAGTCAAAAATTCGGTTTCGGTGGGGAAAAAATATTTGCATTCACACTTATCTATTTTGCATGGCTAACCGGGATATGTAACAATTAAAGCTAATAAATGTTGTTTATATGAATTTTGATTCAGAATTTCACATACTGAAGAAGGCATGCCTCGAGCAGAGAAATTATAAGTAAACTTGTAAAAGCGTAAATGCTTATGAAACGATTAAAGAATAAATAAACAGGATAGAAAGTACAAATTATACTAATTAAAAACTGACTTTGGTAAAAAAGTCAAAAATCTGCTTATTAGGAAGCTGTCCATTGATGAATTCCTTACATAAGCTTTTTATACAGTTATGTAAGCTTATCGTTTCCATTTTTGTAGAATATGTCGGCATTATTGTGGAATTATGGGAAATATCGGTAGCCAAACTGGCCAAATCACCCAAAGGCCACTACCTGAAGAACAACAATGGGCACATTCATTCCCAAGGTCACAACCTCGCCTCCACCAACATAAAGTCCTACCGGAGCGAGACGCCCGCCAAAAATTACGCCATACCAACAATGGGGAAATCCTCCAATCGGGAGGGACGCTCAGTGGGAGACACCACCAAAACCGCTTATCCTTGCGAGAGGTAATTCAAATGAACCACAAAAGCCTTGTTTTGAACAATTTTATAGAGTGACAAGCATTCGAACGAAGTTTCAACCTTGGACAAACCTAGGACGTATCTCTCAAACCAACGGGACCCTTTACACAAATCAGGGGCTAGGTATACCCATGCTGTGGAGTATAAACACTTCAGTCATAATGCCTATAGGGAAAATGTATGTTTTTTAGTTGTGTTTATGTTTATTTTGAAACAAAGTGACTTGTAGATGAAAAAGTTTGGGTCTGAGCCCGATTTAAGGCACTCGAAAGGGATGGAGACTCAAGATAGGCGCGGGAAGAAGAAGTATAAGGCGCCTCCCCCTCCCGTGGAGGTGGTATTTTAGTAGTGTTTGTGTTGGTTTTGATTGGGTGTTTCAGATGAACAAGTCGCTGGATTGGGATGATTCTAGTGGCGACAATGGCCCCATTCGTCGTGCTCGTCTTTTCAAAACCCGGGCCGAAACGCGAAAAAATTACTCTAGTCCTGTACATAATCATAAATCGTTAGAAAAACACGAGGAATTAGTTGAAATTAGAGACCGCGACCGAAGTGCGGGTTTACGTACAAATCGATTGTCGCTTCCTGAAATGATTACTCCAAACTTCCATCAGGAACTGAAAGAGGTGACTAAACGTTTAAGACACACCCGCGCCTCAACAGACAACACGATCGCAGAAATCAATAACCGGAATAAAGAAAAATTGAAAACACTCGATCACAATATACATAAGAAAGACAACATTAGGCAAAGACTGAAGCAGATGGAGACTGTGGAGGAGAAACGAGGGGACGGTTCGGGGAAAGAGTCTTCCTCCCCTGACCAGTCATCCCCAATCATCCGGAAAAAAGAACAACCCAAAACTTTCTACTTCGGAATGGATGAGACAATGCAAAACGAAATCGTCGACCATTTTGCATCAAATCTCCATTCCATGACACACATCCCGAAAATTGCAAACTCATCCGAATCGGATATTTCGAGTGAAATCGAAGTTGATGAAAACACAGGTGTTAGAAACGGCATTGATTTGCAATTGAGACCGATTTTGCCGAAGAAACAGTTAGAAATCCCGAGGTTTTCACCCGCTGCTGCGTGGAGACTCCTCTCTGTTGACACTAACCCGACTGCTAGTACTATAGCAAGTGACGAAGTCCCGGTTTTTATTGAAGACAGGATTGAGAAATATTCACGACCACCACCACCGACCATGCAGATCGGGCAAAGGTCAAACAATGACAAATCCGGGGATTCCGGTATTTCCGGCGACGCGGGTCCTACCGGATACGACGATAGTCCCGATGCCATCATGAACTCCAGAAACAGTCTTTTGGTAAACTCGTAAATGAAACTAGTAAAAAATTACCCTTTTTTTTCAGATACCAAAAGGGATTTCATGGACTCCTCAACAAGACCTCGGGGACGATTCGAGTATGGAGGAGGGTCTAAACAATGAAAATTCCTACAAATCGAGGACAAAATACTCGAACAAACCTCATGTTTTTAGTTTATCGTTACCACGTGACAATCACTTGTCGGCTTATATGTCAGACAAGACCTACACCGGTTTGCAAAAAATAAAAAGATCAGTTTCTGGCGTTTTGGGCACTCTTGGTAATAAAAAAGACATGATGCAGGCCACAAATTTGAGTCAAGACCAAAGCGACAATTGGTTTTTGAGCAAATCAGCCCCAAACTCCCTCAACAATGGTTTCAACTCGCTCGAAATGAAAAATTCGAACAAATCGGAGGAAAAAGAACCGTTATTAGTGCCAAATTCGAAAAGTTCCGGTCGGTTAATGTATCTCCCAGAGTTTGACAATAACCAAGACCATCGCCATGCGCGAACCAAGACAAAAGACGATCTTCGTGAACGCTCCAAAAGTGCCGATAGGTCTAGAACCAATCACAAACTATCTCTACTGTCAAAATCGTGCGAAAATATCAATGGTGAAGTCAAATCATCCTCCGACGCGGAACCTGAGGACTTGCAAGACCCTCCGAAAGTGTTTGAAGACGCGAGGAATTGGAACCGCAAACCGCGGAGATTCACTTTCCAGAGTACAGTTCGTCAGATAGAACGCCGAAGACTTGCGGAGAAACTATCACGGGAGGCTGAGAAGAAGGAGAAGCAAAGACTACGCGAGTTGGAAGCCATGCAAAAGGTCGAGGAGGAGTTCCAGAAGAAAAGGGCAAGGGAAAAGGCGAGTATTCGCCAACAGTTGCGCCTTTTCTCCATGGACGATGTCGCTTGGACTAGTCTTCCTCCCAACTTGGAGGTGAAGGATGAGGTGCGCCAGGAACCGGACGGCGCTGTGTCCTCCTCCGCGACTTCCTCCCCGTCACTCCCAGTCCAAAACAAGAAAGTTTACCAAAAAAATAAGAAAACCACGAGCGGGAAACACAGACCAAGCTCGGAAAGTAGTGAAGAAACGCGGATTAAAGCTCAAGTGACGCAAGTTTTGTCCGAGTATAGACACCCCCAACGGGAGTATAAGGAGTATACCGGGAGTACTCGTTACTTAAGTGACCTGAATGAAGTAAATCATGCCAAAACGACGATTCATCCACAAGTTACGTGTAATATGCCAAAAGCAAAGCAAGGTTTGTGACTCGTCCCCAAAAATTTTTTTGGCTATTTTTTTCTCATCCAGGTTCGAATAAAACTAGTGGGACGAATTATAGGAAAGATTTTGCACATGGGGTGAAAAGTACAAGGTCGGCAGGAAGTAGTTATTCGGAGGATTCACAGTCGAGGAACAATTCGCCGAGGATGTATCATAACAAATATGCTCCAATGACAAGGTTTGTTTCGGTTTGTTCAAATTGACTTTATTGATTTTATTCCGTTACAGGTTTTAATGTTTTATTTTACAGTCAATTAATCCATGTACCTATGTATTTTAACATTCTCATTTTTATTACAAAGTGTATATAATATACAAATGCAAAATAAATTTTAATGATTTGCTCAAATCTGTGTTTTTTTAATCTAAAAACGAAAATGAATCAAGGTTCCCTCTACTGACATAACACTGAATCCTTACCAGTTTAACTCTTTCCGAGAAGAGATGGCTCTGAAAGCTACAATTTTTAATAAAAACATTAGAGGGCACTTTAATCGGTTTTATTCGAATTAAACCACAAATTTGGCGATAATCCTGAAATAAATTTTGAAATGTCCGCTAAAAAAATAATTAAAAATTGAAATATTGTTTCTTCGGTGAAAACCAATTTTCATAAGAAATAAAGCAGACTGAATTTGGCGGCTTATTGATTAGTTAAGTCGTCGACGTGTCGTAAAAGACAAATATGATGATGACTCTCGGCTTATTAAACTTGTGAAAAATATTTCTCGAGTTATAATTACCGTTAGAAATTTAATATTGAGAATAATATTGGCTTAAATCAAATTTAATTGGAACAGTGGAAATAAAACCGGACAAAAAATTGCCGATGTGGAGATTTCATTAATATTAATGTTTGTGACGATTTCTGCTTGTTCCTTTGTTTACGTCACGACTATTTTAATCAACGATTCTTCACTATTTTGTAATTTTGACAATAATTCTTTAGTTTGTGGTCAGAAGGTAATTTCTGTTGGGGCAAAGTGTAAACTTTGTTAGTTGAATGTATTTGATTGTTTTGGGTTTACGGAATGATGTATGTTGTTGACTGTTTCAGTAATTGTGTTTACTTTAGACAAAATTTTGGCGGATCTCCTTGACGTGCTTTAAAATTATGGACAAATAAAATAATAATCCACTTCCAGTTTTTTAATTAATTATTCAATTGTACTTTTTATTCGGAATTACCTACACTTAATTAAAATTGTTCACAGTTCCGGTGAATTTACAGGATTATTAAATATAAAATAAATAAATCCGGAAACTGTATTTTTGAAATCAAATTAAAGAAAAATAGACACTTGACCTTTAATCCGTTATTCTAAAATGATTATCAAAACGTGCTTAATAATCCGTTCTATTAATCGTTGCGATTTTTCTAGCACAATCTTCTGATTACTTATAATAGAAACAAAATCTTCTAATTGACCTAAATTAAGTTCTCTTCAGTAATAGCTCTATATGACCTTTTGCTTTTGCAATTAATATTTGATTGCTGTTTGTTATTGTCATCGCACAACATTACAAAATATTCTAAAGTATGTGTATTACTGCTTTCAGTGAATTCTAAATGGAAATGTCAATATTTTTACAACAACTAATTAAAAATCAATAATTAACTTACATTCAAACCATTAAAAATAAAAAAAATACATTTTTGGTTTCTCTATTATCAACCACAAACCAATGTTTGATTATTTCACATCACCGAAGTGTAACTTCACACATTTTTTTGATTTTTTTAAGTCAGATTTACGTTTGCGATGCTTCTTTTAGTTTGAAATTAATTTAAAATTTTTTAATGTGTTTCTAATTCAATTGAATTGGAAGTAAGATGTTTATGAAGAATTGTTTCTAATGTAGTATTTTAGAATTAGAATGTTTTATGCTCGAAATTGGTTTGTGATGAAGTGTTTTATTTGTGATAAGATCAGAAGTTTTAAAAAAGCGAATCGAGTAAGAATGCGACAATTCATGAAACCAAACAAACTGTCAACATCAGTAATAGTAAAGTAAAAAATTGGTATGGCCTCCCTCTCTTGAGAGGCAATTCTATCGCTTATTCTTTATTGCAATCCCTTTTTCTTTGTTATAATGTCAGCGTGTTGTGTTGGAAAAATGTCTTTTTCCACCCTGGACCGGAATTAGCATATTTCGAATCTGTGATTGGTCACATGTCAAAAATCGTCTTGTGAATGTGATGCGACCATTTCCACGAGTACAGTTATCAAAGACCGTCTTGCGTTTTATTGTTTAGAAGTAAAAATAAAAATGCGGCAGTATAAAAAATAAATAAAACTCGCAATAAACGCGAATCATAAAATCGACGCATTTCTTTAACAAATGGCGGCTTTTGTCATCTAAATTTGATGGAGTTGCGCACCGGCGTCGAAATTCGACGCTCTCCCTTAAATTATCAGTAGGTAGACCGCGCTAGTGTCGTTTAGGTGCTCGCAATGACTATTTTCTAAAATTCGGCTGTGGTCTTTGTAAGTAATTTCAACAATTCCCAAAATCACAACACCAACATTCCAAAAAATCATCAACTCAATCAATGGGTGCAATTTTTTTTTGGAATGTTATCACAAGAAGTGTCAAATTCGCCGACTTAACCCCATTTGTTTACCAACATTTTTTGCACTTTGAACAATTTATGGAGGCTCAAAGCCGGAGTTGCCACGAGCCGGCTTGTTCCAGCTTGTCAACTTGTTTTTACTTAATTAGCGACAAAGTCAAAATTGTTTGATTAAATAAAGTTGTTAGAAGTTATTTTTATTACTAGAGTGTTATTAAATAGAGTGTAATTGGTTGTATCAATTCACAATTCATTGAAAGTGTAATAATTGGGTTAATAATCAATAAGTGATGGCTTTATTAGTTATTTGCTTGTAAAAAATGACTCGTTTTAGTTAAAACACAAAATTCGATCAATTTGGATTGTTTTTGCATGTCGAAATCGAAAGTTTCACGTAATAATTATTTATGCATGAATTGATGCACGTGCTACCTATACCCTTCTATCTCCTGTTTGGTATCTCTTTTTCCGATGTTATTTTGCAAAATTCTGGCGAAATTCGTTACTGCGGTTCGGCTTTTTGTCAAAAAACTGGTTTTCGTAAATTAATTTATGACAATTAGGACAGTGCATACATAAGATGTCCGAAAACCGGTTTTTGCGCAAACAGGTTTGTGCATTGCGGTGATTGGTTGGTGCATATTTTGTGAAAAATTTTGTAATTTTAAGGTATAGGCGTGTCACCTTATGTCTTAAAATGAAAGTTGCGCGACTGGCCGTTTTCTGACCAGTGGTCTTCGGCGTGGGAGGACTATTGATCCACTATACACACGCATCTAACGCACACATATACTCACCCTACAGTCTCATTTGCGCTGTCCGTTATGTTTCCATTCGTCATTATGTTTTCTGATAGCTGTGTTGCCTTTATCTGATGATCAATAATTCCCCCAGTTCTTGGAATCTACAATTTGTGTATATATATGTTGCGTTTTTATTTAAAATTTCGAACATTTCTGTGCGTGTTTCAGTTTTCCCTTTCGTTCCTAATAGCAAATACAGGTGGTTTCGACCCACAATAGTTCTTTTTTATCTATTTTATTAAATATCACTTCAAATAAAAATCAATAAAACCAACGTAGCTTGCTTTTAATTTCGATTATTATTATCTTATTTACCAGTTTCTCTTCAATTTTATTTAAATATTAAATTATTCATGACTGATTAGAGATAAAATTAATAATAAATCAATAAAATCCCAACAGATAAAAGATAAAAGCATTATTTTTGTCATTTTAAAAGCCCACACTACGCTTATTAACACAAAAAATTACCCGATTTAATTAAACTTTAGAAAGAAGAAATTCGGTCTTATTGATTTATGTTACACTTATCCACATCCCGTATCTCAATGTCATTCTTTTATTTGATTGAAATCTCTTTTTAGGGACATATCGAAATAAGTCTCGTCATACTTATCTTCCCTTCTTTTATTTGATTAGGTTTTGTTTCAAAAACACACATTATTAAATTTTTCAAAGCTCGAAAAACAAATCTTTATTTCGACCAGCGATCAATGAATAATAAGACGGGACATTTTTTCTCATCAATATGTAAAAACTTTATAAAACTTCGAAAAAAAAGCTATTAACATTAAATTTTCAAAAATGATGTCAACTTTACAACTCAATAATAATAAACTATTCGTATAATTTGAGAAATTCGGCCCAAATCGGGGAAGATTAAAATAATTGTCTTTAATAATACGAGTTCGTTTTCCATGCGAGCTTTTTCTATGAATTATTTTAAATATGAGTGGTGGTGGTAGAGGGGGTGCATTTGTGAAGGGTGGGGATTTCTATCTGTGTACTTCCCTTATTGATACTATATTCTGTTTGTACTCTACTCCAGAGGGTTCACGTGCTCGTTAATTGACAGTTATGTGGTGTTTTTTGGTGTGTTTCTTCTGTTTTCACTGAATTTTCCTCATTACAGGGTTGGTATTGCATGCTTTCAGACAATTGATACGCTTTTTCGCTCGCAAAGTAGCTGTCATTGGGTTTTTAGCGCAAATTTTGCAAATATCGATCTCGTACATATTTATTTATCGTCATACACGATTTTATCTTTTTTAAACATAAAAATTACAATCTGGTTGGTGCAGGATAATGATATTATAAATTCAATCGATAAATGTTACTAAGTTCTGTAAACAAAAATGTGAATTTGGTGGAAAACCAGGTCAATATTTTTCATTTTGTAAATCTACCCAATTGATCTGGAATAAAACTAAAGATGAAATTACAGACAACAATAAATTGTATGTCAATAATCCAAATGCATTTTTATTTATTTACGTCTGATGATTTATTTCACTACTTTAAAAATTTATGTTTCGACTTCTTTGTAATTTTACCTAAGTGTTTCCAGTGAAATATTGTATTAAATTATAATTTAAAATCAACAGCGATTGCATGTCACACAAAACATTATTTTTTTTATCTTGTATTTCTAATTTTGAGAAAAAATTAATTGCTGATTTAGATTTGTAATCTTTGTATTCAAATTTAAGTACCCTACAACACATTTTCTAATCTAAAATTGTGTAATTTTACCTTAAAATATTTTAATTTGGAAGTAAGTAAAAATGCATAAAATATCAGGTCCAAAAATAACAATTTGAGTCGTGTAGCCCCAAATTGATCGAATTTGCATATTTCCTCCTCGTCGAATTTAATTCGAATGGAAATAAATGTAATAAAATATGCGGGTGTTAATAAAACTATTCGGGCCTTGTCACCCCCGACTTTGCTATTTTCTCCCAGAAACTGGCAAAACCTAGGGGAGAATCCAAAATGAGGGAAACAACATGAATCATACTTCCTTACGGAGTTGACTCTAACCTCGCACAACGCGCAAATATTTAATGATGGGATCATTAGGAGAAATTTTGGCAATGGTCACGGGGACAAGAGCACAGGGCCCCCGATGACGCGCCGCCACGATCAAAATTTATGATAATCAAATAAAACGGACAGTTTTGACCCTCCAAGAGGTCAAATCGATATATGCCGTCCCCGAAATTCCACCGGCCTAAACAAAAATTTGCTTTATTAAAAACTTTATCTGATAAAGATGTAATTTTCATTGCATGTTCTCCGACTTACAAAATTATTTTTATTGATCCTTGTGCAAAGTTAAATTAAATCAAAAATGCCTCCCAATTTATGCAAATGGATGCGAAATTTCATTGTTCTGGCTTCTTACCTTCTTCTGCTTTTGTTTATTTACAGAGTGCTTCTCGTACACAAATAATTACCCTAGTAACGGGTAAATCTCAGCCCAAATTAAAAAATTAACAATAGTTATTCATTTTGTTTCTAATAACACTTTTTTATTTTACTTTAAATGGTAAAAAATATATATAGGAGATTGATAGATACTAATCTAATCCATCGCCCAAAATTATTTTTAACTATACAGCGTGTGTCGAAAAGAAGTTACAGTACAAACTTGTGTTTTTTAAATGTAAAAAACAATATGTCTTAGCGTTTTTGGATGTAGATTTTTGTGACAATGTTTTTAAACTAAACTTTTATTGGTCGATTTTGCTTAGTTTTAAAAATAAGACGGTTTTTTGACGAAAACATGCACTTTTTAAAAATTCATTACACAAAAACTAAGACATCTAGCAATATTTTTTTTACTACCGCATTGAAGAAGGTAGAAGCTATAAGGTTGTAACATTTTTTTAGTGTGTTGCATTTGCAAAGATGTTCAAAGTTCAATAACTTAAAAAAATTAAATGGAACACCCTATTTATTGTTTTTGCATTTAAAAGATTATTAAATTGTCTTTCTAAAATTATTTACTTTTAGGTGTTTATAATCAATAACTAAAAAAATTTTTAACCTTAAACATTAAAAAAAATACTATTGTTTCAGTAGCCAAAAAGTGCACAGTTGCACAAAAGATAGAAGAAATATCATTTACTAATCACATTTGTGTTAAACTGAATCCATTATTCTTTATTTTTACAATAAAGTAATTCGAATTTCAGTATTTATAACATCTTTTACAATATCTGGATAAATCATTGGATAAGTGATCCTTGGTGGAATTACTCTGGTTGCTATAGTATCAACAATGCTCAGATATTGATAGTCATTGTTGCTACAATTAATATTGAATGTTAAATATCTTTTTATTTATCAATTCTAGACATTAAAAGATTATTGTTTTATTAGATAGACAATTTATCAATTTATTAGATAGATGCAAAAATTAAAAATAGGTGTTCCATTAAATTTTTTTAAGTTGTTTAGCTTTTAAGACAGTTCTTAATTTATTAATCTTTACAAATGTAAAACACCCAAAAATTGCTGCAGCTTTACATTCTGTACTTTCTTTTTTGCAGAAGTAAGAAAAAATTTGTTCTAGCTGTCTTAGTTTTTGTGTAATAAATTTTTAAAAAGTGCATGTTTTTGTCAAAAAAAAACTAAGCGAAATCGACAAATAAAAGTTTAGCATAAAAACATTGTTTTAGAAGGGTACCAAAAATGCCAAAAAACATTCGTGTTTCATTTAAAAAAACACAAGTTTGTATCGTAACTTATTTTTGCGACATGCTGTATGGTTGAAAATAATTTTAGGTGATGCACTAGATTAGTATTTATCAATGTCCTATACAATTTTTTTTAATTTCACGATTAAAAGGTCACTAATGGACTTTTTCAACTCGCTGAGATACCCTGTATCTTTATTTTTTGCTCACTGTACGTAATCGACAAATTATTATTATTAAAAATACAACAAAGCTTATATTTCAGAATTTAGAATTTGTTAACTTTGCTGAAATTGGCAGTTGTTGCTTCTTCTACATCCAATAAATTTATTTTTACATTATTTAATTTTTTTGATTGTTTTTCTTGAAAAATTTTTAAACTTCGATTAACATGAAATGACTAATATCTGAATTATTAAAGACTGAAGTGCACTATTAATGTTTTTATAAAAAAAATTCTACTGTGTTTTATTTAAGATCCAATTTTTTGATTTTTATGAATATTATTGTATTATATTTTTATTTATCTCATATAATTACAAATAAAAACAATTTTTGTATTAAATTAAATTAATGATTGCAAATTAAATATTAATTTGAGTAAGTAGTACAACGTAATGTCATACTCAACTCTAAAAAATTAAAGGAACAAAAAGTTTTCCTAAATTTTTTGTTGCTTTTTGAAAGGCTGAACTCATCGAAAAATGGTCGTATCAAAATTTAAGAAAAAGCGTTTTGAAGCCTTAAGCTTCTAGTTTTGAGATCTTTTGGCAAATATTTTTTGTGCTACGGTTATCACGCAATTCTAAGTAGTAGCGCAAAAAAATTCTAAATTTTTGTCAAAATGAGAATGTCAAAAACTGGAATAAATGTCTTATAAGATTCTCTTATGATTTTTTGGAAAAAAATTTTTTTCACCTTTAACATTGATTTAAGGAAAAGAGAAAAAAATAAGTTTTTGCGTTGTTTTAGTAAATCTACCGCGTATTTACTAATATTGATGGGGAGACTAATGTTTTTAGGTGTTTTCACAGCTCAAAGTATCCCCCACAGCCCTGCTAATTTTTAAATCGATCTATCAAACCGTTTTCTCGGACCGATTGATCAAAGTTCTGCAAAAGAATTAAAGGAACAAACAATTATTTTTTTAGTACACATATTGTTTCTGAACGTTGCCTAATCTTCATCAAAATGAAAAAAAACATTCTTTTTGACTTTGTTTCCATTAATTATTTGCTAATTTGCTAATAATTGTTTTTTGATTTTTTTGTGAAAATTTGTAAAAACATTTAAGAAACAATACTGCTTAATTTGTGAAAGAAAAATTCAAAAAGATGTTTTAGATTTTTTTTTAATTTGTAAAAAAATTCAAGAAACAATACTGATTAATTTTTGAAAAAAAAATCAAAAA